>NC_140990.1:223785030-224215030 GCF_052327205.1 Somniosus microcephalus
AAAATTCTAGATGTTAGAGAAAAGATTTACAAATTAATTAACTTTTTAAAAAAACAATGTGTGTTTTAAAAGCAACTTTTTTTTTGCTGGAAATGTAGATTTGAAAAGAAACACGCAGAAAGTGGGAAAAAGAAATGAACAGTTTGGAATCAAGATGGCGGCCACTCACTTCGGTTCAGAATGATAAGGCCCGCCCACACATGCACCGATTGGTCAACCATCAGGTCACTGAACTGTAGGATTGGTCAATCATCACGTCACTCAACTGTAGGATGGCCCGCCCACACACACAATGAACCCACCCCTACTCGATGCAAATGAGCGGATAATGAGAGGAATTTTGAACGTTTTTTGGATACCGTCGGCACAATTTCTATCCGACCGTCGGCACAATTTTTGTCCGAGCAAAAAGTAAATACGCCTACAAGAGTCCCCTAATGATGAGCTTTCTTTTGATATAACATATGTGTAGGTACGCTCTATAACTTTTGATTGTATAGCCGGCCAGAGAGACAGACAGAGAGACAGACAGAGACATATCCTTTTATATATATATAGATAGATAGATATAGATAATACTCATTATATAAAAGTACAGCCCCCCTCCCGTGTTATAAAAATTCCACAGACCCCCGTATCACAACAAAGTATTTTTTTCTGTATAAAAATTAGTTATACAATTAAACATATATTTATTATTATTTTTGTTTTACTTATATTCCACACCATTCCCTGTATTATGACCCAGTTCATTACATTCCCTGGAGTTTATATCCCAGACCATTCCCTGTATTATGACCCAGTTCAGTACATTCCCTGGCGTTTATATCCCACACCATTCCCTGTATTATGACCCAATTCAGTACATTCCCTGGGGTTTATACCCGGACCATTCTCTATATTTTGATCCAGTTCAGTACATTCCCTGGCGTTTATATCCCACACCATTCCCTGTATTATGACCCAGTTCAGTACATTCCCTGGAGTTTATACTCCGTACTAGTCCCTGTATTATGACCCAGTTTAATACATTCCTCTGGCATTTATATCCCACACCATTCCCTGTATTATGACCAAATTCAGTACATTCCCTTGGGTTTATACCCCGGACCATTCCCTATATTATGACCCAGTTTAATACAGTCCTTGAGGTTTATACCCCGGACCAGTCCTGTATTATGACCCAGTTCAGTACATTCCTTGGGGGTTTATACCCCAGATCAGTCCCTGTATTATGACCCAGTTCAGTACATTCCCTGGAGTTTATACTCCGTACCATTCCCTGTATTATGACCTGGTTCAGTACATTCCCTGGGGTTTATACCCCGGACCAGTCCCTGTACAGGAAACTTTTTTTATCCGGCACGGACGGGACCGACGTGGTGCCGGTTCATCAAAAATTCCGGATAACCGAAAGCTATAGTAAAAGATACGGAGCGGAGAGCTCCGTATAAAGCAACAAACCCTGTTGCTTAGCAACAGCTTCAGAACAATGGCCACAAGTTGCAAGCGTCTCTGTAGCTTAGCAACAGCTGCAGCCACACCCTTGCACAGCAACAAATGGAGGAAGGCAAGTAATAAAAGTTACCTACCTACTCCTGAATTTTGCCGGTTAACCGACATTTCCGGTTATTTAGGTGCCGGTTAATCGAAAGTTTCTTGTATTATGACCTGGTTCAGTACATTCCCTGGGGTTTATATCCCAGATCTGTCCCCGTATTATGACCCAGTTCAGTACAATCTCTGGGGTTTATACCCCGGACCAGTCCCTGTATTATGACCTGGTTCAGTACATTCCCCAGGAGCTGATACGGACAGTAATCTGCCCTCCGTGTTCCTGTCGGTCCTGATTAAATAAACTATACGGTCTCCTGTGAGACTGAAAGTAAATGATTGTAGAGTCTGGAACAAGATCACAGATGTTAAAATAGGGCTGATGAGTGAACATTAAATGGACAGACTGCTCCAATCTCCGCCCTGCAGAGCTCGGTCCTGCTCTCTGCTGAGCAACAAACCGTTACTGTTACACTTTACAGTCACTCCAGTTATATAAAATATTAGAGCTGGACACCCGCGCTGTCAGAGCCGTGTCCTGAATAGAGCAGAGTTCACTCAGTAACAGAGCGTGACCCCTGTAACCCGGGGAACGAATCTGTTTCTTACCATCACTCACAGATCAGCCTGCGCTGCCCATCACAAGAGACAAACGGATCCGCCACTGGGAATCCCAGGATTAACAGCACTGATTGGAAGGAACCCAAACATGAACCCTCTGGTCCCGCCTCCTCCCTGATCTTCACTGGTTCATTTTTACAGTTTGCAGTTTTTCAGAAATCTTTGCCGACGAATAATTGGTCAATGTTTTGGGGACCCCCGGAACATCTCCAGAGACCCCAGTTTGAGAACCATTGAGTTAAATCATGGCTGATCTGTATATTAACTCCATTTACCTGCCTTGGTTCCATATTCCCTCAATACCCTTACCTAACAAAAAATGTACCTATCTCAGATTTGAAATTTTCAATTGGCCTAGCCTCAACAGCGTGTTGGTGGGGGGAAGAGTTCCAGCTTTCCACTATCCTTTGTGTGAAGAAGTGCTTCCTGACATCACCCCTGAACAACCGAACTCTAATTTTAAGTTTATGCTCCCATGTTCTGGACTCTCCCACCAGAGGAAGTAGTTTCGCTCTATCTACCCTATCAAATCCTTTAATTCAGAAGCATAAAACGGCAGATGCTGGAAAATCCTTTAATCATCTTAAACACCTCAATTTGATCACCCCTTAGTCTTCTATACTCAAGGGAATACAAGCCTAGACTATACAACCTATCCTCATAATTTAACCCTTTTAGCCCCGGTATCATTCTGGTGAATCTGCACTGCACCTTCTCCTCGGCCAATACAAGCTTCATACGCCAGTGCAATCTCTGCATTAGTATTTATTAATTAATAACAAGTTATGAGGGGTAATTCTTTGATATCGCACTCCCTGTGGGGAGTGGTGCTCAGATGGGCACATGCCAAATGTTATTCATTGCTGGACACACTGGATCACAGAATCACTCTCATAATGTTGATGTCAGTATGGTCACCATGTACTGGGTTGCACATCTGATGAGCAGAGCTACATAAAACAATTTAATACTAGCAGTAAACAAAAGTAAAGCAAATCAGTGATACCACACTAATTGGGACTTTAACAGCAATTTCCCCCCTTTACAAAATTGTTCTATTCCCTTTCTCGTGCTGGGTCACCTCACATTATACACCAACAAAGAAGATGAATAAACAACCTCGTCTCGGGCCTCTACTCTATAAATGGGGCACTTGAAGGTGATTAGTAACAGGTCAGATTTACCTTACCTACCTTAGATGATCCAACTATAGATCAGAAACCTACAATGTGTGGAATCGCAGGCACAAATCATTCTGAGACACAGGGTTTGATGAATTGCTTCATCTCTGGACTGCCCTGGTAATTCCCTTCTTTTTTTTAAAAAAAGGCCAAACTGATTGCAAAATAACTTCAATAGGACTTGTCCCATAAATGCGCAAGTTAAATGTGAATGGTCTGACCATCCTTAGTATGTACACTCCCAGTGCTAAGACCTAGCACCACAATATTACACTGAGCTGAAATTTCCAATGATCGATTCTCTTTCATCAATACCAAGAGAAACTTTACCTGTAAAACTAAGGAAAGGTTTCAAAATCAAATAACAAAAGTCATAAATTTTAAAACTTACTTCAAAAATTTCAAAACCATATATATCTAACACTCCCATCACCTTCTTCCTCGCTTTGGTTTGTGCCTGTTGAAAAGAACATCAGGCAAGTTAGAAAAATAAATGATTCATTTTATAACATACCGTCCAAAATAACCTGCTGTGCATGCTTGTAAATGTTTTCCACACACATACAAATCAGGTCAGAAACTTAACTGCTATTTATTCCCCCTTCCTATTCATGCAGATCAACCTCGTCTGTTAACCTCATGTCAAACACTGGCTGTAAGGAGTCTCCTTTCCATTTCTTACATTGTTAAAGGATTAGTTTCTGCAGCAGGAATGATCTAAACTGGCACTAAGTTAAAGATGTTTTGAGTGAGGGGATGGAGGCAGAATTATTTTAAAACTCTTATAGGCCGGATCTTAGTTTTAACTGTCTGTTTTCTCCCGCTCCCCAGACCCCCACACCACCCTGCAGACATAGGTAATGCTACATTTCAAGACGTTCCTTTAAATCTAACAGCCGGAATCACAGATCTCTAGAGGACCATGGTAGAGAGACGCTAAAAGCAGAAGTTATTTTACAGAGCAGCATAACTTAAATAACTAATCTCTTTTCCCTAACTACATGGAGTGAGTTAAATTTACACCAAAAATACTCTCTCAATCATCACTTTTTATGTAAGTAAATATTTTTGTGTGTTTAAATTAATAAGAGGTGATATGCTAGAGAATAGACAATGCATCTCACTTGGGAAGTAAAAACCTTTATACATGGTTTGTAACTATCACTTTTACTAAAGAGATATTCCCCACTCCGGCAATAAACCCAGAGTTCAGCTTATTATGAAGGACAGATTTTGCAGGAGGCTAAAGGTTTGACCTCTTGAAACAAGGCACAGGCCTTTAGGGCATTTCAGTTGATTAGGTTAAGAGTAAAAAGATCTTCATAAATGGAACGTCACACTGAGACAGCGTGACCTTTTCATCCACGTTCCTTTACGAAAATATTTAAATAATACATACTCTCACTGAAGCTATTCATTTGATAAGAAGGAACATTTGGTTGTTCACATTCTCGGGCACCAGTGCTCTGCCACCAGTGAACACTAGCCAGTACCTTAATGCTCTCGTTGATTCTGCTCACAAGCAAAGTGAACAACCGATTGTAAAGATTTTTTGCCAAGGCATCACGTGCATAATAAGCCTGAAAGAGGGAAAAAACGATTGTTGGAATAGTAGCATTTTAGAACAAAGATCGACACGTTTACTTTTCTAAAGCTTCAATGAGCATCAGTGACCTCAGGCGGTGCTGCATTTAAAGTGTCATCAAAACCAGAAGACATTGGGCCGTATTTTCTGATTCGACGCTTCCCACGTGCGGATGTACTGCAATCTGGAAAAAATCTACGCACTTACCTGAGGGCGCCAGAGGTGCGTATAGTTCCGATGCTGGGCCTCTCCAACTCCAAGTGTGCAGGGCCCACGTATCCCAGAGGCGCATGCGGTTCGCAAGCGTCCCTGGGATCACGTGGGCCATGGGGAGCCAATCAAAGAAGGGAATCTCCCATCATACACTTGACAGATAGACCTGTCAAATATATGAATGGAGATCAATGAAAAAACATAGCAAAACTTTAAATAAATTTTTAAAAAACCATCACCTTTTTAAAATTAGTTGAAATTACAATAAATTAAATATTTTAAACAAAAATGTAATTTTTTGAAAAAATAATTAAAGTTTTTTGTACAGAGCTAAAAATAAACTTACCCTTTTTTAAAAAAAAAGTATTTTTAAATGATAAATGACTGAAATTTTTATTTTTTTAAAAAACTTTTTTCAACTCTTATCCTGGTAAAAGCTTTTACTAGGCGTAAGAATTCTAAGGGTTTTCTACGGACGGAGGGTCTCCAGAAAGTGGAACTATCCGCCTGCAAAGTCTCTAGGGCAGGCATCCGATCTGTCAAGAGCATTCTTGACAGATCGGAAATGCCGGTTTTCAGCACATGCGCTGTGCATGTTTGAAACTGGCATTTCCGATGTCCCTATGGGTGTGTACACAACACGTACCCACCCGTAGGGATCGGAATATCCAAGCCATGGTCTATACCCATCAAAACGTGACTGCATCCCTTAAAGCATCTTTCAGTTTTAATATTTTTGGAAATAAAAAGTGAGAAATAAAGAAAAGAAAATTAAAACCAAATTTAAAAATGGAAGAAAGTGTTCTTGCATAAAATATATTATTTAAGTCACCCCATGTCCCCATACATTACACATTGGATCATTCTAATAATTAATTCTTTGCCCTCAGCAAGTAAACTAATTGAAACAAGTTTGAGGTTTTTTTTTTTTAAAAAGTGTCAAAATACAACAATGATGCCGACACACTGCACACACATATGTCCCGGAAATAGCCAAATGGGTAAAGGCATTGCTGGGTGTAGCACAAAGACAAGGTGTTGTGCTGAGTTAGCTGATCTCAAACAAAGCAGCAGCTGGGGGGATGGTACAAACTGTTAAGTCTGTGTGTTATATTGCAAATTACTACACAGACCACAAGAGCAAACTTTAACAGGACTTTACCAGTTGAAGGTCAGGGCGGAACTGCCCAATAAATCATTACACAGCACTTATATACCGGTGTGGTCACCACCGGTATTACAGTATACAGCAGCCAAGATAAAGTAGTGCAACCCTTAAAATAGTTCTCTTAAAGGTGGAACGTTACATACACTACAATCCTCCCTTTTTAGGTTAACAGTATATATTCCCATTAAACATAACATCATAACATATATACACAACTTCATGTAAAAACAGTTCACAGGTTCAGTCTCTCTGGAGGCTTCCTGACTCGGTCCGGATAACGCCTCGGTGGTGTAGTAGTTTTCGGTGGTGTAGTAGGTTCTTCTGGCAAGGTCGATTCGGCTTGAATGCCAGTGTCAGGTTCATCTGATTCCAGTATTACCGGATCGGAGGTAGATACTATGGGTATCTCTGCTTCATCATTAGGCGTATAGAGTTGTGGAGTAGGTTGGCCCTTTTCGGATGACTCTATGATCTGGTCAACATGGCGCCTTATTATGCTTTCACCAATGTCCACGGTATACATCGGCGGTCCTAGTCGCTTGCAAATAGTTCCAGGCTGCCATTTCTCGGTACGGTAGTCCCGGGCCAAAACTTGTTGACCTATCTGGAAGGTTCTAGTTGGCCTTTCATTCATGCCTTGAAATTGCCGGTTCTCTACGTCCCTTCTGATGTTTGGCTTGATCAAATCCAGCCGGCATCTTAAGTCTTCTATTGAAAAACATCATGGCGGGGGTTTGCTTTGTGACTGCATGTGTTGCATTCCGGTACGCCAACAAGAAGTTATCTACCTTATGTTGTAGATTTATGTCTTCATTACCCATGGCCTTTATGGCCTTCTTGAAGGTCTGGACAAACCTTTCAGCTAATCCATGGGTGGCGGGATGGTATGGGGCGGACGTGTAGTGCTTAACCCCATTGTTTTTTAAGAACTTCCTGAATTCTTCGGACACAAATTGCGGTCCATTATCAGAACAGATCTGTTCTGGCAGCCCATTCCTGGCAAATATGGTCCTTAATACTGTGATGGTTTTTTCCGTGGTGGTGGAGGACATCTTTACTACCTCCGGCCACTTGGAGTGTGCATCCACCGCGATTAAGAACATTGAGTCCATAAATGGACCAGCAAAGTCGATATGTACCCTTTGCCATGGAGATGAGGACCACTCCCATGGATGCAGAGGAGCTTGTGGTGGGGTGCTTTGGACCTTCTGGCATCCTAGACAGCTCTTGGTCATTTCTTCAATGTCTCCATCGATACCTGGCCACCACACAAACGCTCTGGCTAGGTTCTTCATTTTCACTCCACCCAGATGCCCCTCGTGAAGCTCCTTTAGCACTTTATGCTGGAGTTTGGGTGGAATCACCACTCTGGATCCACACATCAAAGTTCCTCGGCACACTGACAGCTGTTCTCTTCTTTGCGAAAATGCTGGCAACATTGGTTCGCCATGTGCTGGCCATCCCTTCACCGTTAAATCGTAGACTCGTGAGAGAGTCGGGTCATTTCTTGTTTCCTTTTCGATTGTAGAATTTGTTACTGGTAGACATTCCACTATGGTTGAGTGGAACATCTCCACTGGGTCCACTGTAGGCGCCTCTTCTACCGTTGGCAACGGTAGGCGCGATAAACCGTCAGCATTCCCATGCTGTTTTGATCCTTTGTATTCTATGTCATATTGGTGTGCCCCTAGGAAAAGGGACCACCTCTGTAGCCTTTGCGCTGTCATAATGGAAACGCCCTTTATAGGGTTGAATATGGATACCAACGGCTGGTGGTCTGTCAGCAGTGTAAACTTCTTGCCCTGTAGGTAATGATTGAATTTCTTTACTCCCCACACGAGGCTGAGAGCCTCCCTATCTATCTGAGCATAGTTGCGTTCAGCGGAGGTCAATGATCTGGATGCAAATGCGACTGGCCTTTCCGAGCCATTTGGCAACTTGTGTGAGAGTACTGCTCCAATACCATAAGGGGAAGCATCACAAGCTAGACGAATAGGTAGCGTTGGGTTGAAGTGAGCCAACACTTCCTGAGGTGATCAATGCCTTGCTTTTGCGAACGGCCTTCTTACAGTCCTCGCTCCACTTCCATGGTACTTCTTTCTGCAACAGAGCATTCAGCGGGTGCAGCACCGTGGATAGATTTGGCAGAAACTTATGGTAATAGTTAATCAACCCTAGAAACGACCTCAACTGGGATACATTTTCCGGAGCGGGGGCCTTCACAACAGCTTCGATCTTGTCAGGTGACTTGTGCAGCCCCTCCTGGTCAATGACATGACCACAGTACGAGATCCGTTTCTGAAAGAACTCACATTTCTGGCGATTAACTCGAAGGCCATATTCCTTCAACCTGGTGAGCACCAGTTTCAAATTTGCGAGGTGTTCCTCCTCGTCCTCTCCTGTAATCAGGATATCGTCCAAGTAACACTGAGTGCTTGGAATTCCCTGTAAGACCTGCTCCATGGCCCTCTGCCAAATTGCTGGAGCCGAAGCCACTCCAAAAACCAGTCTATTATATCGATACAAGCCTCTGTGCGTGTTGATTGTGAGATACTGGCGCGACTCTTCCTCGACTTCCATTTGTAAGTACGCTTGCGCCAGGTCTATCTTGGTGAAGTGTTTCCCGCCAGACAATGAAGCAAAGATATCCTCAATCCGCGGAAGCGGATATTGCACCGTGTGAAGCACCGGATTAACTGTGATCTTGAAGTCTCCACAAATGCGGACCTTCCCCGGTTCCCCTGGCTTGTTACTCGATGAACGCTTCATGACGGGAACAATGGGCGTGGCCCACTCACTCCAGTCCACCTTAGACAGTACTCCTGAACGTTCAAGTCCTTCCAGTTCAGCTTCCACAGCAGGTCGTATCGCATAAGGTACCGGTCTGGCTTTGAAAAATTTTGGGTTTGCATGTTCTGCAATCTTGATTTTTGCCTTAATTCCTCTCAGTGTTCCCAGTCCCTGTTGGAACACCTCTTTAGCCTCATCCAATATTCTGGACAATCGTTCAGGTTTGACATCTTTCTGTCCGGAATCTACCGTTATTGCGTTTAGGGAGTGCCAGTCCATATTTATTTTCCTGATCCACTCCCATCCCAGAAGTGGTGGACCTCCCTCAGGTAGTACATATAAGTCCATTCCTTGGTGTTCTTTGCCCTTGTGTATCACCTTGACTTTTATCTTTCCGATGGGGTATACTTTTTGCCCCGTGTATGTCTGCAATACTACCTCCGTATCCCGTAGGGGAATATGTTTGAATAACTTTTTGTAATCTTGCTTATTCATGACCGTCAACGCCGATCCGGTGTCCAATTCCATCTTCACTTGGACTTCTGCAATCTGTAGTGTGACCCAGATAGTTTGTCGGTCAGCTTCCTTACTCACATTGTGAATTCTCAGACTACCCAGTTCCTTGCTGTTGGAGTCTGAATCCGAATTCTGTTCATCCGAGCTCTTCTCAGCCACCTTATGTACCTTTCTGTACTTTTTCTGCGGTGACTTTTTGTTGCTGGTCTTCTTTCCTGACCGGCATACTTTAGCTATGTGGCCAAGCTTGCCACATTTTCTACATTCCTGGTTTTTAAACCAGCATTGGTTCTTATCGTGTGTTGTCTTCCCACAACGATAACATTTCGTTGTACCCGAAGCCATTTGATCTACGCTGAGTACCTCTGCCTTCAGCTGCATTTCCGCGGTGCCTCTCGCTGCGGCTTTGTGTGATGCTGCAATAGTGACGGCCTTATCAAGTGTAAGATCATTCTCTTCAAGCAACCGCTTTTGTGTTCCTTCTTTCGACAATCCACACACGAATTTGTCTCTCAGTGCCTCTGTCAGGCTTTCCCCAAACTGACAGTAATTCGCTAGCTTGCGCAGTTCAATTAAATACTCCACGTTGCTTTCCTCTTTCAGTTGCGTTCTCGCATAAAATTTAAATCGTTCTGCTAACATCAGCGGTGTGGGGTTCAAATGATTCTTCAGGACAGCAACAATATTAGCGAAAGTCTGATCCGCCGGTTTAGCTGGTGATAGAAGATGCTTCAATAGCCCGTATGTCTTCGCACCCATTGAGTTTAGTAAGGTTAGTGCTTTATCTTCATGTGATATTTTATTTGCCTTACAATATATCTCTATGCGTTCTACATACGTGACCCAATCTTCAACATCGGGGTCGAAATCGTTGATGTTACCACGCTTAGGCATCCTCGCGATCTTCTTGAGAACAAAAGAATTATTTTATTTTATTTATTTTTTTACAAAATGGCGGTTTCCCGCGCTTGTCTTCTTCCCCGCCTACTTTCAAAATGGCGGTTTCCCGCGCTTGTCTTCTTCCCCGCCTCTGAAAATGGCAGCTTCCCGCGTTTGCTCGGTCTCGGTCTCCCTCGCTCGGTCTCGTTCTCCCTCGCTCGGGCTCTGTCTCTCCCGCTCGCTCGGGCTCTGTCTCTCCCGCTCGCTCGGGCTCTGTCTCTCCCGCTGGCTGTAACGGCAATTGCCATATTGCTGCGTCCGCCCTCCCCAGCGGTTTTCAATCGTGCCTCCCAGCCCCTCTTGCAGTCCGGTCCTTTCCCCCCCCGGCTGCGGCTGAGTTCTCCGCGGTGTTTTTTCTATTTTTTTTTATTTTCTCCCGCGTAAGCGGTTCTCGGTCGCTGCGCCTCGCAGCCTCGGTAGCTGCTCGGCCTTTTTTTTTTTTTTCTCCCCTACTCACAGTCAACGTGGCCGACTTGCTTCTCGTCGCTGATCGGCTCACCCACCACCGTGATAGAAGGGACGATCACTGCCTGTTGCTGATGGAAGGCTTCGTGTCAGAATTCTTCCTTCTTCCTTTGCTCTGCAGACCAGAGTCTTTTCTCAGCAGAATGATGAGGGCGGATGCCTCCTCTCGACGCCCGTTAAACTGCCTTGGATGTATCTCTGCCGCAGGGTAAGATCGTACTCGTCGCCATTGTTAAGTCTGTGTGTTATATTGCGAATTACTACACAGACCACAAGAGTAAACTTTAACAGGACTTTACTAGTTGAAGGTCAGGGCGGAACTGCCCAATAAATCATTACACAGCACTTATATACCGGTGTGGTCACCACCGGTATTACAGTATACAGCAGCCAAGATAAAGTAGTGCAACCCTTAAAATAGTTCTCTTAAAGGTGGAACGTTACATACACTACACAAACGGTCTTGGTGCCTGGGAGGAAATAAAATCAGTCAGATTGCTACTGCCGATTGCAATCCGGTGATTCCTGTTGGAACATATGTATGCAGATGTTGAGTGTGGACAAGATAGGTTTTGGTGTATAGTCCTTTAGGGCTGATGGCTTGCTGACCATCACTATCTCAGCTCATACATAAATAGGTCTTCAGAAAAAAAATATCAAGTCATAAATAAAACAAATCCAAAAAATTTAGGTATAATCAGTAAAACAATTTTGGAGGCACAAATTAAATACTTTTAAGCAAGTAATAAATGTTTAAAACTGCCTTCACAAAGTACAATGCTAAAAAGTAGATGTGAAACATTAGCTGCATCCTCAGCATCTCCCCTCCCATGTAACTTCATTCAACCGTCTGTACTTGAATCAACTAAAGGATTAAAACTTCATCTAGAGCCATCCTTTGTTTCTTAACCTGTCCCATTACCATCCCTTTTTGCCTTGAATATCTCTTAATGTCTCTCAATGTCTCTTACTCTCTCCTGCCTTCCAGCCTATCACAGGCCTTCCCTTTTGTTCTTTCATCCCCCCCCCCCCACCGCTATTTCCCAGCCACTACACTTGCTTAAAAATCTGTTCCATTTCCTGCTTTTTTCCAGTTCTGACGAAAGGTCAGCGACCTGAAACGTTGGGCTAGATTTTCGGGGAGCCGTCAGGCGGGGTTTCAGGCGTGTGGGGGGAAATCCCAAATTTGGGGGTCCCGACACCATCCCCCCAAAACTCCGCCCCACGTAAGTTTCAGGGGCGGCGGGTACCCGCCCCGCACTGGGACCCGCCGAAACCAGACGGGAAGGGTTTAGTGCCAATTAACTGCCTGTTAACAGGTAGTTTTTAGCCTAATCCCTATTTTGAGGGGTTTCGTGTGGGTTTCCCCGACGGCTCCAAACCACGCCAGGTTGGAGCGGCGGGCCGTCGGGTTGAAGGAGTTGGAGGGGTCGCGATGTCGGTGTTCAGGTGAGTGATGGGTGCATGAGTGTAAAGGTAAGTGTGTTTGGTGTGTCTAAAGTGTGTAAAGAACTTTTACTTACCTGTACTTACCTTAACAGCCTTTCTTCCTGTAGCCGTCGGGAGCACATCACTCAGCCGGAACTTAAAGCTGAACAGCTGCGATCTGTGAAAAGTGACAGCCTTCAGCTTTGAGTGCTGCTGAGAGTTCTAACTGAGTCTGTGCAGAATAACTCATGTTAGAAATCAGAGTGTAAGTGTTTGACAGCTTCAAACAGCTGTAAAACACTGATATTTCATCTGTCAAGAACCCTTGACAGATGAAATTGCAGTCTGTGACGTCACCTGTTGCCGGGTGGCCCTTAATTGGCCTGCTGAGCGGGTTCAACAAGGTCAATCAAGGGAAAATCGCGCGGATTGGCCGGACGTCGAAGTAGGCGGGTCAAAAACCCGAAAGGGGAAGTCCCGCCTTCTTCCCGACAGGTTCGGGAAAATCTACCCCATTAACTCTGTTTCTCTCTTCACAGATGCTGCCTGACCTGCTGAGTATTTCCAGCATTTTCTGTTTTTATAACTAAAGGTAGTCCTTGCATCAATGCTTCTCTTCAAGATGGAGAAAGAGCTCCCTATGTCAGTTAAGGAACGTGTCTATGTATGTCACACCATAACTGCAGTTTGCCGTCATTGACATTTATGGATTATAATTGGGGTATAGCCCCAAATTTATTTGTTCATTTTTACGGGTGCAGCTATTGGATTTAACCCTAAAGGCAGAAGGTGCAAGTTACACAAGGAGGATGGCTACTTGGGCGAGGTTACCGGGGAACTGCCAGTGTCCACAGAACTGTGCCTCAGCAAGAGTCAGCATTTTCAGCGATGGACAAATCGGGACAAACAAAAAAACATTTTTTTTTAAATGAAGCGAGAAAAGGCCATTTGCACATCAGGTCCAGTAGTTCCAAAATACAGTGTACAATCTGTTCCATCATGGAAACAATCCAATCCCGAATGAAAGGTTTTGAAATGTTTTTCCCCGACCCTAACCGTCAATCAAATAAAACTCCGGAATGCCAATCCAATATCCAAATTATTCAGCTTTAATTAGCTGCCTTCTCTGCCATGACATTTCCAGGGCTCCTGGCAGCCAACAACCATCATGTTCTACACAATATTCAATCATCTTTATCTCTACTTATCTGTATTCTTTGGTGATTTCCAATGTTCCCTCTAAATTGCCTTTGTTGTGTGCGGCCTGTTTATTTCAATGCGCGGTTCCCTTTAAATTTCTGCACGTGCGCTATTATTGGAAAAGCTTGTGAGCGGCCTGCGCAGTCCCTTGCAGATTACTGCGGAGCCACGTAAGCGCAGCTTAGAGAAAACATAGGTGATTTCCATCTCCATCTCAATCATCTTGCCCTTTTTCCTCTGAATTCACTACCTTCCTGTCCTCCCTTAATCTTTCCAACCCATATTCACAGCCATCCCCTCAACATTGCCATCCCCTGTGATCCCTCTACTCCAATGGTCTTTATCACAGACAAGGCCATTTCTGACCATTTCTTTATATCCCTCACCACCTACATCCTGGTACCTCCTTCCCTTACTTCCTTCTGTGTTTTTCTCTGGCAAAACTCTTCACCAAGCTGCCAAGTGCCTAAACTTTGGCCCTCTAATCATCACGATACTTCTGCTGCTGTAGATTCTCTCAATCGCTCCTTTACCCTCACACTTGATGCCCTTGCCTCTTGAAAAACCTTTACTCTTTCCCATCCTAGTAGTTCCCTCTGGTATCGGCCACATCTTCACTCCCTCATGCCCAAGGGGTGCAGACTTGAACGTATCTGGTGCACAACTGGTTTAGGCATCTATCACCAGACATGGTTGGACTTATCGGGCTTCACTCTCCTCTTCCAAAACTGCCTACTACTCCAGCATCATCCTGCAGAACAAAAATAACCCCCAACTTCTTTTCTCCACTCACAATCATCTCCTTAAATCCCTTTCCTTTGCCTCCGCCATCCTCACCAACAAGTGCGAGGAACTCATGGACTTCTTCATCACTAAGATTAAGACCATCTGTTCAACTGCTTTTTGCCAATTCCCCTCCTTCCCCTTGCCCACCAAACCAAACTTAGCCCAGGCTCCTAATTTCCCAAGCCCTGAATCTAGTTTCTTTCCAATCTCACCTCAAGACCTCTCCAAACTCATCAGGGGCAATTTTGCCAATGGGGGCGCGTTGGAGGCGGGACTACTGTTTGTCGAGTTTCAGTCCCGCCTCCATCAATTTGTGACCAACCCACACTATTTTCCCTTCATTGACCTTGTTAAGCCCGCACAGCGAACTTAGCAGGCCAATTACGGGGAAGCCGGTTACAGAGAACATCAGCGTACGATGTTTCATCTGTCAAAAGTTAGATGGTTGTTGCATTGGAGAATGCAGCAGCCATCTGTCATCTCTGCCGCAGAGGTGCGAGACTCCCCGCATCCCCAACTCTTGAAGCCTGCAGGAAGAAACAAAGGTAAGTAAACTTTTTCTAACACTTTGCACTTACCTCACATATTCACCTCTCCACACTTGCACCCATCACTTACCTTCACAGCGCACTTTTGCACCCCCCCGACCCCCGCAGACCCACTACTCACCTCGGTGACCCTGGCGGGGTTTGCAGCTTTCGGGAAGCCCGCACTTGTGTGGGTAAAATGGGGATAATCCTCTTATCTGCCTGTTAACTACCTGTTAACAGGCAGTTAAGCGGCTGTAATCCCCTTCCTGCCTCCAAGGAGACAGGACCCGGCGCGGATCAGCTACCTGCCTCCTGGCAAGATGCGCACCTGCCCCCAGATTCTGCCATTTTCCCAGCAGTTCTGCCTCCATACCTGCCTCCCCAGGGCTGGCAAGATCGCGCCCATCTTTCTATGACACCCACCTACTGCTCCCTTAACCAATGTTCCTAGTAAGCTGCGTGGCTGCGCAGTGACCTGGAGGTCCCGCGCAGACCACTCAACACCTTTCTAATGGAAAAAAATGCACATGCGCGATAATTTGAATGGGCCGCGCAACCAGTTAAAGGGGCCGCACACCCAAAAATAAATTTAGCGGGTACATTGCCCTTGACCCCATTCCCAATAAACTCCTGACCAGTCAGCTTCATTTCCTTGCCCCTATGCTAGTTCGCATTGTAAGTGGCTCCCTTCTCGCTTTCAAAATGGTCATCAACCCACCTGCCAAACAAACCCCGACGCCTTGCAAACTGCCGGGCCATCTCCAACCTCCCAAGTCCTTGAACATGATTTTGCCATCCTAATCCATGTATCGCTTTCCTGCAACTCCATGTTTGAATCTCTCCGATCAGCTTTCCGATCACTGAAACAGCCCTAATCAGTCACAAGTGGTATCCTCTGTGACTGTGAGTATGATGCATTATCCCTCCTTGACTTCTTTGCAGTCTTTGACACAATCAGTCACACCATCCACCTCCAATGCTTCTCTTCCATTGTCCAGCTCACTGAGACATCCCTTGCTTGGTTCCATTCTTACCTATTTAATTGTAGCCAGAGTATCTCCAGCAATGGCACACCATTACCTCTGGAGTCCCCCAATGATCTATCAAATATATATGGCTATCAGGAAACAATTGGCCTCATTTCAAAAAAAATTTTTTAATTTTTTTTTTTTTTAAGGTGGTACACAATTTATACAAGAAAATAATTAGGAGTTGTGTATAGGAGAATTTTTACTGGACAGCAATGATTTTAGTTAGAAAAAAAGTCAGTCTGTTCAGGTCACTTGGAATTTCTAAAGCTTGTTCCATATTAATATATTCTTTTTAACTTTCAAGTTAGCCTATTTCCCGAATCTTGGCTTTGGCTAACCTCTTCCTCAACTACATGCTGCCCCTTGGCGACATCATCTGAAGACAGAGTCAGCGTCCACATGTACGCTGACGACACCAATCTTTACTTCTCCACCACCACTCTCAACCCCTCCACTGCTTATCTGTTGTCAGACTGCTTGCCCAACATGCTCCTAGGAGACGGGTCGCTTACTTAAATATTTTAATCAGGCTGCATGCTTTTGATTTTATCTGTCTTCCAGCTTTCCTGGCAGCTAAAGGGAGGCAAGGGCTGCTGCATAGAAGAGGTAAGTGTCCTTCCACCACAGCTTGTGGACCACAAGAGGAGCAGGAGTGCTTCCTCCCGGTCTCCCAAGCAAACCTGTTTCCCACTCCACACGATCAGACCCCCCACCGCGTGAAGACTGACCCCATTCCCCACGATCATTGACACCCGATCTCTCTCCGACACACTGCGATCAACCTCCGACCCTCCAAACCACACTGTACCCAAACCCCCCTCGTGGTCTCTACCCCCAGCAGCAGGAAACCTACCTGCTCCTGGGCTGCGGCTTCCTCTGCTGTGTTCCCCGCCTGACAGGAAGCCGGTGGGGTATCTGTTAAAAAAAAACTATGCACGCTGTCGCTGTGGAGTTAAAGCTCCACGCCATTCGACCCAACCAGAACTCCTCTCCCCTCTCCCCCACCCCACCCTGGGCTTGGAAATCACCCCCCCCCAGTAAATATCGGGGCCATTGTCTTCAGCCCTTGCTACTGATTCGATCCCCCTCCCTGGCCATGGTCTCAGGTTGAACCGCACTATTCCCAACCTCGAAGTGAGCTTCTGACCCCATGTCATCTCCATCACAAAGGCTACCTACTTCTAGAACTTTATTTGCATCTGCCCCTGCCTTAGCCTATATACCGCTGAAACCCTCATTCATGCCTCTGTCACCTCCAGATTTGACTATTCCCACACTCTCCTGGATGACCTCCCATCCTTTAAGTTCTGTAACCCGCAGATTATCCAAAACGCTGTTGCTTGTATGCTATCCTGCACCAAGTCCCACTTGGCCATAACCCATGTCCTTGCTAACTTACATTGGTTCCTGTCCCTCAACGTCCCTAATTCAAATTTTTCATTCGCAATCTCTTCATGGCCTTGCCCCTTCCTACTTCTGTAACTTCCTTGAGCCCTACAACCTCCACCCCCACACACCCCCAGAATTCTCTGTTCTCCGACTCTACCCTATTGTGCATCCCCCTCCTTTTGCCACACCATTGCCAGCAGTGCCTTTGGCCATCTAGGATACATGCTCTGGAATTCCCTCCGCCTCTCCTCCACCTCCTCTTTGACCAAGGTTTTGGTCATCCCTCCTACTATCTCCTCCTTTGTCTCGTGTCCATTTGTGTCCAATTATGCCTCTGTGATGTTTTCTACATTGAAGGTGCTATATAAATGCAAGTTGTTATTGTTATCTTATTTAACACAAAAACAAAGTGTAGCTTGGCTGGCGTTACAATGCACATTGTGAGCCTTTGGCATGCTTACCTGGGCCACATTTAATGTTGTTGAAACTTTCTCTTGTTTTGCCTCCACAGTTCGGAAACTAAAGGCTCTCTCCAGCACAGCTTGATCCTGACCAAGCAACTCACAGATCTCCTTCAGCTCTGCAAATACAACAAATGAGTAACTACAACCCTATAATCACTGGGATGAGACATTCAACATGCTGAAGGCTAACTCACTAAATTTAATACTATGCCTTTACTGAGCCACAGGTCCGAACATCGCCAGAGACCCGGGTTCGAATCCGGCCTCGGGCGACTGTCTGTGTGGAGTTTGCACATTCTCCCCGTGTTTGCGTGGGTTTTCTCCGGGTGCTCCGGTTTCCTCCCACAGTCCAAAGATGTGCGGGTTAGGTTGATTGGCTATGATAAATTGACCCTTAGTGTTAGGGGGATTAAATACGTGGGCTTACAGGGATAGGGTGGGATATGTGTTGGTGCAGGGGTTACGGGGATCGGGTGGGATATGTGTCGGTGCAGGCTCGATGGGCCGAAATGGCTTCTATCTGCACTGTGGGGTTTCTGTGATTCTGTGATTCCATGATAAATCAATAATCAGTTTAGCAGCTTCACCAAGTTTTATATCAAGCACAATGGGGTACCTTCAGAATTTACCTAAAATACCTCAGAAGCTCATAACCGGCAAAGGCTCTTCTATTCCCCTAATATTTCCCTCTTTTAGGTCCTTACAGTGTCCAAGCAGATCTCCCGCCTCTGCCCCAGATCCACATTTTGGAGTAATTCTTGGCAATTATGCCTAATTTGCTTTGTTGGCAATGATCCCACTACCCTTCACCCCAGCCTAGCTCTTCCCACTGAGCTTCCACTCTCAGCAAGGGAGGGAATGTTCTGGGATGTGCACTTCTCTGTAGCTCCTGTCAACGTTGCTTTGTGACCACCCAATAGTTAATATAGATACCTCTGGAGAAAGGACTGTGCCAGATAATATTTTCCCTCCACTGTGATGTAGTCCTCCATCTCATGGCTCAATCCCAAATTGCCAAAACTCAGTCAATGAGAACAGGCAAATTTAAAAGATAATCATGGCTAGAATCCTATTAACTAATACGATAGCAAAATACTGAGGATGCTGGAAATCTGAAAAAACAACAGTTGTTATATCCTATTAACTAAACTCTGCAACACTACATGAGCTTCTAATTCTCTCAGTGCTAAGAAAGGGCTTCTACTTTCACAATGGCATGATACCGAGAGAAGATTCAAGCTGGCGCCAACATTGCATTTCAAAGTCTTGGGGCAGCAGCATTCCTCCTACCGTTTTTGTCTTGGATTCGGCTCTCATCTAAGCCATTTACTCGAGACTCTGGCTTGAATTCAATGTTTCCCAGCTTTAGCACTGCAGCCACCACCTCCAGAATTGACTCTGCTTCATCATCCATGAAACCAACAATCTGCATGGCATTCTGCAGGAGGGGAAAAAGTGTAGAGAGCAGGAGAACTGTCAGAAGTGCAGACTCAAAGGCATTTGTCTGAAGGAGGGCTATAGCTGGCATGTTTGGGCTTTGGAAAGCGGTTTCTCACACCTGTAACTAAGACAGGAAATGATTCATTGCACAAGGACATACTGAAGCATGTCCTGATGTTTGTAATTCCCTGCGATTTACTGTGCCAGAACAGATGTAAAACTTAGATGGTCTCTTGGGACTAATGCAATCCCTGTATTTAGCTTCCAGATGTTAACTTCCCAGCCCAGTTAAAATTGTCCTAAAATGCTTGGTGAGAACAAATTTGCTGTGCACCTGGTAACAATGCTTCCTGCTGCTGGTCGGACAAGCTTAAACCAATACATTTTCAGAGATCAAATGTCATATGCAACAAACAGAGAAAGCATCAAAGGATACAGATCTCAGATATCACTCCCTATCCTGTACCCTATTGCTACATTAATGAAGCATAATTAAGGCTATTTTCCAGCACTTTGTGAATTTGAAAAAATTACCATTATATAGTACTGCTGTGTTACCTATTGACAGATAAATGTAGCATTGCATCCTTAAACTACCTGAGCATTCCATTACCCTATCACTATATACAATCCTCTCAGCAGAAATTAACGGAACAGTCACTACACCCTGTATTTTCACTCTGGCTGACAATGTTCAAATCGGAACAGGGGATGTCCTTCTTTAAAGAAAACAGAACACTCTGCGTTGCAGTATTTCTGTTAGGAGGTATCAATCATTTTGAGAAAGAAAGCATTACCACTCATGTTGAAACGAGAGAATAAAACACTTTTGAAAAGCATGTAGTATAGTTATTGCTGAGGACAAAAATAAATCCTGCCCAAGGTAGGCTCATTTCTATGAGTGGCATATAACATAATTCGACATTTAAGATTGATGGGCAGGTGATGTGTGTAACCATTTCTCATATAAACCATCATATTTGCCAACGTCAGTATCCATTCATGCAGCAGCTCATAAAACAGCTTTTTTCGCTCCAGCTGATTCTCGCCTCTATTAGTGACATTTCAGCACCTGAACAGAAGTGACAAGGGTGAGCCAGAGTCACACAAGGGGAAAGGGTGAGCCAGAGCCACACAAGGGGAAAGGGTGAGCCAGAGTTACACAAGGGGAAAGGGTGAGCCAGAGTTACACAAGGGGAAAGGGTGAGCCAGAGCCACACAAGGGGAAAGGGTGAGCCAGAGTTACACAAGGGGAAAGGGTGAGTCAGAGTCGCACAAGGGACAAGGGTGAGCCAGAGTCGCACAAGGGGAAAGGGTGAGTCAGAGTCGCACAAGGGGAAAGGGTGAGCCAGAGTCACACAAGGGGACAGGGTGAGCCAGAGTCGCACAAGGGGAAAGGGTGAGTCAGAGTCGCACAAGGGACAAGGGTGAGCCAGAGTCGCACAAGGGGAAAGGGTGAGCCAGAGTCGCACAAGGGGAAAGGGTGAGCCAGAGTCGCACAAGGGGAAAGGGTGAGCCACAGTCGCACAAGGGGAAAGGGTGAGCCAGAGTCGCACAAGGGACAAGGGTGAGCCAGAGTCGCACAAGGGGAAAGGGTGAGCCAGAGTCGCACAAGGGGAAAGGGTGAGTCAGAGTCGCACAAGGGACAAGGGTGAGCCAGAGTCGCACAAGGGGAAAGGGTGAGCCAGAGTCGCACAAGGGGAAAGGGTGAGCCAGAGTCGCACAAGGGACAAGGGTGAGTCAGAGTCGCACAAGGGGAAAGGGTGAGCCAGAGTCGCACAAGGGGAAAGGGTGAGTCAGAGTCGCACAAGGGACAAGGGTGAGCCAGAGTCGCACAAGGGGAAAGGGTGAGCCAGAGTCACACAAGGGGCAAGGGTGAGCCAGAGCCGCACAAGGGGAAAGGGTGAGCCAGAGTCACACAAGGGGAAAGGGTGAGCCAGAGCCGCACAAGGGGAAAGGGTGAGCCAGAGCCGCACAAGGGGAAAGGGTGAGTCAGAGTCACACAAGGGGAAAGGGTGAGCCAGAGTCACACAAGGGGAAAGGGTGAGCCAGAGCCGCACAAGGGGAAAGGGTGAGTCAGAGTCGCACAAGGGGAAAGGGTGAGCCAGAGCCGCACAAGGGGAAAAGGTGAGTCAGAGTCGCACAAGGGGAAAGGGTGAGCCAGAGCCGCACAAGGGGAAAGGGTGAGCCAGAGTCACACAAGGGGAAAGGGTGAGCCAGAGTCGCACAAGGGGAAAGGGTGAGTCAGAGTCGCACAAGGGGAAAGGGTGAGCCAGAGTCACACAAGGGGAAAGGGTGAGCCAGAGCCACACAAGGGGAAAGGGTGAGCCAGAGTCGCACAAGGGGAAAGGGTGAGCCAGAGTCGCACAAGGGGAAAGGGTGAGCCAGAGTCGCACAAGGGGAAAGGGTGAGTCAGAGTCGCACAAGGGGAAAGGGTGAGCCAGAGCCACACAAGGGGAAAGGGTGAGCCAGAGTCACACAAGGGGAAAGGGTGAGCCAGAGTCACACAAGGGGAAAGGGTGAGCCAGAGCCACACAAGGGGAAAGGGTGAGCCAGAGCCGCACAAGGGGAAAGGGTGAGCCAGAGTCGCACAAGGGGAAAGGGTGAGTCAGAGTCACACAAGGGGAAAGGGTGAGCCAGAGTCACACAAGGGGAAAGGGTGAGCCAGAGTTGCACAAGGGGAAAGGGTGAGCCAGAGCCACACAAGGGGAAAGGGTGAGCCAGAGTCGCACAAGGGGAAAGGGTGAGCCAGAGTCACACAAGGGGAAAGGGTGAGCCAGAGTCACACAAGGGACAAGGGTGAGTCAGAGTCGCACAAGGGGAAAGGGTGAGTCAGAGTCACACAAGGGACAAGGGTGAGCCAGAGTCACACAAGGGGAAAGGGTGAGCCAGAGTCACACAAGGGGAAAGGGTGAGCCAGAGTCGCACAAGGGGAAAGGGTGAGCCAGAGTCGCACAAGGGGAAAGGGTGAGCCAGAGTCACACAAGGGGAAAGGGTGAGCCAGAGTCACACAAGGGGAAAGGGTGAGCCAGAGTCACACAAGGGACAAGGGTGAGCCAGAGTCGCACAAGGGGAAAGGGTGAGCCAGAGCCGCTCAAGCTAATTTAGGAGCTGCCACATGAGTGGATATCACAAGAACAGAAGGAATAGGAGCAGGAGTAGGCCATATGGCATCTCAAGCCTGCTCCACCATTCAATAAGATCATGGCTGGTCTACCTCAACTCCACTTTATCGCACTACCCCCATATCCCTCGATTCCCTTAGCGTCTAAAATCTATTGATCTCGGTCTTGAATAAACTCAACGACTGAGCATCCACATCTTCTGCAGTAGAGAATTCCAAAGATTCACAACCCTCCGAGTGAAGAAATTTCCAATCACCTCAGTCCTAAATGGCTGACCCCTTATCCTAAGACTATGACCCTCTAGTTCCAGACTCTTCAGTCAGGGGAAACAACCTCTCAGTATCTACCCTGTCAAGCCCCCTTAGAATTTTATACATTTCACTGAGATCACTTCTCATTCTTCTAAACGCCAGAGAACATAAGCCTATGCTACTCGATCTCTCCTCATAGGACAACCCTCTCATCCCAGGAATCAATCTAGTGAACCTTTGTTGCACTCCCTCTAAGGCAAGTATATCCTTCCTTCGGTAAGGAGACCAAAACTATACACAATACTCCAGATGTGGTTCCCCCTTATTTACCCTGCTAGCTATAGTCTCAGAAAACTCTTAACAGATTTGACAAACACGATTTCCCTTTCATAAAACGGTGTTGAATCTGCCTAATCATATGATTTTCTAAGTGTTCTGTTACCATTATTATTAGGTATGTTTGACTCTCAAGTCTTACTGCTTGCCTCTCTTTCGCGCTCTCTCTTGTTGTGTGGACAGTCACTCAGCTCCAGCTCAAACCCATGACTCCATCTCTTCAGCTTGTGCTGTGGCTCAATCTCATACACACACATGCCCCCTTCATCAATTGATGGTTTTAACTGGAGTATTGCCAGTTTGAGCCGGGGGGAGGGGGGGGAAGAGAGAAGGGGGATGGTAACATTTTTGTTTTTATTTCTTTTTTGCATCTCCTTTAGCCCTTGTTGGCCCTCGCCCTTCTCCTTTTCATCACTTGCCCCCTGTCTCAGGTACTGTGGTTTGAATTTCGACTTGGTTTCTGTCTGGATAGGAACATGAGTAGGCTATTCAGCCCCTCAAGCCTGTTCTGCCGTTCAATGAGGTCATGGCTGATCTGTGACCTAACTCCATATACCCGCCTTTGACCCATATCCCTTATAACCTATGGTTAACAAAAAGCTATCAATCTCAAATTTAAAATTAGCAATTGATCTAGCATCAATTGCCATTTGCGGAAGAGAGTTCCAAACCTCTATCACCCTTTGTGTGTACAAGTGTTTCTTAATTTCACTCCTGAAAGGTTTGGCTGTAATTTTTAGACAATGCCTCCAGTCCTAGAATCCCCAACCAGCGGAAATAGTTTATCTCTATCTGCCCTATCTGTTCCCCTTAATATCCTGAAAACTTCGATCAGATCACCCCTTAACCTTCTGAATTGTAGGGAATACAACCCTAATTTGTGTAATCTCTCCTTGTAATTTAACCCTTGACGTCCGGGTATCATTCTGGTAAACCTACGCTGCACTCCCTCCAAGGCCAATATATCCTTCCTAAGGTGTGGTGCCCAGAACTGCTCACAGTACTCCGGGTGTGGTCTAGCCAGGGCTTTGTATAGCTGCAGCATAACTTCTACCACCTTGTATTCTAGTCCTCTAGATATAAAGACCCGCATTCTATTAGCCTTTTTGATTATTTTCTCTACCTGTTCATGATATTTTAATGATCTTTGTACTTGAACCCCCAAGTCACTTGGACAGCGACTGTTTTTAGCTTTTCACCATTTAGAAAGTACCCTGTTCTATTCTTTTTAGGTCCAAAGTGGATGACCTCACATTTGCTTACACTGAAATCCATTTGCCACAGTTTTGCCCATTCACTTAATCTATCAATATCTCTTTGTAATTTTATGCTTTCATCTACACTGCCTACAATACTGCCTATCTTTGTGTCATTGGCAAATTTGGATATATGACTTACTATGCCATGATCTAAGTCGTTAATAAATATTGTGAATAGTTAGGGCCCCAACAAAGATCCCTGCGGGACACCACTAGTCATATCCTGCCAATTTGAGTACCTACCCATTATCCCTACTCTCTGTCTCCTGCCGCTCAGCCAATTTCCTAACCAGGTCAATAACTTGCCCTCAATTCCATGGGCTTCTAAGCAGCGACAGCATCGGAGGGGGCAGCAGATAAAAACAGCGGGAGACCAAGGCAGCACGGACCTGAGCAGCAGCAGCACAGAGGCGGCAGCACCTCCGACGATTTCAACAACAACAAAAAACAAAGAGTGACGTCACAGGACAGCAGGTAGGTGATTGGTGGGGGAGTGTTAAAGTTTTTTCTCTCTAACCGAGGACAATGGTTTAAAGTAGGAGCGGGAAACTATAATGTTGCAGGAATGTCTAGTTCCTATCAAAAGACTGAGGTCCACTCAGGCGATCAAATAAACGAGGTTTAATGAAAACTAACAGAGTTTAACGGATAATTACAGGAGAACATCGAATATAGGTCTAGTCAGTTCGGAGGCTCCACGAGGACTGCTTGGGCGGTCCCGTGGCTGACGTCATGACGTCATCACGTTTTTCCCGCCGGTGGGGGATCACGTGATGAACGGCATGACGTCATCGCGTTTACCCGCGCTATTAAAGTGATCGCGCTCTGTACATGTAAACAGTGAAAACAAAGATACAGACTCAGGCTGTAGCTAACATATTATTAAAGGGAATTATATACAATTGATCGGAGTCCCTTAGTGGCTCCGCCACATGCGTCCCCCCAGAAGTGTCTGTAACAGCAAAAGTAAAACAGCAAGGAGGCCTGACAAGCCTGTCAGATCGACTTCTATAGCCTTGAAGTGGAAGCTGATGGATGGCGGGCGAGCTGGCGGGCGGTTGCGTTTGATCTGGCACGGCGACTGTGGGCGGTCGGCCACATTTCGGCGGTTGTGCGATCTCGACTGGGCGGTCAAGGTCCAAGTGTGCCAGCTTCAACCGGTCAACCGAAATGTGGTCCGGTTTACCTCCGATATCGACCGAAAAAGTTTTGTCTCCCGGCTCTAGCATGCGGAAAGGACCAGTGTAAGGGGGTTTGAGCAGATCCCGATGAGCGTCGTGGCGGATAAACACATAGTCGGCGTTCTTCAGCTCAGCTGGGACGTGGGAGCTCTGCAAGCCATGATGCGACGTAGGCACTGGAGCAAAACTTCTGGCGGCCTCCTGGTGGCTGATGAGCTGCTGGGATGCGGACCATGGCTCTGTTGGAGTCGGAAGGAGATCCCCTGGTACGCGTAGCGGCTGGCCATATACGAGCTCCGCCGAGGACGATTGAAGATCTTCTTTAGGTGCCGTACGAAGACCCAAAAGGACCCATGGAAGCCTGTCCACCCAGCCCAGGCCTTGAAGGCTGGCTCGCAGTGCGGCTTTGAGCGACCTGTGGAATCGTTCGCACAGGCCGTTCGCCTGTGGATGGTAGGCAGTGGTGCGATGTAGCTTGACGCCAAGCCCGAGCCACAGCGTTCCAGAGCTCAGAAGAAAACTGCGGCCCACGATCAGACGAGATGTCCGCCGGTACCCCGAAACGGGCAACCCAAGCAGAGATGAATGCCCTGGCGACATCTGCGGAAGTGGTGGATGACAAAGGAACCGCCTCAGGCCATCTGGTGGTGCGGTCCACCATTGTAAGATGATGAGTAAACCCGTGCGAAGGTGGAAGTGGCCCCACCAGGTCCACATGCACATGATCAAACCTACGTTCCGGAACAGCGAAAGTGGCCAATGGAGCCTTGATGTGACGCTGCACCTTGGCCTTTTAGCAGACCACGCAGGTGTTGGCCCAGTCGCGGACATCCATGTGCATGCCCCGCCACACGAATTTCGACAACATCAGCCGTTGCGAGGCCTTCATGCCAGGGTGCGACAACCCGTGTATGGCGTCAAAAACTTTTCGGCGCCAGGCAACCAGCACGATAGGGCGAGGATCTCCTACGGAGATGTCGCAGAGTAACATAGTCCCCGCGGCATGGAATTTGACATCGGCCGCTTGGAGGCTAGAGGGGTTGGTTCTGTAAGATTGGACTTCCGGATCCGAGGCTTGATCTGCAGCCATGAGGGCATAGTCGATGCCGAGCTGGACTGCATGAACGGTCGCGCGGGAGAGGCAATCCGCCACCAGGCTGTCTTTACCGGACACATGCTGAATGTCAGTGGTGAATTCTGAGATAAACGTCAACTGACGTTGTTGCCGAGCTGACCACGGTTCGGCGGTCTTGGCCATAGCGAACGTTAGTGGCTTATGGTCCACAAAAGCCGTGAACGGACGGCCCTCTAGCAAGAACCGGAAATGGTGGATGGCCAGAAAAAGGGCCAGCAACTCCCGGTCGAACGTGCTGTACTTCCGTTCGTTTCGCCGTAGTTGACGGCTGAAAAACGCCAGTGGTTGCCACGTCCCATTCACCCACTGTTCCTGCACTGCGCCGATGGCGTAGTCTGATGCGTCGGTGGTAAGGGCAATGGTGGCACCTGGCAGCGGGTGCGCCAGCATGGTTGCATTGGCGAAGGTGCCTTTTGTGTCGACGAACGCCCAGTCCATGTCAACTGTCCAGCTAATCGAATCCTTGCCGGACTTGCCCTTGAGGGCCTCGTACAGGGGCTGCATGAGCAGAGCTGCATTAGGGACAAACCGGTGATAAAAATTTACCATCCCGAGGAACTCCTGCAGGGCCTTGACAGTCTGCGGGCGCGGGAAAGAAGTAACTGCCTTCACCTTCGTTTCCAGGGTAATTGCGCCGTCCGACGTGATGCGATGGCCTAAGAAATCAATCTGCTGCAGGCCGAACTGGCACTTGGCCGGGTTGATGATCAAGCCGTGTTGACCGAGGCGTCTAAAGAGGGTGCGTAAATGGCAGATGTGCTCCTCTTTATTAGGGCTGGCAATGAGGATGTCGTTGAGGTAGACGAATAGAAACTTTAGGTTCCGAAGCACGGAGTCCATCAAGCGCTGGAAAGCCTGTGCAGCGTTCTTCAATCCAAACGGCATCTGCAGAAATTCAAACAGGCCAAATGGGGTGATGACTGCAGTTTTCGGGACGTCTTGCGGGTGCACGGGGACCTGGTGGTAGCCACGGACAAGGTCGACTTTTGAAAAAATGGTATTTCCCGCCAAATGTGCAGAGAAATCCTGAATGAGAGGGATCGGGTACCGATCAGGAGTAGTGGCGTCGTTCAGGCGTGGGTAGTCGCTGCAAGGCTGCCATCCGCCGCCAGGTTTCGGAACAATGCGGAGAGGCGTAGACCAGGGACTATTCGGCCGGCGAATAATCCCTAGCCGCTACATCGTGTCGAACTCCGCTTTCGCAGCCGCGAGCTTGCCAGGTTCGAAGCGCCGGGCCCGTGCGTAGACCGGGGAGCCAGTAGTGGTGATGTGATGTTCGACACCATGTTTCGTGGCCGTGGAAGAGAAAGTGGGTCTGGTCAGGTCTGGGAAATCTCCGAGGAGGCGAGTGAAGTCATCCGGAGGTGGGAACGCACAGGAGACAGTGCGTGACACGGCGTTACCGCGGTGGCACGGGATGGAGTGAAAAGTGACCGCATTGATCAACCGGCGGTGCCTTACATCCACCAGGAGGCCGTTTGCTCACAAAAAATCCGCCCCGAGGATGGCTTGAGAGACTTTGGCCGTGATGAAATCCCAGTAAAACCGCTGGCCACCAAAGCACACCTGGACCCGCCGTCTTCCGAAGGTCCGAATGGCCCCGCCATTAGCCGGCTCGAGGGAGAGGCCGTGCCCCCTGGCTTGTATATCAAGATTTGACGTGGGTAGGATGCTACACTGCGCCCCAGTGTCGCAGAGGAAACGTCGACCAGATAGGGAGTCGGTGATGAAGAGGAGTTTTCCCGAATTACCGATTGCCATTGCAGCCGCGGGGCGCTCATTATAACTGGTCCTCTTTCGACAGGGTAGCTGTTGTTTTTTTTTTTGTTGAGCGAAAAGCTGCAGGGAGGGCGGCAGCATCTTGCTTTCGCGCCAAAACGGGCATGGTAGAAGCACAACCCCGCAGGTTGAGGGGCTGGAGCAGCGTCTGTGGGGGATGGGCGCCTCATGGCAGCGCAGTACTGCTGTGTCACCGCGAAAATCTTGTCCGCTTCGGCAGCCAGCTCTGCACAGTCTGTGACTTCCGACCTGGCTAGGGCAGCCTGAACTTGCTCCAGTAGCTGGCTGAGGAATAGCTCCCTGAAGAGGAAGCATTCCGGTTCGGAGCCCAGGAGCGTGAGCATTTGGCTCATGAGTTCGGACGGCTTGGAGTCACCGAGGCCGGGCATAGCGAGCAGCCGGTGGGCGCGCTCCGACTTATTGAGCCCGAAGACCTGTAACAACCGCGCCTTTATCGTTTCATACTTGTGATCTTCTGGTGGATTACCAAGCAGGCTGACGATCCGCGAGGCTGTGGCGCTGTCGAGGGCGGAGACCACGTAATAGTAACGGGTCTGATCCGCAACGATGTTCCTGATTGCGAACTGGGCTTCAGCCTGGATGAACCACGCGGATGGCTGTTGCTCCCAGAACTGTGGTAGCTTCAAAGCAACGGCGTTCGTTTCCATGTTCAATAACTTCCGCGAAAACCCTTCGCAAAAGTCGGGGTCACCAATGTAGGAATGTCTAGTTCCTATCAAAAGACTGAGGTCCACTCAGGCAATCAAATAAACGAGGTTTAATGAAAACTAACAGAGTTTAACGGATAATTACAGGAGAACATTGAATATAGGTCTAGTTAGTTCAGAGGCTCCACGAGGACTGCTTGGGCGGTCTCGTGGCTGACGTCATGACAGCATCACGTTTTTCCCGCCGGTGGGGGATCACGTGATGAACGGTGTGACGTCATCGCGTTTACCCGCGCTATTAAAGTGATCGCGCTCTGTACATGTAAACAGTGAAAACAAAGATACAGACTCAGGCTGTAGCTAACATATTATTAAAGGGAATTATATACAATTGATCGGAGTCCCTTAGTGGCTCCGCCACGATGTACTTTATTAAATGTTTAACTTAACGAGTTAAACTAATTAATATAACTATAAATAGCCGCTGAATAAAGACTTTAACTAATTAAATAAATAAAATAAGGTTAGACCAAGACATGGTAGAGCAGGTTGTGTGTCTGGACTGCAGTATGTGGGAGTTTGTGGACAGCGAGACTGTCCCAAGTGAACACGTCTGCAGGAGATGTCTCCATCTCGATTCTCTCCGGCTCAGAGTCATTGAGCTGGAGTGTGAGTTGGAGACACTCCGACACATAAGGGAGGGGAGGGGTATCTGGACAGTTTGCTCCAGACTTCGGTCACACCTCGTAGGGAGGTGGGGTTGGGGTGACCGATGGTGTGCAGAGTAAGGGGAACCCAGGTAAGAAACGAAATGAGGATCTACAGAAACTGATCCTATCCAACAGGTACTATGTACTTGCTACCTGTGAGGATAAGGATAAAGACTGTTGGAAGGACAGCCAGAATGCGGACCATGGCACTTTGGAGCAGGAGGCTGTCTAAAGGGGGGAGGAGGAGGAGAGGAGGAAGTGTAATGTGGTAGTTGTAGGGGGTTATATAATTAGAGGGACAGATAGCATCCTTTGTAAGCAAGATCGAGAGTCCCACATGATGTGTTGCCTACCTGGTGCCAGGGTAAGGGACATCTCAAACCGGCTTGAAAGGATATTGGAAAGGGAGGGGGAGGATCCAGTCATTGTGGTCCAACAACATAGGGAAGAGTAGGCAAGAGGTCATGTATGGGGAGTGCCAGAAACTAGAGGCTAAATTAAAGAACAGAACCTCAAGGGTTATAATCTCTGGATTATTACTTGAGCCATGTGCAAATTGGCGTAGAGATAAGCTGATTATGGAAGTAAACACATGGCTAAAGGAGTGGTGTGGGAAAGAGGGGCTCCATTTCTTGGGGCACTGGCACCAGTATTGGGACAGGAAGGAACTGTACCATTGGGACAGGCTTCACCTGAACTGGTCTAGGACCAGGATCCCAGCGGAAAGGATAAATAGGGCGGTCACAAGGACTTTAAACTCAAATAGGGGGGAGGGCTCAGGGGGAAATTGCAGTACAAATAGCAGTTCAAAAACAAACAAAAGTGAAGAGAGTAGAGTAGCAGTCAGAAATTGTGCTTTAGGCACAACAGGCAAGGGGAAAACTAAAAGATGTAAAGCGATTAAACCAGGAGAGAGAAATAAGAAATATGTGAGTAAAACATTAGAGCTGAAGGACAGGCTAGGGGTTGTGGCCCAAATAAGCGTTCTTTATACAAATGCACGGAGTATAAGGAATAAATTGAATGAACTGCAGGCGCAAATTCAAATTGAAGGGTATGACATGGCTACAGGAGTCAGGACTGGGAACTAAATATACCAGGTTATAAGATCGACAGGACAAATAGGGAAAATGGCAGAGGGGGAGGAGTAGCCTTTGTGATTAAGGATGAAATCACTTCAATGATAAGAGAGGATTCAAAGAGAGGTAAGCAGGCAGTGGAGACCTTATGGGTTGAATTAAGAAATAGGAAAGTATCTAAGACTGTAGTGGGAGTTGTGTATAGGCCCCCTGGTAGCAGCTCTGAAGTGCTAGATTGTATAAACGCAGAGATTAGATAAGTATGTAGCAGAGGTAGGGTGGCTTTAATGGGGGATTTTAACTTTCACATAGATTGGGAAAAGCAGATTAGCACCTGTCAGAAAGGTAGTGAATTTCTTGAGTGTGTCCAGGATAGCTTTCTACAATAATATGTCCTCGAGGCAACAAGGGGGCAAGCCATATTAGATTTAGTAATGAGTAATGAGCCAGATTTAATTAATAGCCTAACTGTGCGCGAACACTTATCCAATAGCGATCATAACATGATCAAGTTCAACGTAGCGTTTGAAAGGGGGAAATGTGAAACAGCTACAAAGATTCTAGACTTATGTAAGGACGACTTCAACGGGATGAGGCAGAGACTGTCCACAGTAAACTGGGCAAGTCTGTTAATAGGTAATACGACACAAGAACAGTGGGAGATGTTTAAAAAAGAATTTAATGTGATACAGAACCAGTTTATACCCCTGAGGAGCTCTACTTGCCAAAAATACAGCCATGGGCAACTAAACAGCATAAAACTAAAGGAAAGGGCAGACAAAAAGACAAAAATAGCACAGGTCCTGGTGAATGGGAAAGATACAAAGAACAGCAAAGGGTCACAAAACAGATAGTAAGAGCTAGAAAAAGGGAGTATGAAAAGAAACTTGCAAGGGATATCAAAAATCAATGCAAAGAATTTTAGTTACATTAGGGAAAAAAGGGTGGTCAGGAGCAATGTTGGCCCTTTTAAAACTGAAAGTGGTGATATCGTCAATGACAATGGGGAACTGATGGACGTGTTGAATATTTACTTTGCGTCAGTATTTACAATAGAAGATCCCATGTCGGAAATCCCAAAGAAACTAATATTGAATCGGGGACAGGGACTCAATAAAATTAATGTAAATAAAATAACAGTAATGAAGAAAATAATGGCACTAAAGAGTGACAAATCCCCAGAGCCAGGTGGTTTCCATCCCAGGATTTTAAAGAAAGTAGGTGAGAACATTGTAGATGCCCGAATTATAATCTTCCAAAGTTCTCTGGATTCAAGAACCGTCCCTTTAGATGGAAAATTGCACATGTCACTCCACTTTTTAAGAATGGCGAAAGAGGGAAACCAGGGAATTATAGACCAGTTAACCTAACATCTGTTGTCGGGAAATTGCTTGAGTCTATAATTAAGGAGAGGGTGACTGAACACCTCGAAGATTTTCAGTTGATCAGAGAGAGCCAACATGGATTTGTGAAAGGTAGGTCATGCCTGACAAACCTGACTGAATTTTTTGAAGAGGTGACTAAAGTAGTGGACAGGGGAGTGTCTATGGATGTTATTTATATGAACTTCCAGAGGTAGTTGTTAAAATCCCACATAAGAGACTGGATGCACCATAGGGGCAGGTGGTGGTGACAGGAATTGCCGAGAACTGACTTTAACCTTGGAAATCACTCGGTGTAAATAACTCACCACAGTTTTGTGATGGGCCTTGAGGAAAAAAGAGAAATCTGCAGTGGGCATCTAATGAGCAGGACCAGTGTACGTTTGACTCTTCTAATTAACCTGCAGCTGACTGCAAGCAATTACTTTGTGACTCTTAATGGATGGGACTGGATACTGAGTGGGAGTGGGGTTGGTTTAATTCCACCCTGTCTACACCAATATAACATCCAGACAGCCATAACCAGCCCAACATGTCTGCAAACATTATGTTCCAATTAGCCCACCAGAGCCCACCATTCATAGCCAACCAGAATGCTAATCATTAAAGAGTTAAAACCAAAGACTGATGATCAGCGTGCAAAAGAGCAATTCACATTTATATAGCACCTTTAATGACCTCAGGACATCCCAAAAGTGCTTCACAGCCAATGAAGTACTTTTGAAGTGTAGTTATCATTGTAATGTAGACAAATACAACAGCCACTGTGCACATAGCAAGATCCCACAAGCAGCGATGAAATTAATGACCAGATAACTTGTTTTAGTGATTTTAGCTGAGGGATAATAATATTACATAGATACATAGAAGATAGGAGCAGGAGTAGGCCATTCGGCCCTTCGAGCCTGCTCCGCCATTCAATGAGATCATGGCTGATCATCCAAATTCAGTACCCGGTCCCTGCCTTCTCCCCATATCCCTTGATCCCTTTAGCCTCAAGAAATATATCCAACTCTTTCTTGAATATACTTAATGAACTGGCCTCCACCGCCCTCTGTGGCAGAGAATTCCACAGGTTCACCACTCTCTGGGTGAAGAAATTCCTCCTCATTTCAGTCCTAAATGGCTTACCCTTTATCCTTAGACTATGACCCCTGGTTCTGGACTCCCCGGCCATCAGAAACATCCTTCCTGCATCTAGTCTGTCCAGGCCTGACAGAATTTTATAGGTTTCGATGAGATCCCCTCTCAATCTTCTAAACTCCAGTGAGTATAAGCCCAATCGACCCAATCTCTCCTCATACGTCATTCCTGCCATCCCAGGTATCAGCCTGGTGAATCTTCGCTGCACTCCTTCCATGGCAAGAACATCCTTCCTCAGGTAAGGCGACCAAAACTGCACACAATACTCAAGGTGTGGTCTCACCGAGGCCCTGTACAACTGTAGCAAGACATCCTTGTTCTTGTACTCGAACCCTCTTGCTACGCAGGCCAACATACCATTTGCCTTCTTAACCGTCTGCTGCACCTACATGCTTACCTTCAACGACTGGTGTACAAGAACACCCAGGTCTCTGCACTTCCCCTTCTCCCAAACTATTACCATTCAAATAATAATCTGCCTTCCTGTTTTTGCCACCAAAGTGGATAACCTCACATTTATCCACATTATAGTGCATTTGCCATGTTTCTGCCCAATCACCCAACCTGTCCAAATCGTGCTGGAGTTTCACGACATCCTCCTCACAGCATACCCTCCCCCCCCAGCTTTGTGTCATCTGCAAATTTGGAGATATTACATCCAATTCCCTCGTTCAGATCATTAATATATATTGTGAACAGCTGGGGTCCTAGGACCGATCCTTGCAGTACCCCACTAGTCACTGCCTGCCACTCGGAAAACGACCCGTTTATTCCAACTCTTTGCTTTCTGTCCGCCAACCAGTTCTCTATCCAAGTCAATACCTTGCCCCCAATCCCATGTGCCTTAATTTTGCACGCTAATCTCTTATGCGGGACCTTATCGAAAGCCTTTTGAAAGTCCAAATACACCACATCCACTGGTTCTCCCTTATCTATTTTACCAGTTACATCCTCAAAAAATTCCAGTAGATTAGCCAAGCATGATTTACCTTTTGTAAATCCATGTTGACTTTGTCCGATCCAGTCACTGCTTTCCAAGTGCTCTGCTATTACATCTTTTATAATGGACTCTAGCATTTTCCCCACTACCGATGTCAAGCTTACATATTCCCCGCCTTTTCTCTACCACCTTTTTTGAAGATACCGGAATAACTCCCCTGCTCTTCCTCAATGAATTAATGTTACATAGAATTACACAGAATTTACAGCATAGAAACTGGTCATTCGGCCCAACTGGTCTTTGCCAGTGTTTATGCACCACACGAGCCTCCTCCCATCCTACTTCATCTAATTCTATCAGCATATCCTTCTATTTCTTTCTTGCTCATGTATTTAACTAGCCTCCCCTTAATGTATGCTTATGGAGGGAGTCACAGCACACAGGGAGGTTCTCTTCCCTTCCCATGGGCGGAAGAGGCCTCCCCAGGAGATCAACACAGCCTGGTTGAACATTGCATAGGAGGACACAAGCAGGGATGTCATTAGGAGGACCAGGCTGCAGTGGTGCAAACCTTTCAATGATCTCAGTAGATCACGAAACATTACTGCAAAGCCACACTCAACCTTATCCTGCTGTGCCACTCATCACATCCCCATCACTCTACCTACCCTACTCTACTTCTGCACATCCTTACTCACACCAACTTAGCTTGCACCTCCACCCAGCCCTCTCTATCTACATTATCACTTCCCCATCTCACTAGCCACCCCTCACACTCACCCTCACCCTAGTCCAATCATACCAACTAACAACACACAAGAGTAGACACTTAGGTGTTTTAACCAATGTTCATGTGAAGTTTCTGTTAATGTGGTGTCAAACATTGAAATCTTTATTTTCAACACTTTGCGTTCTTGGACAGATTTGTGTGCACCTTTGGAAGTGGCTTAGTGAGTTGCAGTGAATGGTGAGACATAACGGTATCCCTCGCAATGGTGATGAGTGTGAAAGGAATGGCTTGGGCATTGTAGGGATGCTTTATGATGTTGATGTGGGGTGGTGCCAACCTGGCACATCATGTGGCAGCCAGGGTGTGCAGCATCAAGTGAAGTAAATCTGGTTATGGTGAGGCCATCCTTGGTGTCCCGGGCAGCAATGTGGTCGGGTGCTGATGCCCTGTGTCCTGTGCAGCATCAGTTGGTTGGGCAGAAGGTTGGTGTTATTGTTGTTGCTGCTGGTGTGCCCAGTGATGCTGGTGTTGGGGCTGATCGTGGTGGGATTCTGAGGACCAAGCTGAGATTTTTTCAAGGGCGCCGATGCTGATGGAATAGATGGCAGGTGAGGTTGAGATGACAGAAGCGATCTGTCAATGGTGAGAGACTTGTTCCAATGAGGTGACACTGGATAGAGAGTTTGCTCCAAACACTTGCTAGCTGCATAAAGCTCAATCTGTCTTCCAAATGCAGTAAGCAAGAACCTGGAAAGTGAAGACCTATGAAATTGGAGCTTTTATAGACGATTTGTAGCTGTCAAGTTAGTAAATCATCTCATGCTGACAACATTCGACCTCCTTATCTGACGTGATCCCCGAGCAGCGGGGAGGCTGTTGGCAAACTCTAAAAATCCAAAGGTAAGCTTAAAATAAGACTTAATTGCCTTTTAACAATGCATTTAATGATCTAAATTGTCTCCGCCGCCGCTTGGTGTTGGGTCTGTTCAGCACTGACAGGCCCGACATCTGGGAGACTCACGTGGAGGCAGCTTGACAGTGGGCTCCTGACCCACTGTCAATCTTATCTATTTTGACAGCTGACCCGCCTCCGATCCCGCCCTCTCAGTGCCAGTAAAATTCTGGCCTATAGTTCAATGTACTAAAGCAAAAAAATCACTAAGTTTTGTAAACAAACCAAAATTAAATCAGCAAACAAATCTCTAGAGAACATTTTATAAGGCAGTTGAACTTGGCATAGAGTTCATCTCTGGTTAGCCAACACTTATGCCCCTTTATTTATTGACATCAAATCACATGACTGAACTACTGCACGCAATAGAAGACCCCTATCAAATTATACAATGCAAACTCGCACTTATATTCAGTAAAGGTTTTCATTTACAAATTGGGGGGGGGGGGGGGGGGGTTACGTTTTTACAACATGCTGAATTTTGAGTGTATGGCAAAACTTGCAGGGCTATGAAGAGAGAATGAGACTAATTGGATAGCTCTTTCAAAGAGCCAGCACAGGCATGATGGATTGAATGGCCTTCTGTGTTTTATGATGCTATAAACTCTAAGACATTTATTTTTTAAAGGAGTTAGTTTGTAGAAATATATTTTAAAGCTAAATATTTAAATCTATTATTATCTGGGGTAATATAGCACATGCAGAGCTGATAAACTTGATAAAAAATGAAGAGTTGGGAGCCCCTTAATAGTTATGGGAATTTATCCAGTGGGTACTAAGCCATACAAACCACGGCGTTCCCATGTTTGGTCTCTATTCTGTGCTGATTTTAGCTGGGGCGATAGTGACAATTGCTTTCAGCTCCCCAGGTCTTTCTTTTATTATTATTAATTCTCGAGATATGGGCATCGTTGCCAAGGCCGGCATTTATTGCCCACCCCACTTGCCCTTGGGGAAAGTGGTGGCGGGCCTCCTTATTGAACCGCTGCACTCCCGTTAGTGAGTGGAAAACTGGCTGGGGTTGCTGCTCCGATCACTATCCACTGATGGAAGTGCACCTGCATGGAGCTCAGCAAGGAGTAGATGCCTTCAGGAGAGAAAGATGGAGAAGATATGGTGGAGAAAATTAGAGCTAAAATAAGAAAAAATAACCACCGTCACTATCCATTAAAAAAAAATCAGTTGCAAAGACTGTATTTGAGCTTGAACGATGAGAGTTGAGGGGATGTGGTGTTGATTAATACCCTCAGGAACTGAGCCACTGAGTGAGATAGCTGGGGTTCCAACTGTATTTCCCCCCGGTGGCATCTTGAGCACTTCAACAGAAGTGTTTATTTTACAAGCAGTCTTTTGTGGTCGTGAATTTCAAACTAATGGGCCCGGTTTTATTTTACTGCCGAAGTGGGACACCCCTCAATTCATTTTGGAGCTGACATTCCTTTGAAATCTTGTAGTTTGCTCACAGGCGGTTGCACTGGCAATTGAGCATAAGAACATAAGAACATAAGAAATAGGAGCAGGAGTAGGCCAATCGGCCCCTCGAGCCTGCTCCACCATTCAATAAGATCATGGCTGATCTGATCCTAACCTCAAATCTTCTATCACTCTGCATCCACCCATGTGATCTCCCGGGAGAGGCGAAAAACCAGATAAAGACCCAATGGCCAATTTGGGAGAAAAAAATCTGGGAAATTCCTCTCCGACCCATCTAGGCGATCGAAATTCTTCCAGGAGATCACTCTGTCCCTATATTTTCTACAGTACTTACCTTCTGTAAAGGCGATCTCCACCCCAGCCAGGAACAGGAATAAAACCATCTCCTGAAATCTAACACAGATTTAGAACACAGTAGGAGCAGAACCAGGCTACACGGCCCCTGGGCCCACTCCACTACCCACAGGGCCATGACCATTCCGAACCTAGACTCATGTCCAATTTCCTGCCCGCTCCCCGTAACCCTTAATTCCCTTTACTTCTAGGAAACTATCTATTTCTGTTTTAAATTTATTTAATGATGTAGCTTCCACAGCTTTCTGGGGCAGCAAATTCCACAAACCTACCACCCTCTGAGTGAAGAAGTTTCTCCTCATCTCAGTTTTGAAAGAGCAGCCCCTTATTTTAAGATTATGCCCCCTAGTTCTAGTTTCACCCATCATTGGGAACATCCTCACCGCATCCACCCGATCAAGCCCCTTCACAATCTTATATGTTTCAATAAGATCGCCTCTCATTCTTCTGAACTCCAATGAGTAGAGTCCCAATCTACTCAACCTCTCCTCATATGACCACCCCCTCATCCCCGGGATTAACCGAGTGAACCTTCTTTGTACTGACTCGAGAGCAAGTATGTCTTTTCTTAAGTATGGACACCAAAACTGTATGCAGTATTCCAGGTGCGGTCTCACCAATACCTTGTACAACTGCAGCAATACCTCCCTGTTTTTATATTCCATCCCCCTAGCAATAAAAGCCAACATTCCATTGGCCTTCTTGATCACTTGCTGCACCTGCATACTAACTTTTTGAGTTTCGTGCACCAGGACCCCCAGATCCCTTTGTACTACAGTACTTTCCAGTTTCTTGCCATTAAGATAATAACTTGCTCTATGATTTTTCCTGCCAAAGTGCATAACCTCACACTTTCCAGTATTGTATTCCATCTGCCAAATCTCTGCCCACTTACTTAGCCTGTCTATGTCCCTTTGCAGGTTTTTTATGTCCTCCTCACTCACTACTTTCCGTCCCATCTTTGTATCATCTGCAAACTTTGATATGTTACACTCGGTCCCCTCCTCCAAATCGTTAATATAGATTGTAAAGAGTTGGGGACCCAGCACTGACCCCTGCGGAACACCACTAGTTACTGGTTGCCAATCTGAGAACGAACCATTTATCCCAACTCTCTGCTTTCTGTTAGAGAGCCAATCCTCCACCCACGCCAGAATATTACCCCCAATCCCGTGATTTTTTATCTTGAGCAATAATCTTTTGTGTGGCACCTTGTCAAATGCCTTTTGGAAGTCTAAATACACTACGTCCACTGGTTCCCCTTTATCCACCCTGTATGTTACTTCCTCAAAAAACTCAAGCAAATTTGTCAAACATGACTTCCCCTTCATGAAACCATGCTGAGTTTGTCCTATTATGTTTATCCAAATGTCCCGTTACTGTCTCCGTAATAATGGACTCTAACATTTTACCAACCACAGATGTTAGGCTAACAGGTCTATAGTTTCCAGCCTTCTGCCTACTACCCTTTTTAAATAAGGGTGTTACATTAGCAGTTTTCCAATCTGCCGGGACCTTTGCTGAGTCCAGTGAGTTTCGGAAAATTATTACCAATGCATCCACAATCCCTACCGCTACTTCCCTCAAGACCCTAGGATGCAAGCCATCAGGTCCAGGGGATTTATCCGCCTTGAGTCCCATTATTTTACCAAGTACCACTTCCTTAGTGATTTTAATCGTATTTAGTTCCTCCCCCCCTAGAGCCCCCTGTTTGTCCAGTGTTGGGATATTCTTAGTGTCCTCTACTGTAAAGACTGATACAAAATAATTGTTCAGTGTTTTTGCCATCTCCATGTTTCCCACCATTAATTTCCCGGTCTCATCCTCTAAGGGACCAACATTTACTTTAGCCACCCTTTTTCTTTTTATATAACTATAGAAACTTTTACTGTCTGTTTTTATATTTTTTGCTAATTTACTTTCATAATCTATCTTCCCTTTCTTAATCAATCTTTTAGTTATTTTTTGCTGTCTTTTAAAGACTTCCCAATCTTCTATCCTCCCACTAGATTTGGCTACCTTATATGCCCTTGTTTTTAGTCGGATACTATCCTTAATCACTTTACTTAGCCACGGATGGCTATCTTTTCTTTTACACTCTTTTTTCCTCAGTGGAATATATATTTTTTGGAAGTTGTAAAATAACTCCTTAAATGTACACCACTGATCATGTACCGTCTTACCCTTTAATCTATTTTCCCAGTCCACTCTAATTAATTCCGCTCTCATACCTTCATAGTCTCCTTTATTCAAGCTCAGCACGCTTGTTTGAGATCCAACCTTCTCACCCTCTAATTGAATATGGAACTCAACCATGTTATGGTCACTCATTCCAAGGGGATCCTTTACTAGGACATTTTTAATTAATCCTGTCTCATTACACAGGACCAAATCTAAGGTTGCTTGCCCCCTGGTCGGTTCAGTTACATACTGCTCAAGAAACCCATCCCTAATACACTCAATGAACTCATCCTCAAGGCTGCTCTGCCCAATTTGATTTGTCCAGTTAATATGATAATTAAAATCCCCCATAATTATAGCTGTTCCCTTATTACAAGCCTCAACTTTTTCCTGATTAATACTCCGTCCAACAGAGTTGCAACTGTTCGGAGGCCTATAGACTACACCCACTAGTGTTTTTTCCCCTTATTATTCCTTATCTCCACCCAAACTGTTTCACTATCCTGCTCCTTTGACCCAATATCATTTCTCTGTATTATAGTGATTCCTTCCTTTATTAACATAGCCACCCCACCTCCTCTCCCTTCCTGCCTGTCCTTCCTGATTGTTAAATAACCTGGTATGTTTAATTCCCAGTCATGGTCACCCTGCAGCCATGTTTCTGTAATGGCCACAAGATCATACCCATATGTCGTTATTTGTGCCATTAACTCATTCATTTTGTTACGAATGCTACGTGCATTCAGATAAAGAACTTTCAAATATGTTTTGTAACACTTAGTTCCTGTTTTTTCCCTTTTTAGTACTTTACTTTTTACTCCATACCTTCTGTCCCTTCCTGACACATTCTGTTTTTTAATTCCCCCACTGCTACCTAAGTCTATGACCTTCTCTGTTGTCATTTCTATTATTTGCTCTCTAGAAACCGCCCCCCCACTAATTAGTTTAAAGCCCTCTCTACAGCCCTAGTTATATGATTCGCCAGGACTCTAGTCCCAGCACTGGCCAACTCAATACACAACAATCTTAGTTAAAATGGAGAAATGATCATTACATTTGCTGTAAAGTTAACTTTGTTTCTCTCTCCACAGATGCTATCTGACCTGCTGAGTATTTCCAGCAGTTTCAGTTTATATTACTTCTGCTGTGCTGGATCTGTTTTATGTGACCTTACTCCATCCAACTTATTTTCCTTTAGATCTGTGAGTTCATACAACCATTATTAGAAGGTTTGAGCAGCCTATTGCCATTAAAATTTCAAGCTGCACTGTCAGCTGTAGTACATACTGGAAAAAACATGCGCTTGTTTTTTTTTAAATCGCCTGTTGCTTCTCAGCTTCAGTGATTTAAAAGCTAAATTTACCAAACTGAAAGCTTGCAAGGAACAAACCAGCTCTCTTTCGTGTGACTACCCGAGACCTGTTTCTTGGCATTACAATGTGTTTTCCCTGAATGATCAGGTTGGACGTGTTAAAATTTCCAAGAACCTTCATCAGTAAAAGCAGAGCGAGTCTAAACCAGTTCAGTCTGCTTACATCACCTGCTGCTGAGTGATCACACAATTCAACGTCTGCAAATGAGTACATCTGAGGTAGATGTGAGTTCACTGTAAACACTCAGCCTAAAGACTGACTCGGTTAATTATTATTGTTTCCACTGCCGTATTTAGGAGATGATTTGAATGCGCGGTTATAAAGCACCTGTGGAAATGTACACCAGCAAGAGACAACAGGGACGATTTAAACTTGAGGCACACAACAGCGGCTGAAGTCTTCCGGCCGCTTGCCCGTTGCTGACAGCGTGAGGCCTGAGCCATTTTGAGCCCCTGCTGGCTCCACAAAATTTTTCCCATCCATACCAGACCCTCGGTGACCTCGCCTCACCCAGGATTACCTCATCCCCTTTAATAAGAAACTTTGTGCTTGGCTACGCAAAGGAGCCGGATATCCCCCTCCTCAGGTTGACAAACTGTCCTTTAGCACTGGCAGCTTGCTGTGCATATTAGAGAGAGGCCAGACCATGAATATGGAATAAGCCTCCCAACTATGTCATCAGACAGAAGGAATAAGCGTCCAGCCCACTGCCCGTCAAATGACAGTGCCCTGATTTTGTTTCATGTTCTATGAACTCAAGAAAATGCAGACAGACATTTTATATATATACACACACACACACACACAGGTCAGAGTGAGAGAGACAGGGGTCATAGAGAGAGAGAAAGAGGGGAGAGTGTCTTTCTTCATTTAATGTTAATTCAATTTTCAAAAAAAAAGTTGCATTTTGAAGCCCACTAATTATCTTAGCAGTGATTTGCTGATAATTAGGAAAAAGGTCATTGCCAATTTCTTACACCTATGAGACAAGATTCTAATTTCTAACACAATTTAAACAGTGGGGGGAGGGAGAGACAAAGGCCCAGAAATTTAGGCTGGGTGCGCAGTGAGTGCTGCGTACATTCTCTGTGCCTGAATGGTGAGGCCCGAGGCACCCTAGATACTGGGCCTCGGGCCTTATGATGGAGTCAGTGCGATGATTTGAGCCCACCGGCAGAGTGCAAGATTGGGCCACTGCTAGCATCATAACAGCCCTCGGGTAAGTGGGTTTTAAAAAACAAATTGAATTTAAAAAACATATAAAGCCTTTGAGGGAAACAGATAGAAAGGGAGGGTAGGAAGGAAGAAGTGAAGGGAAGTTGTTTAGGGCGAGAGGACCCCAGGAGTCTTAACATCCATCCTTGGATAGGCAAGTAGGAATGGGGAGAGGGACTGTGAGTGGAGCTTAAGGGTGAGGTGAGTGACAGTGGAGCATGAGGGAGAGGAGGATATAGGGGTTGAGCAAGTAGGCAGGGGAAGAGGTAAGAGTAATGATAGGAGTGTGGGGTGGCAAGATAGGGAAAGGGTAGTGGAAAGGTGAAGGGATGAGAACACAATGGGATCAAGGGGTTTGGCGGAACATATGAGTGGTATGGGGAAGTGCTGGGAAGAGTCACCAAGGGCTACATTTCCACCACAACCCTCATTCTCACATGCTGCCTGCAGCTGTTGATGGCTCCTTTCCCTGCTACACAATGCCAGACCATGTCCCACCTTCCGACTGAAAGGAGAGAAAATAAAAAGACAGACAGGACAAACAATAGGAAGAGTTATGGGGAAAGCAGCAGGAGAGGAGAGACAGAGGGAAACAGCAACTTGAGGGCAGCAGAGACAGGTAAGAGAGTGACTATATTCATCAACTTACTGTATGCAATGCTACAGGAGATATCATACAGATAGTTAAAATATATATAAAAATATAGGAAGGATTTCAGGACTTTGTTCTCACAGTTCATCTGAACCCTTCAGTGAGATTGCTGCCTTGCAGTATATACTATTCCAATGAAAGTATTATATAATAAAGAAGTTATAATATTTCAACCAATAAAATTCTGGAACCCCCACTCCCAAGCATCTTACTTTGACTGTTCTAAAATTGGCAGCATCATCCACCCCATTCACTTTAGCTGAATCCAGGCCTAGGTAGTTGTATTGTTTGAAATCCCGTTCAAGCTTCAATCGTTCTGGAAGAGAAAAGTTAATATAATACAACATCAGTAAAATACCAACGTTTCAAAGCATTTACATTATCGCAGTGTTCTTTATTTGTTGTGTGGACATCGCACAGTCGACACCAGCTGATGGCAGTGTCACAAATTTTGGATTGCTTTATATACTGATTGGGTTTAGGGTCACTGGTCTCTTCTTTCAGCGGATCTGCTGTCCCTTATGAGAAGGAGTTTACCTTTACTGTCCAATATCTACTAATGCAGCAGTGTAACCTGGGGCTGTAATGGTGGAAACGCCTTGTTGTGTGAACTGGATACTGTAATGGATTCAGGGCTAGGGCAGAGTGGAACCTTGGGGGAAGTTTGGCTTAACTTGCAAGGGAAAGGGGGCAGAGGGGAAGCAGCTGAGGCAGCAGAATGGATGGTCTCAGTCTTAGTGATTATGAGCTCCTCACACTTGTTGAAGGTAGGGGTGGAGGGAGCAGGGGAGAGGGGTGATTGGTAAGGACATGATTGGTAATGATGAAAAGAAGGTGGGGGTTATTGTTGCTCTTCAGGACGATCCTGGAGTGGTGAGCAGCTTTGGTAGGGGAGAGCAAGGCCCAATAGCACTTGATGTGAGCCAGCCAGATCTGGCTATGGATGGTTAAACTAGTTGTGCGTCAGATATGCTCAGTCTGCGCCCCTTGGATCTGAGGGACGAAATTGGTCATCATACCAGGGGAAGAGAATAAAGGATTTACAGGGGACAAGGGCATCCAAGGTGGATATGAGGGACTGTTTAAACAGATCAACAGTTGCAAAAACAGGACCAAAGGCTAGGCAGTTGGGTTTTAGAAAGTGCACTTGTGATTTGGCAGGGGGTGGGGGGAAAAGAGTTGGAAGAAATTTTTGCTAGGGACAGACACAGAAGGAGGTGGGATTAGAAGTGGGTAGGGGAACGTGGGAGGTGACAGATACAAGGAACTGATCAGAGATGGCCTTGTCTGTGATAGTAACTATGGGAGTAGGGTGGGCACGGGAAATGGCAAGATCCAGGCGGTTACCGTAAGTAGTGGGCGGGAGAATTTATACGGAAGGAGACATTTAGGGAGGCAAGGTGGTCAGTGAATTCAGAGGAGGGCGACGACAGCGGAGATGAATATTGATATTACCGAGGATGAGGAGTCACTGTGTACAGAGGCTAAGGGAGAAAAGGATTGAGGATAAATCAGTGAGAAACTTGGGGCAGGATATGATAAGAATTAAGATCAATGTTAATATTCTTGTGCTTTCCAACCCCCACACAATCTCATGAATCTTTGTGTTTAACCATCGAGTGCTGATGATGGACCAGGGAATATGACCTAGACGAGTTACTTGAAACGAAGCATGCAAGGAAGCTGAATCAATATACAATCCTTGGTTAATGGCTGTATCTGTTCTGATGTCAAATCAGCCCCATATTATAAAAGGTTCAGGATCCTCTAAATCTGTTCCTCTGTTTAAATCACTGACATTCAGACCTTGATTTGCTTTGTTGCTGCAAAGGACAACAGGTTTTCAGTTGGGCGTTACTTCTTCTGCTTCTGCCAGTGACCACGCTGAGCCAGATGACAGTCAGAGCCGGCACGATCCCAGGGGATCAGGGGAGATCTCTCACTTTTGGGAGGCAGCAGGCCAGAGGTTTTTTGTGGACCCAAGAGAAGCATTCCTGTCCTCCTAGTCCTATTTTAAAAAAATCCTAGGATGTTTTCTGAATGGCTTCCAGTGATCCCTTTAAGGAGCTGGTTAGCCACTCAACGCCTGGCACAAATGGGCGGAGCATCGATGGCATATGCTCTGCCTATTTTACCTCAAAATTGTAGTTGGAGTCCTATGTACGTCATGGGATGCTGATTTACATATTACAAGGGATCTTCCACCTGAAACAGGCTCTAGTTGCCTCTTTCAGGGCCCCATCTAAGATGGTAGTGGCAGGAGTGCTATTTTTAGGCCATTACCACCTCATTTACACCAGTTGGAACATCTTAAAATTGGCCTTAAGTTGTAACCACTAAGTTGTCATTAAATGCAGTTAGTTTTAGTCTCACTGCAGTTAATTAGTACATTTCTGGGCTTTGAATTTATCACTAATGCCCACAGGATGAAATACAAGTCACTGCCCAGCAGTTGGCCTGACGGACGTGGCTGGTATTGTGCATGTTGGTCCAGGTTTAGGACCACCAAGTCACAGGCTGCTGACACAGAACTCTGATACTACCAATGAGGGGACACTGAATATTCTTGCTCATGGAGCACTCCTGTGAAGAATGTTTTTAGGTTCTTCTCTCCCATTCTTTTCTCTAAAGCTCCTTGTACTGTTTTCTGTGTTAAAGACACTGTATAAATGCAAGTTGTTGTGGTTGTTACACAGAGATTTTAATGGTACCATTAGGCATCGTAACAAATAGATTGGCATCAATAGTTATGCCACACAACATGGACAATGCAGTTTGAAGTCAGCCTAAACTGAGATTGAACTACTGCACAGCACAGCTCATATACTATCATTTAAACATGCTGGTTACTGTGTGGTACAGGTACTAGCTGAAGTGCTCTTGCAGAGAGCCAGCACAGGCTCAACGGGCCTAATGGCCTCCTTCTGTGCTGTAACCATTCTATGAATCTATGATTCTAAATGTCAACTAGTGACAGCAACAGGCCTATGTTGGAATATGCCCACCAATCCCATATGATGGGATTGCCCTCAAAGAAACAATCAAGAAATAAAGCTTATTGGTACTCAAATGTGGTACAATGCACAATGGCAAAAGGGTTACAACTCTCATTACCCCCAAATGCAGGTTCAAGATCTTGGCTTCTTCATTATGGAGAGAATATGCTAAAGTAAAGAGATAGCTCCTCATAGCTTAGTTGGTAAATTCACTGTAGTGTGGAGATGAGCCATCCAGGCTAATGAGGTCCCAGGTTCAAGAACTACAGGAAGACATAGATAGGCTAGCAAGATGGGTGGTAGATGCAGTTCAATGCAGATAGATATGAAGTAATAGATTTTGGAATTAAGAATAGGGAAGGAAATAGACCTTAAATTGTGTGATTTTAAATGGCGTAGAGCAGCAGAGAGACATTGGTGTTACAGATGAGCATTAAAAGTGGCAGTGCAAGCAGATTAGGCCATAAAAAAAGGAAATACCAATCCTTGATCTTCTATTTAGAGGTGTTTTCTGAGACCCCGCACACAGTGGGGCTTTGCACACAATGGTTTATCAGAAAATTACTGGGGCACCGATCACAATTCTCCACCCATTTCAAATGGACAGAAAATCAGGGTCAGCGTCTCCATGATCTTCCAATAAACTGAAATACACGTGTTGCCCATTTTTACTTGCTATGTGCAGTAGTTTGCATTTGTCTGCATTAAATAGCACCTGGCATTCTTCTACCCGCACACAAACACTGTTTCTGACATTTCAATTTGACTGTCTCTCCTAGTTTGTGGCATCAGTTGCATTAAGTTTTTGAGTCCAAGTCATTGATGTAAATTAGAAACCGTAGCGATCGCAGCACTGAGCCCTGGGGAATCCACCCACTACTTCCCTCTTCTAACTAGTATCTGTTGTTTTCTATCCTTCAGGCAATTTCTTATCCTTTCTGAAGTTTTACCCTGAATCTCCACAGCTTTGAGCTCAACGAGCAGCCTTTTGTGTGGAACTTGTTTTTAGGAAGTCTAAGTACACAATGTATGTTTTCTACCATTCACTTGGGTGTCAAAGAAATCAAGAAGGTTGGTCAGGCAGGATTTTCCCCCTCTGAGTCCATGCTGACTGCAGTTAACTGGGGTGTTGTTGTACAGATAATCCTCAAATTTACTCTGATAATCGATTACATAGTATTACTTAGTATTTACAGCACAGAAACAGGCCATTCGACCCAACTGGCCTATGTCCATAGGATTTAACTAAGATTAATGGATCTGTAGATGTCTATGTCTATTTTGCCATCCTCTCCAAATATAGCCATCATATTAGTCAGTTTCCAGTCTATTGGTATCTCCCCAGCGTCACTGACTTCCTCACAAAGATCACCAATGCCTCACAAATCTCCCTAGTCTCACTCTGCACCCTGGGATAAATACCATTTAGCCCTTTTCAGCTTTTCTGGGGCTTCTATCTTTATATCAAAATTTTGCCTCAAGGTGACTCAGGCATCACACTGGCACCAACAGGCAGGCGGAGCAGCCATTCCTCCGACTACCTGCCAGTTTGGGGTGCTACTTGAAAATCATCCCTACCAAGTCAAGAGGAGTGCTGCCTCTCGTAGCTTCCTTTACGCACCGAGAGATTGAGCAATCATGCATTACATTTACCAACTCTGATGCAAAACTGCTAGGGTTTTACCAGTTTCTATTCAGTTGATTTAAGTCCCTCATTAAAATAGCTGTCCTGTTTTCACATACCCTCATTATCTCTTCATAGAGCAAACTGTCCTCTTTCTTGTGTTCACCGGGTGATCTATACAATCCCTCTAAGTAGTAGCTTGGATTTCTTTTGCATTAGAAAGGTCTAACCAGAGTAGTTTATTATGTAGCTTACTCCCTCCCACAGGAGTAATTTAAATAATTTATTTCTCAGTTTTCCCTGACATATTTGGCTACACTACTTTCTTTTCTAACTACTCTGCCCTTTCTGAACTCTCAAAATCCCTGAATGTTAAATTCATTTCCATGCTCTCGGTCTTTTTGTACAGCCTGCCAACACTCATCATCAAGGCTCACACATGAATAACAACCACTTGGATAAGGTACCAGATAACTGGGTGTGAAATATGCCGTAGAATGCGTCAGTGCCTTCAGGAGAGACTTGGAGAAGAAAAAATGGGGGGAAAACGTTTGAAGATAGAATTATAGACTCATAGAAATTTACAGCACAGGAGGCCATTCTGCCCATCATGTCTGTGCCGGCTGAAAAAAAGCTATCTAACCTAATCCCATTTTCCAGCTCTTGGTCCGTAGCCTTGTAGGTTTCAGCACTTCAAGTGCATATCCAAGTACTTTTTAAATGTGATGAGGGTTTCTGCCTCAACCACCCTTTCAGGCAGTGAGTTCCAGACCCCGACCAACCTCTGGGTGAAAAAAGTTCTCCTCAAAAAAGTGACGTGGGCAAGAGGAAGCAGCTGATTGGGTGAGTACGGCCAGGTGAGTATTTATACTTCTATATAGTTTGACAGATAAGGTTAATTGTTTATAAAATTTAGAAGGTCTTAATTTTTGTGGTTATAGTTTCTACGGTCTCTGTTGTGTATCGGGGAGTGCTAGTAACCAAGGGCCCTTGAGTATATCATTTAATTGTTGTGTAATTAGTGGTATTGATTTGATTTAATTTAATTAAAGGGTAAGTCATGGCAGGACAGCTTGGCCCTGTGGCATGCTCCTCCTGTGCTATGTGGGAAATCAGGGACACTTCCTGTGTCCCTGATGACCATGTGTGCGGGACGTGTATCCAGCTACAGCTACTGACAGACCGCATTGTGGCACTGGAGCTGCGAATGGATACATACTGAAGCAGTCGCGATGCTGAGGACATCGTGGATAGCACGTTTAGGGAGTTGGTCACACCGCAGGTAAAGGCTGCACAGGCAGGAAGGGAATGGGAGACCACTAGGCAGAGTAGTAGGCGCAGGCAGGTAGTGCAGGGGTCCCCTGTGGCCATCCCCCTCTCAAACAGACATACCACTTTGGATATTGTTGAGGGAGATGGCTTATCGGGGGAAGGCAGCAGCAGCCAACTTCCTGGCACCATGGGTGGTTCTGCTGCACAGGACAGGAGGAAAAAGAGTGGGAGAGCTATAGTGATAGGGGATTCTATTGTAATGGGAATAGATAGGCATTTCTGCGGCCGCAAATGAGACTCCAGGATGGTATGTTGCCTCCCTGGTGCAAGGGTCAAGGATGTCTCGGGGCAGCTGCAGGGTATTCTGAGCGGGAGGGTAAACAACCAGTTGTCGTGGTGCATACAGGTACCAACAATATAGGTAAAAAATGGGATGAGGTCCTAAAAGCTGAATATAGGGAGTTAGGAGGTAAATTTAAAAATAGGACCTCAAAAGGTAGTTATCTCAGGATTGCTACCAGTGCCACGTGCTAGTCAGAGTACAAATAGAAGGATATTTCAGATGAATACGTGGCTAGAGGAATGGTGCAAGGGGAAGGGATTCAAATTCCTGGGGCATTGGAACTGGTTCTAGGGGAGGTGGAACCAGTACAAACTGGAAGGTTTGCACCTGGGCGGGACTGGGACCGATGTCCTAGGGGGAGTGTTTGCTAGTGCTGTTGGGGAGGGTCTAAAATAAAATGGCAGGGGGTTGGGAACATGTGCAGGGAGACAGAGGAAAGGGAAGCAAGGATAGAAACAAAAGACAGGAAGGAGAAAAGCAAAAGTGGAAGGCAGAGAAATCAAGGGTGTAAATCAAACAGGGCTACAGTAAATAATAATTCTAAAAGGATTAAGAGTGTTAAAAAAACAAGACTGAAGGCTTTGTGTCTTAATGCGAGGAGCATTCGTAATAAGGTGGATGAATTAGCTGCGCAAATAGATGTAAACGGATATGATGTAATTGGAATTACGGAGACATGGCTCCAGGGTGACCAAGGCTGGGAATTCAACATCCAGGGGTATTCAATATTCAGGAAGGACAGGCAAAAAGGAAAAGGAGGTGGGGTAGCACTGCTGGTTAAAGAGATTAACAAAATAGTAAGGAAGGATATTAGCTCTGATGATGTGGAATCTGTATGGGTAGAGCGGAGAAATACCATGGGGCAGAAAACGTTAGTGGGAGTTGTATACAGACCCCCAAACAGTAATGCTGAGGTTGGTGATGGCATTAAACGGGAAATTAGAGACGTGTGCAATAAGGGCACAGCAGTCATCATGGGTGACTTTAATCTACAGATAGATTGGGCTAACCAAATTAGTAACAATACTGTGGAGGAGGAATTCCTAGAGTGTATACGAGATGGTTTCCTGGACCAATATGTCGAGGAACCAACGAGAGATCAGGCCATCTTAGACTGGGTATTATGTAATGAGAAAGGATTAATTAGCAATGTTGTTGTGCAAGGCCCCTTGGGGAAGAGCAATCATAATATGATAGAATTCTTCATTAAGATGGAGAGTGAAGTAGTTGACTCAGAGACTAGGGACCTGAATTTAAATAAAGGAAACTATGATGGTATGAGGCGCGAGTTGGCTAGGATGGATTGGGGAACATTATTTAAAGGGTTGACGGTGGATAGGCAATGGCAAACATTTAAAGATCGCATGGATGAACTACTGAAATTGTTCAACCCTGTTTGGCTTAAAAATAAAACAAAAAAGGTGACTCAACCGTGGCTAACAAGGGAAATTAGGGATAGCATACGATCCAAGGAGAGGACATATAAATTGGCCAGAAAAAGCAGCAAACCTGGGGATTGGGAGCAGTTTAGGATTCAGCAAAGGAGGACAAAGGGATTAATTAAGAGGGGGAAAATAGAGTATGAGAGTAAGCTTGCAGGGAACATAGAAATTGACTGCAAAAGCTTCTATAGATATGTCAAGAGAAAAAGATTGGTGAAGTCAAGCGTAGGTCCCTTGCAGTCAGAATCGGGGGAATTTATAATGGGGAACAAAGAAATGGCCGACCAATTAAATACATACTTTGGTTTGGTTTCACAAAGGAGGACACAAATAACCTTCCAGAGATGTCGGGGAACATAGGGTCTAATGTGAGGGAGGAATTGAATGAAATCAGTATTTGTAGGGAAATTGACGGCATTGAAGGCCGATAAATCCCCAGGGCCTGATAATCTACATCCTAGGGTACTTAAGGAAGTGGTCCTAGAAATAGTAGATGCATTGCTGGTCATCTTCCAAAATTCTATAGACTCTGGAATAGTTCCCATGGATTGGAGGGTAGCTAATGTTACCCCACTATTCAAAAAAGGTGGTAGAGAGAAAACGGGGAATTATACACTGGGAAGCCTGACATCGGTAGTGGGGAAAATGCTAGAGTCCATTATAAAAGATGTAACAGCAGAGTGCTTGGAAAACAGTGACAGAATCGGACAAAGTCAACATGGATTTACAAAAGGTTAATCATGCTTGACTAATCTACAGGAATTTTTTGTGGATGTAACTGGTAGAATAGATAAGGGAGAACCAGTGGATCTGGTGTATTTGGACTTTCAGAAGGCTTTCGATAAGGTCCCGCATAAGAGATTAGCGTGCAAAGTTAAAGCACATGGGATTGGGGGTAAGGTACTGACTTGGATAGAGAACTGGTTGCCAGACAGGAAGCAAAGAGTTGGAATAAACGGGTCTTTTTCCGAGTGGCAGGCAGTGACTAGTGGGTACCGCAGGGATTGGTGCTAGGACCCCAGCTATTCACAATATATATTAATGAACTAGACGAGGGAACTAGGTGTAATATCTCCAAGTTTGCAGGCGAAACAAAGCTGGGTGGGCGTGTGTGCTGTGAGGAGGATGCAGAGAAACTCCAGTATGATTTGGACAGGTTGGGTGATTGGGTAGATGCATGGCAGATGCAGTATAATGTGGATAAATGCGAGGTTATCCACTTTGGTGGCAAAAACAGGAAGGTAGATTATTATCTGAACAGCAATAGATTGGGAGAAGGGGAAGTGCAACGAGATCTGGGTGTCCTTGTGCACCAGTCGCTGAAGGTAAGCATGCAGGTGCAGCAGGCGGTTAAGAAGGCAAATGGTATGTTGGCATTCATAGCGAGAGGATTCGAGTACAGGAGCAAGGATGTCTTGCTGCAGTTGTATAGGGCCTTGGTGAGACCACACCTTGAGTATTGTGTGCAGTTTTGTTCGTCTTATCTGAGGAAGGATGTTCTTGCTGTGGAGGGATTGCAGCGAAGATTCACCAGTCTGATACCTGGGATGGCAGGAATGACATATGGAGAGAGATTGGGTCGATTAGGCTTATATTCACTAGAGTTTAGAAGAATGAGAGAGAATCTCATTGAAACTTATAAAATTCTAACAGGACTAAACAGACTAGATGCAGGATGTTCCTGATGGCGGGGGAATCCAGAACCAGGGGTGACAGTCTAAGGATAAGGGGTAAGCCATTTAGGACAGAGATGAGGAGGAATTTCTTCACCCAGAGTGGTGAACTTGTGGAATTCTCTACCACAGAAGGAAGTTGAGGCCAACTTATTAAATATATTCAAGAAGGAGTTGGATATATTTCTTAAGGCTAAAGGGATCAAGGGATATGGGGAGAAAGCAGGGACAGGGTACTGAATTTGGATGATCAGCCATGATCTCATTTAATGGCGGAACAGGCTCGAGGGGCCGAATGGCCTACTCCTGCTCCTATCTTCTATGTTTCTATGTTTGAACTCCCCTCTAATGCTTCTACCAATTACTTTAAATCTATGCTCCCTGGCTATTGACCTCTCTGCTAAAGGAAATAGGTCCTTCCTATCCACTCTAACCAGGACCCTCATAATTTTATACATGGATGGGTTTTGGAGCATTCACGATGCTGAGAGGGTCGTGGAAAACACGTTTACTGAGTTGGTCACACCGCAGGTAAGGGCTGCACAGGCAGAAGGGAAATGGGTGACCATCAGGCGGAGCAGTAGAAGCAGGCAGGTAGAGCAGGGGAGCCCTGTGGCCATCCCCCTCTCAAACAGGTATACCGATTTGGATACTGTTGAGGGGGATGGCTTACCAGGGGAAGGCAGCAGCAGCCAACTTCCTGGCACCAGGGGTGCTTCTGCTGCTCAGGAAGGGAGGAAAAAGAGTGGGAGAGCAATAGTAGTAGGGGATTCTATCACAAGTGGAACAGATAGGCGTTTCTGTGGCCGTAGACGTGATTCCAGGATGGTTTGTTGCCTCCCTGGTGCCAGGGTCAAGGATGTCACTGAATGGCTGCAGGGCATTCTGAAGGGGGAGGGTGAACAGTCAGAGGTCGTGGTTCACATTGGGAGCAACGACATGGGTAGGAAGAGGGATGAGGTCCTGCAGCAAGAATTTAGGGAGCTAGGTAGCAGATTAAAGAGCAGGACCTCAAAAGGTTGTAATCTCTGGATTACTCCTGGTGCCACGTGCTAGTCAGTAAAATAATAGGAGGATAGAGCAGATGAATACGTGGCTAAAGAGTTGGTGCAGGAGGGAGGGCTTTAGTCTCCTGGATCACTGGGCCTATTTCTGGGGCAGGTGGGACTTGTACAAGTCGGACGGGTTGCACCTGAACCAGAACGGGACAAATATCCTTGCAGGGAGGTTTGCTAGCACTGTTGGGGGGGGGGGGTTTAAACTAACTTGGCAGGGGGATGGGATACAGAGTGGAGCTATAATAGAGGGTGATGTACAGCCAAATATAGAGGAAAAAACAAGTCAGCTTGGAAGGCAGAGCAAATATGTAACGGCACAAGAGAGTAGGGCAAGGCTGAATGGCATTTATTTTAATACAAGGAGTCTTGCGAATAAGGTGGATGAACTGAAGTTGTTGATGAACACAGGGAGTATGATATTGTTGCTATCACGGAGACATGGTTGAGGGAGGGGCAAGACTGGCAGCTCAATATTCCGGGGTATAGAATCTTCAGGCGAGACGGGGGGGGGGGGGGGTAAAAGAGGAGGGGCTGTCGCAATATTAATTAAGGAGTCAATTACTGTTGTAAGGAGGGATGATATATTAACAGGTTCCTCTAATGAGGCCATATGGGTTGAACTTAAAAACAAAAAGGGGGCAAGCACTTTGCTGGGAGTATACTATAGGCCCCCAAACAGTCAGGGGGAGATAGAGGAACAGATATGTAGGCAAATATCAGAGAAGTGTGCAAATAATAGGGTAATAATAGTGGGGGATTTCAACTTCCCCAATATTAACTGGGATAGTCAGAGTGTGAAAGGCTTAGAGGGTGCAGAATTCTTAAAATGCATCCAGGAAAGCTTTTTGAGCCAGCATGTACAAAGTCCTACAAGAGAGGGGGCGGTACTGGACCTAATTCTAGGGAATGTGGCCAGGCAAGTGGTAGAAGTGTTAGTAGGTGAGCACTTTGGTGACAGTGACCATAATTCGGTGAGATTTAAGGTAGTCATGGAAAAGGACAAGGATGGACCGGAAATAAGGGTTCTAAATTGGGGGAAGGCTGATTTTAATATGATAAGACAGGATCTGGCCAATGTGGACTGGGATCAGCTACTTGAAGGAAAATCCACATCAGAGCAATGGAAGTCTTTCAGAAAGGTAATTGAGAGAGTACAATGGCAACATGTTCCCGTAAAGGTCAAGGGTGTGACCAAGAAGCCCAGGGAACCTTGGATGTCAATGGATATACGAGAATGGATTAGGAAAAAAAGGGGGGCTTTTGGCAAATACAAAGGACTAAAGACAGAGGAAGCCCTAGAGGAGTATAAAAAGTGCAGGGGGATACTTAAAAAAGAAATTAGGAGAGCAAGGAGGGGCCATGAAATAACACTGGCAAACAAAATAAAGGAAAATCCTAAAGTGTTTTATAAGTATATTAAGGGCAAGAGGATAACTAGGGAAAGAGTAGGGCCCATTAGGGACCAAAGTGGCAATCTGTGTGTAGAGCCAGATGATGTAGGTGGGGTTTTCAATGAATTTTTTGCATCTGTGTTCACTATGGAGAAGGACAATGTGGACATAGAAATCAGGCAGGGGGACTGTGATATACTTGAACATATTAGCATCGAGAGGGAGGAGGTATTAGCGGTTTTAGCAGGCTTAAAAGTGGATAAATCCTCAGGCCCGGACAAGATGTATCCCAGGCTGCTATGTGAGGCAAAGGAGGAGATTGCAGGGGCTCTGACACAAATTTTCAGAACCTCTCTGGCCACAGGGGATGTGCCAGAGGACTGGAGAACAGCTAACGTAGTACCATTATTCAAGAAGGGTAGTAGGGATAAACCAGGGAATTACAGGCCAGTGAAAAAATTCTGAGGGACAGAATTAGTCTCCACTTGGAGAAGCAAGGATTAATTAGGGATAGCCAGCATGGCTTTGTCAAGGGAAGATCATGCCTGACAAATTTGATTGAATTTTTCGAGGGGGTGACTAGGTGTGTGGATGAGGGTAGTGCAGTGGATGTGGTTTACATGGATTTCAGTAAGGCTTTCGATAAAGTCCCGCATAGGAGACTGGTCAGGAAGGTAAGAGCCCATGGGATCCAGGGTGCCTTGGCACATTGGATCCAAAACTGGCTTAGTGGCAGAAGGCAGAGGGTACATAGATACATAGAGATAGGAACAGGAGTAGGCCATTCGGCCCTTCGAGCCTGCTCCGCCATTCAATGAGATCATGGCTGATCTTCGTCTGAGATCATAGCTGATCTTACCAGTTCAGTACCCCGTCCCCGCCTTTTCTCCGTAACCCTTAATCCCCTTAGCCTTCAGAAATATATCCAATTCTCTCTTGAAAATATTTATTGAATTAGCCTTCACAGCCCTCTGTGGCAGGGAATTCCACAGGCTCACCACTCTTTGAGTGAAGAAATTCTTCCTCATCTCTGTTTTAAATGATTTGCCCGCTATTTTTAGACTGTGGCCCCTGGTTCTGTGCTCCCCGGCCATTGGAAACATTCTCTCTGAATTCAGCCTGTCCAGGCCTGCCATAATTTTATATGTTTCGATGAGATCCCCTCTCAATCTTCTAAACTCCAGTGAGTACAAGCCCAAACTATTTAATCTCTCTTCGTAGGTCATTCCCGCCATTCCAGGTATCAGCCTGGTGAATCGCCGTTGCACTCTTTCCATGGCAAGAACATCCTTCCGCAGATGGGGCGACCAAAACTGTACACAATACTCCAGATGCGGTCTCACCAGCACCTTGTACAGCTGTAGTAAGGTATCCCTATTCCTATACTCGAACCCCCTTGATATGAAGGCCAACATACCATTTGCCTTCTTAATCGCCTGTTGCACCTGCATGCTCTCCTTCAGTGACTGGTGCACAAGAACACCTAGGTCCCTCTGCACTTCCCCATCTCCCAATCTATTGCCATTTAGATAATAATCTACCCTCCTGTTTTTACCCCCAAAGTGGATAACCTCGCATTTATCCACATTATAGTGCATCTGCCACGTATCCGCCCATTCCCCCAACCTGTCCAAATCACACTGTAGCCTCCTGACATCCTCATCAGAGCCCACCCCTCCTCCTAGTTTAGTGTCGTCAGCGAATTTGGAAATATTGCATCCAATTCCCTGATCCAGATCATTTATATATATTGTGAACAGCTGGGGTCCCAGGACAGATCCTTGCGGCACCCCGCTGGTCACTGCCTGCCACTCCGAAAACGAGCCGTTTATTCCAACTCTCTGTTTTCTATCCGCCAGCCAGTTCTCTATCCACGTTAATACTTTGCCCCCAATCCCATGAGCCTTAATTTTGCATGATAATCTTTTGTGTGGAACCTTATCGAAGGCTTTCTGGAAGTCAAGGTACACCACATCCACTGGCTCTCCCCCATCTATTCTACCAGTTACCTCCTCAAAAAATTCCAGCAGATTAGTCAAACACGATTTACCCTTTGTAAATCCATGTTGACTCTGTCCGATCCTTTCCCCATTTGTCAAGTGCTCCGCTATTTTATCCTTAATAATGGACTCTAGCATTTTGCCCACAACCGATGTAAGGCTTACTGGTCTATAATTCCCTGCTTTCTCTCTACCCCCCTTTTTAAATATTGGGGTAACATTAGCTACCCTCCAATCCACGGGTACTGTTCCCGAGTCAATGGAGTTCCGGAAGATGATCCTTAGAGCATCTGCTATCTCCAGGGCAACCTCCTTAAGTACCCTAGGATGTAGTTTATCAGGCCCTGGGGATTTGTCGGCCTTCAGTCCCCTCAACTTACCCAACACCATATCCCTAGAGATACTAATTTCTGTCAGCTCCTCCCTCTCATTAGTCCCTATGTTTGCCGATATTCCTGGGAGGTTATTTGTGTCCTCCTTTGTGAATACAGAACCAAAGTATGAGTTTAATTGGTCTGCCATTTCCTTATTCTCCATTATATATTCTCCCGAATCAGACTGCAAGGGACCGACTTGGGATTTTACCAGTCTTTTCCTCCTGATATACCGATAAAAGCTTTTGCAGTCTGTCTTTATGTTTGCTGCAAGTTTACTTTCGTATTCTATTTTCCCCTTCCTGATTAATCCCTTTGTCCTCTTTTGCTGTATCCTGTACTGCCCCCAATCTTCCGGTCTGGTGCTTTTTTTTGCCAGTTGATATGCCCTTTTTTTTGATTTTATGCTGTCCCTAATTTCCCTCGTTATCCACGGTTGAGTCACCTTTTTAGGTTTATTTTTATGCCAAACCGGTATAAACATGTTCTGGAATTCTTCCATTCTATCTTTGAATGCTTGCCATTGTCTATCCACTGTCAATCCCCCCAGAAACACCACCCAATCAATCTTACCCAATTCCCGTCTCATACCCTCGTAATTCCCTTTATTTAAGTTCTGGACCTTAGTCTCTGATTCAATTTCCTCACTCTCCATCTCGACTGAGAGCTCGATCATATTATGGTCGAAGGTTGTTTTTGTGACTGGAAGCCTGTGTTCAGTGGTGTACCACAGGGATCGGTGCTGGATCCCTTGCTGTTTGTGGTCTACATTAATGATTTGGATGTGAATGTAAAAAGGTATGATCAGTAAGTTCGCAGATGACACGAAAATTGGTGGGGTGGTAAATAGCGAGGAGGGAAGCCTAAGGCTCCAGGACGATATAGATGGGTTGGTCAGACGGGCGGAACAGTGGCAAATGGAATTTAACCCTGAAAAGTGTGAGGTGATGCATTTTGGAGGGACTAACAAGGCAAGGAAATATACAATGAATGGTAAGACCCTAGGAAAGAGAGGATCAGAGGGACCTTGGTGTGCATGTACATAGATCCCTGAAGACAGCAGAACAGGTGGATAAGGTGGTTAAAAAGGCATATGGGATACTTGCCTTCATTAGCCGAGGCATAGAATATAAGAGCAGGGAGGTTATGATGGAGCTGTACAAAACGCTGGTAAGGCCACAGTTGGAGTACTGTGTGCAGTTCTGGTCGCCACACTATAGGAAGGATGTGATTGCCTTGGAGAGGGTGCAGAGGAGATTTACCAGGATGTTACCTGAGCTGGAGCGCTTCAGCTATGAAGAAAGGCTGGACAGGCTGGGGTTGTTTTCCTTGGAGCAGAGAAGGCTGAGGGGGGACCTGATTGAGGTGTACAAAATTATGAGGGGCATAGATAGGGTAGATAGAAAGGAACTTTTCCCCTTAGTAGAGGGGTCAATAACAAGGGGGCATAGATTCAAGGTAAGGGGCAGGAGGTTTAGAGGGGATTTGAGGAAAAACTTTTTCACCCAGAGGGTGGTTGGAATCTGGAACTCACTGCCTGAAAGGGTTGTGGAGGCAGGAACCCTCACAACATTCAAGAAGCATTTGGATGAGCACTTGAAATGCCATAGCATACAAGGCTACGGACCAAATGCTGGGAAATGGGATTAGATTAGACAGGGCTTGATGGCCGGCGCGGACGCGATGGGCCTCTTTCTGTGCTGTATAACTCTATGACTCTATGACCTCAATCAAGTCCCCCCTCAGTCTCCTCTATTCCAAAGAAATCAACCCCAGCCTATCCAATCTTTCCTCAAAGCTAAAATTCTCCAGTCCTGGCAACATCCACGTAAATCTCCTCTGTACCCTCTCTAGTGCAGTCCCATCTCTCCTGTAATGTGGTGACCAGAACTGTACACAGTACTCTAGCTGTGGCCCAACTAGTGTTTTATACAGTTCAAGCACAACCCCCCTGCTCTTATATTCAATGCTCAGCTAATAAAGGAAAGTATCCCATATGCCTTCTTAACCACCATACCTACCTGTCCTGCTACCTTCAGGGATCTGTGGACATGCACTCCAAGGTCCATCTATTCCTCTACACTACTCAGTATCCTACCATTTATTGTGTATTCCCTTGCCTTGTTAGCCCTCCCCAAATGCATTATCTCACACTTCTCGGAGTTGAATTCGATTTTCCACTTTTCTGCCACCTGACCAGTCCGCTGATATCTTCCTGCAGTCTACAGCTTCCTTCTTCAGTATAAACCACAAGGCCATTTTGTGTATCATCTGCAAACTTCTTAATAATAGCCCGTACATTGAAGTCTAAATCATTGATACATACCACAAAAAGCAAGGGACCTAGTAAACAACCCTGCGGAACCGCACTGGAAACAGCCTTGCAGTCGCAAAAACACCCGTCGACTTTTACCCTTTGCTTCATGCCACTGAGCCAATTTTGGATCCAACTTGACACTTTCCCTTGGATCCTATGGGCTTTTACTTTTCTGACCAGTCTGCCATGTAGGACCTTGTCAAAAGCCTTGCTAATATCCATGTAGACTACATCAAACGTGCTCCTTTGTTACCTCCTCAAAAAATTCAATCAAGTTAGTCAGACATGACGTTCCCTTAACAAATCCATGCTGACTGTCCTTGATTAATCCGTGCCTTTCTAAATGGCAATTAATACTGTCCCTCAGAATTTTTTTTTACAATAATTTGCCTACCAAGATTAGGCTGACTGGCCTGTAATTATTCGATCATGAAGAGCATCCTCTCTCTTAACAAGCCAATAGACACATAGGGCAGGATTTTCATTGGGCCGTGGAGTCAGGATTGAAATCCCGAAATCAGGGGTCCCGACCCCATCGCACACCCAAACCCGCCTCCATGCCAGTTTCAAAGGAGGCAGGTACCCGTCCCGCACTGGGACCCGCCTACCCGAGGCGGGAAGGGATTAGTGCCAATTAACTGCCTGTTAACAGGTAGTTAACGGCAGTTTTTAGCCTAATCCCTATTTTTAAGGTTGAAGTGTGGGATTCCAGATGGCTCCAAACGACGCCAAGTTAGAGGAGGCGGGCCGTCGGGTTGAAGGACTTGGAAGGGTTGAGATATCAGTGTTCAGGTGAGTGATGTGTGCATGAGTGCAAAGGTAAGTGTGTTTGGTGTGTTTAAAGTGATTAAATAAGTTTTACATACCTTTTCTTACCTTTTCAGCCTTCCCTCCTTTAGGTCTCGGGAGTCCCTCATCTCACCGGCATAGAAAGCAGAATGGCTGCGAACTGTCAAAAGTGACAGCCTGCAGCTTTCTGTGCAGGAGAGATTTCTAATGGAGTCTGTAGAGAAGGACTCATGTTAGAAGTAAGACTGTCAGTGTTTGACAGCTTCAAACAGCTATGAAATGCTGATATTTCATCTGTCAAAACCTCGACAGATGAAATTTCAGTCTGTGACGTCACCTGTTGCCGGGTGGCCCTTAATTGGCCTGCTGAGCCCGCTGGGTGGGCTCAACAAGGTCAAACAAGTTAAAATCGCGTGGATTGGCTGCATCTCGATGGAGGCGGGACTACAACCCCGAAAGCTGTAGTCCCGCCTCCAACTCGACTCCTGAATGAAAATCCTGCCCCTATAATCTGACTTTGCTCCAATATCCTTTGCATTGCTCACCTGTCAACAAAAATGGTTCCAAAGGCTTGGAAATAAAATGTATCTAATTATCTGAACTACATAATGAACTACTCTGCTACCTGTGTCCTAACTTGCACCAAGTCCCGTTCACCCATCACCCCCGTGTTCGCTGACCTACATTGGCTCCCGGTGTGTCAATGTCTCGATTTTAAAATTCTCATTCTTGTGTTCAAATCCTTCCATGGCCTTACCCCTCCTCATCTCTGTAACCTCCTCCAGCCCTACAACCCTCCGAGATCACTGTCCTCCTCCAATTCTGGCCTCTTGCACATCTCCAATTTTCAGCACTCCACCATTGGTGGCCGTGCCTTCAGCTGCCTGTGCTCTAAGTTCTGGAATTCCCTTCCTACACCCCTCCCTACATCTCTCTCCTCCTTTAAGTCGCTCCTTAAAACGTACCTCATAAACCAAGCTTTTGGTCACCTGTCTTAATATCTCTATGTGGCTCAGTGACAAATTCTGTCTGATAATACTCCTGTGAAGCACCTTGGGACATTGTTACTATGTTAAAGGCGCTATATAAATGCAAGCTGCTGCTGTTGTTGTCGTCAATGGAACAAAGCTTCTGGGTAGTCCCTTGAGGTACATGTACACACTGCAGAAGTCTTTAGTACACAGATATTACAACTCATGACCCATCCACTTTCAAAAGTTGCACTTACTCAGCAAATCATCGGAGCCACCGGACAACAGCTGATAAAAGATATGGAAATTCCGTTCACCTCTGGGCTGCTTGACAACACGTGATTTCTCCAGGAGATCTTTTAAAGGGAGGAAGAGTTTTTGAAACAAATTATTAAAGTAGTGCGATATGTTTCAAATACATTTGGATCATTTATCTTAAATGCCATAAATAACCTGTTTATGAAATGCCGCGAGTAACAGGTCTCCACTGATGTGGATCAGTCATGGGAACGTCTAATGCTTTCCTCAGTATTTTAAAAAAGTTGTCATGAGACACCGAGAATTAAAACAAATATTATTTTGGTATGATATTAGGCATTCATAACCTACTGTGAACATAAAGTACATGCATATGTGTTCCAGATGACCATCAGGATGAAGTGAGTGAAGGGAATCATTTGCTAATACAATCTTTCTAAAACAGAAACATATTAGGGTCCATAAAGAATGAATGCTGAAAATGATTATTTTTTTTGACCCTCACTCCACTCATTGCCAATTGTACCCATCACAAAAAAATGTTAAGTTCAATTTTAAGGAACATAACACCTTAGTGCTTTTCACCCTGAATCCTGGCTAACTCTTTTTGCAGTCCACCTATTCCTGTCTCTCTCAACCTCACATGGAGGCAGCCTCAGTGAGCCAATTTCCCTGCAATACTGAAGACGACAAGATAGGTGCCTAGCACGGATATCTGCTAACCCCATCCCCAAACCCTGATTCCAATAATATATCATGTGAAGGCTGATGGAGTGCAATTGGAGCGAACCTGCTGACTCGTCAACAATGAGGGCTATGACTTTGAGCACCTGATGCAGCAGGAATTGGTCTCGAACCAGAGCCCAGTGCAGATGAAATGAAGCAAGAATGGGATGGAGAACTAATACTGGGTCTGAAGCAGAGCAGTGGAATCAAGGAGCAGTGATTAAATTTGGTCTGGTTACTCAGAGTGAAAAACAATGGCGGGGGGGGGGAGATAATGAGAAGAGTCCTTCCCTTCTAATGGTGTGTTGTTGTGAACTCTGATCATTTGGTTTGTTGTGCCAAACTCTTCTGCCCAGCATTGTGCCTTTGGTTTCTCTCTTCCTCTTGCCTCTCTACCTTGTTGTTCTGATCTCCCTGAGCCTTTCCTATTCACTGCCCCCCATCCATCTCCTTTCTTCCACAGGCTTGATGTGATATTATTTGTCGGATATTTTTTAATGAAGAAAAGCATGCATCCACTTCACCTTAAATCCCCCCTTCACCCCCTCCCACATGCTTTTCTAAAACTCCTCCCCATAGTGTGTGCACTTTATGGACAACCCCTAAGGTGTCTGGAGACAGCAAGTCTGAGGCTAAAACGCATGCTAAAAAAAATCCCACACGTGCAAATAAAGCAACTCCAGACCAGGAAACAAATTAATTGAGAAGTCATGAAGAAAATCACTCAAAAGTGAAATGTTGTAAGCAAAATGGATGATTGGAAAGCATGAAAAATAAATGGAGTGATGGTCACACATGAATTAAATTAAGCAAAACTGATTAGGCACTTTACAGCCTTCCGGACTCAACATCGAGTTCAACAATTTCAGATCATAACCACCGCTCCACTCCCATTTCTTCGGACAGCAGGTGCTGGTAATGATTCTGCTGTTGCCATTTACAGCTCCTCTAGACCCATCTTTTGTTTCTTTACTTGTCCCATTACCACACCATCTCTCTCGCACCATCATCTCTTTTGTCATTTAATCTCTCCTGCCTTCCACCCTATCACAGACCTTTCCTTTTGTTCTTTGCTCCCCTCCCCCCTTTCCCTGCCCCTACACTTGCTTAAAATCTGTTACATCTCTAACTTTTTGCAGTTCTGACAAAGGGTCACAGACCTGGAACGTTAACTGTTTCTCTCTGCACAGATGCTGCCTGACCTCCTGAGTATGTCCAGCATTGTCTGTTTATATGTAAGCAGAAACAGTATATTTTTTTAATTAAAGGAGGAAACAGCCACAGGGCAGTGTACTGCAGAATTTTACAGAAGCCGTATCTTGGACCTCATTTTGTTTCCTTCCTTCAGTCTTTCCTCACCCCAGCAGCAAATATAGGAAAACAAAAGTAGATTTTATAGCTTGTTAAGAGTAACAACACATGATAACATCCAATCACGCATACCACCAAAGTTCCTCATTTCAGTCACAATGGCTGCAGGAGAGGGGGTGGCAAACAAATCTGTCCCCACAGAAAGAGAAGTGTCAGAGCGGTACTGTCCCTTACTGCTCTCACTTGTACCCCTCCCTTTGTCCCGCCCTCCCTTCCAGCCACTTCAACGTGGCATTGGAGTACCAGTCAGTCATCTCAGCACAGTTTGTGCACAGCCTGGAGAAGCCAGGGCAAAGAAAAATGGGAAGGTGCTGCAGCTTGCACACTCTTGAGAGGTCGGGTACCATGGCAGTCCCAAATAGGGAGGTTATTGAATTTGTCCCTGTACAATTCACCACTACAGAAGGTATGAAAGTTATTAAAGGGGCAGGAGCATATAGCTACAGCTCATCCCACTCAAAATTAAAAAAATAAACATTGCTTCTGACTGAGAAGCATGACTGTCCCTCTATTCTCTTTTGTTTCCTCCTAAATAGTACTGAGTTTGTTTTATTTTTGTGAATGTGCATAGTTTGAATCTGTATTACATTATTAATTATTCTACTGTGCACAAGTTCAGCCTGAGGTACACACTGCTCCTTTAATTGAAAAGCTGTTTTCAGTAGGAGGTACTGTGTTAGTATATATTCACGTCTCCGATTCATTTGGTACATACAGCTGAAGGCTCTTAATTGGAACATCCTGGCCAGAAGCAAAACATTCCTCATATCCAACCAATCCCATTGATCATACAATGCAAATGAAGTAGGAATGAATTGGCATCTATGCCAATGTTCTCCCTCTAAATTAAAAGCATGGCCATTAACCAACACGTACAGTTGTAAAAATGAATGCTGGGCACTATAAACAATCAAGAGCAAGAGGCATACATTATGAACAGCCTTTCACTCAGTCTAAGATATATTTACTGCACACAACAAAAATCCTGCAATGACTCAAAAAGTCATAATATGGTATTAGTATGTGTGGCAGATCAAAATGTGCAACGTAAGGTTTTTATGAAGAGCAAACTGTACATTCACATTATTAAAACCACAAGCATTTTGAAAGAAAGAAACATCAAATAGTACTGTAACAGTATATTTAAGGTTTCCTATTTTCAGATATAGCTTTTAGACCCCAAATTACATGATTTACAAACCAGCAAAGGAAAGGATCAAACTTGGAGTGCAGCTAAAACGGCAATCCAGGCAAAGATTTATATTTAACTTAGAAAAAACCTTCAGGCAGGGCAGAAACAACATGCATCTCTCTCATTATATAATGCTCCATTATTTAAGGCCATTAAACTGCCTATTGAACACTGGAGGTGAAACAAGATGTTACACAATAGACTTCATGAAATGTTAACCGTGCACGACATGTGTTGTCAGCACATTTTCATGTCATCCTTTCATTCCGACTAATTACATGAATGTGTCTAACTTCTTTCTTCTATTACATTAAACTGGCGAGTGTAACACCGCACATTGCATGTTTTCAACCATTCTGTTTAATAATAAAACAACTGATCAAAATGCAAATTGCAGTCTGCTCATTACCCCCAAGAGGGTAACAGAAGAATTACTGGCATTAATTTACAATTTTACAATTTAAATCGCTTTATTGGCATGATAAGTTACATCTTATGTTGCCAAAGCATCAAAATACATTTATGGTTTAGCACATAAACGCAGTTCTATTCATACAGTGTATAAACAGGTATATCCCTGAGTGTATAAATATACATTCGCATTGTTTATATATATTTTTTTCTTAGTTTACTGGTTGTCCCTCTGTTCATGGCAAGCTGTAACATAGTGCGCCGCCAGTGTTATACAGCTTCTCTCCTCTCCCAGTAGGAATGGGAGTTTTTGGTTGTCATTCAGATTTCTGAAATCAGGGCATATTTGTGAGAATTTTTGGTAGAAATTCTCCCTGATGCCCTGATATTTTCCACAAGCTGTGAGGAAGTGCATCTCTGTCTCCACCACTCCCTGACTGCAGTGAGAGCATATCCTGTCCTCTCTTGGCAGCCTGGTCTGCCTGTGTCTGCCTTTTTCGATCGCTAGGCTATGTTCGCTAAGTCTGTACCTTGTCAAGGTTCTTCTCAGTTTGTTATCCTTTACCATGGTCAGGTAATCAGCTATGTTGTATTGTCTGTTTAGGGCCAAGTAGCAATTGAGTTTGCTTTGGGTTTTTGTTGTTTCTGCCCAATATGTCAGATATTTTTCCTTTTGCTTAGCGACGATTGTGTTGGGTCGAATTCTTTGTGTTACCCTGTCACTGTCCTGGGGCTGGTTATTGTTAGTATTGTTAGTAGTTACTTCACTGAGTCCCAGGACTAATTGACTGAGGGTATTCTTCTTTATGGTCAGCTCTTGGCATTTCAGGGCGTCGTAGTGATAGCATTGGGGATTGCTCATTTGTAGGTGATTCCAAAATTTGGTGGCTCTTTTTTGGATAGTGATTATTAATGGATATTGGCCTAGTTCCGCCCTGCATGCATTGTTTACTGTTTTCCTTTGAGTCCGGAGGATACTTTTACAGAATTCTGCATGTAGGATCTCAATTGGGTGTTTGTCCCATTTTGCAAATTCTTGTTGAGTTAGCGGTCCCCATACCTCACTGCCATAGAGTGCAATTGGTTCAATTACTGATTTGAAAATTTTGAGCCAAATGCTAATTGGGATTTCTATTTGGATTGATTTTTTGATGGCATAGAAAGCCCTTCTTGCTTTCTCTTTCAGTTCATTCACAGCCAGTTTGAAGTTTCCCGTAGAACTGATTTTTAAGCCCAAGTATGTGTAGTTAGTGGTTTGTTCAATTTTGGTTGTTCCTACTGTGAAATTTATTTTGGGTCCCTGATGTTTGGATCTTTGCTGGAACACAAGGACTTTGGTTTTTTGGGGATTTATTGTCAGGGCCCAAGTCTGGCAGTACGACTCCAGCAGGTCCAGGTTTTGCTGTAGCCCCTCTTTAGTAGGTGACAGCAGAACCAGGTCGTCTGCATAGAGGAGGAATTTAACCTTGGATTCATATAGGGTGAGGCCGGGTGCTGTAGATTGTTCAAGTAGTTTTGCCAATCCATTTATGTAAATATTAAAGAGTGTCGGTGAGATTGGCGAGCCCTGCGTCACCCCCCGCCCCTGTGGGAAGTATTTTGTTTGTTTGTCTCCAATTTTAACTGCACATTTGTTGTTTGTATACATTGATTTAATTACATCATATGTTTTCCCTCCTACCCCACTTTCGATAAGTTTCAGGAATAAACCGTCATGCCAGATGGAGTCGAAAGCCTTCTGGAAATCTACAAAGCATGCGTAGATTTTGCTTTTGTTATTGTGAACGTGTTTGTCAATTAGGGTCTGTAGGGTGAAGATATGATCGGATGTTCTATAGTTTGGCAGGAATCCAATTTGGCTTTTACTCAAGACATTGTGCTCCTCAAGGAAGTTTATAAGTCTTTTGTTTATGATGCTACAGAATACCTTCCCCAGGTTACTGTTTACACAGATGCCTCGATAGTTGTTTGGGTCGATTTTGTCCCCACTTTTGTATATGGGCGTAATGAGTCCTTTGTTCCAGATATCAGGGAAATAACCGACACTCAGAACCAAGTTGAAGAGTTTTAGGATAGCCAGTTTCATTTTGTTGTCTGTGTGTTTAATCATCTCGTTTAGTATGCCATCTGTCCCGCAGGCTTTTCCTGGTCGCAGGTCCTTGAGTTTTTCAAGAAGTTCTTTTTCTGTTATTATGGCGTCCAGCGGGTTTTGGTTATCTTTTATGGCCATTTCTAGCTTTTCCAGTTTTTTGCATATTTGGTGTTGCTCTGGTCTTAGTGTTTTTTTCTGGTATAATTTTTCAAAGTGGTTTACCCATGTGTCCCCATTTTGAATGGCCAAATCGTCGTGTTGTTTTTTGTGTAGTGTTTTCAAGTTTTCCCAGAAACAATTGGAATCAATGGATTCCTCCATGGAGCTGAGTGTATTCTTAATATATTGCTCTTTTTTGGTTCTGAGTGTGTTTCTGTATTGTGTTAGTGTCTGACAATAAGTAAGGCGTAGTTCCTCGTTTTCTGGATGTCTGTGTTTTTGGTTTGATATTTTTCTAAGTTTTTTCCTCATGTTATGGCAATCTCGGTCAAACCATTTTTCATAGTTTTTTGTTTTGGGTTTGTTCTTGCGAGCTTTCAAGTTTGCATTTGTTGCCAAATTATCAAAAATATTGTTTAGTTTACTAACTGCCCGGTTTACGCCTTCTTTATTGTGAGTGTATATGTTATCCAGAAAGGTGTCTAAGAGAGCTTGAGTTGATGCATTGCTAATTGTTTTCTGGTATTTTTCCGTGTCGTTTTTGGCCCATCTGTACGATTTTTTGGTGTTGTACAGTTTACTGGGTTGTGTTTCTATGTTGTTTGTTTCTGTCTTTTTGAGGAACATAGTAATTTGACTGTGATCTGACAGTGTTGTTTGTGGTTTGACTGTGAATGCTCTGAAAGAGGATGGGTCTAAGTCTGTAATCATATAGTCTACTGTGCTGCAGCCAAGAGGTGAGCAATAGGTCGATCTTCCTAGGAGGTCTCCTATGAACCTACCATTGACAATGTACAGACCCAGGTTTCGACAGAGCTGTAGTAGCTGTTTTCCGTTGGTATTTGACTGCTTGTCGCAGTTATGCCTGTATGGAAGGGAAGGGATGTCAAAGTGGTTATTCCCGAAAACATAATTGTTTCCCTGATTATTGGTGAAGTCTGGTTCTTCGCCCGTTCTTGAATTGAGGTCCCCACAGATCAACACGTTCCCCTGGGCCTGGTATTGGATAATTTCCCCCTCCATGTTGGAGAAGGTGTCCTCTTTAAAGTACGGGGAATCGATTGGAGGGATATAAAGTGCGCAAATGTAAACATCTTGGGTGTTTGAGATAATCTCCCTCTCAAGTTTGAGCCACATATGGTTTTCGCCCTTTTTTATAAATTTGATGTAATTCTTAAGTTCTGTTTTAAACCAGATCAGTATGCCTCCGGAGTCTCTGCCTTGGGTTACACTTGGTAATTTATTGGAGGGCACCACCAGCTCAGTGTACCCTTGGGGACAGCCAGTGTGTCCTTTTCCTTTATACCAAGTTTCCTGTAAAATGATAATATCTAGGTCTTTAGTTTCATCTATGAACTCTGGGGTCCTACTTTTCACTTCTCGCAGTGAAGAGCGTAGACCTTGGATATTCCAGGTCGAAATATATAAGGATTTCATGTTAAGTTTGATCTTTTACTATGATAGGTTAAAGAGTGGTACGTGTTTGTCGTGTCTAAGTGTGGGAAAAAAAAGATCACATCAGTTGTCTACAAAAGTTAATACAATTTGGTTACAGTTCTTTCTATTAATTAGTCCTTGATCCATAAGGCGGAAGTAGATGCTGCTGCACATCTGCTTATTGTCTCTTAATGGATTGTTTCTGTCTGAGGTATTGCGTACGTCCTGTGCATCTCTCCCTCTGTCTGGCTGGGAGCAGTCCTATTCCCCTGTGGGACAGGAGTGGTGCAGGTCTGACATTGTTGTTTTGCATGGGGATCCTCTCTGGTCTCGGTTGGTGTGTTGGTGGTCCTTGTAGTGTTCCTGATATGTACCCCGCTGATCTCTGGTGGTCGGGGGGGGGTCCTCTTGGAGTCTGGGTATGGACCCGGTTAAAAGCGACGTCCTTCAGGGCTTTAGCAAGGATCGATATTCTTTGCCTTTGGATGTGGACGTGGTCGTAAAGACATTCCTCATCGAGGGTGGGGTGTTGGGCCAGGTGTACGTTGTGGTTTGATTCGCAGTCTCTTGCTATGCTGGCATTTATCTCATGAATTGTGTTGTTGTTGAAGTCTGTTCTCGGCAATATTGTGGAAACAGTGATTCTAGTGTTTGGAAATGTACTGCTTGCTTTCCTAATCATTGCTCTGAGCGATGTTGCTACTTCTTTCTGTTGGGTCTTTAGGTCATTTGTGCCCGTGTGTATTATTATGTGTTGGGGGGAGCCTAATCTGGCTTTGGTCAGCCATCCCATGGCTCTGTTTGTTGTTGGGCACCAGATCTTTTCTACTTTACTTCTAGGGAATAGCTTTTTCTCCCATAGAAATTTCCCATTTGAGTCTATGAGTATTACGACGTCAGCCTTGTTTGTGTTTACTGTCTGGTGGCTTTCGCTTGGACTCATAGTGTGTGTGCTGGGCTGGGGTGTCTGGTGTGTGCGTACCTCTTGTGAGCGGCCCGCTTGTGGTTCCACGGTGGTGGGGGAAGATTGCGAATCAGTATGCTGGTCGGTCTGTGTGGCACCCCTTGTATTGTGTGTCTGTTGCTTTTGTTCCGTGTGGGAGTGCAGCCGTTCCGTCCGGCTCTGTCTTGTCTTATCTCTAGCCTCTGGTTGCTGGTCTAATGGTGTTTTCTCTCCTCTATGGCTCTCTTCTTTTTCCTGCAGCTCTTTCACCTGATTCCTAAGTAGATTCACCTGGTTCTCAAGTAGCTTCAGCTCTCTCTTGTGTCTCTCCCTCTCCTGATTTTGATTGTCATTCATTTTGAGGAAGTCCTCTCTAAGTTTAACCATCTCTATCTCTAATTGATTAAATTTATCTTTTGGTTGTATCTGGCTGTGTGATCCCGGGGTATGTGTCTGGTCGGCCCTGGTAGGCTCACTCACTTCCTGGCTAGGCTGGTCGGCCCTGGAGGGCTCACTCACTTCCTGGCTATGCTGCTCTTCTCTTGGTGAGCTGGGAATGGTAGGGGGACTATGTGTGGCTTCCTCCCTGGTAGTTATGCTGGTGTTTGTCAGTTGTATCGTGTGGCTGTGGTTCCCCGGGGTTAGTGTCTGGTTTGAACTGTGTGGCTCGTTCACCTCCTGACCAGGCAGATTTTCTCCTGGTAAGTTGTCAATGTTGGGGGGAGTGCGGGCCACTCTGGGGCTGTTCCTTCCCCCCTTAGTTAATTTTTTCAGTGTCCTGAAGGCCGTTGCAAATTTGTCGAGGTTGCCTTGCACTAATATTGTCCCGGTATTGTACGCGTTGACCGTCGTAGTTGAACTGTCTCCTGGTGTGTTAATTTTCATTATGGACCCATTTGCGGTATTTTCTAGCTTAACATTGGTATAGTGTGATTTTATTGCTGTGATCCAAGCCACTGGCTGATCTGAGTAGAAAATGAGGTTACTTTTTGTCCCATTGTTGTAACAGTCAGCAAAAAGTGTTTCTGGTTTTTCTCTCATCTGCTCATGCTTGATCGCTTTTATAGCTTTTTTTGCAGTGTTGGGGGGAATCTGGAAGCGGGGCTGTTGTGGATCTTCTGATTCGCTCATTTTTGGTAAAGTATTGTTGATCTTAGAATAAGCTTTTCTGGGGCCCCGGGTTTGGTGTTTCCCTCTCCCTGTTCGCGAGCTTTCCCGGTCCCCCTCTCCGACCCCGTGGTCCCTGGGCCTCGGCTTCTGGGTTCACCCTTCTCAGGTCTGGGTCTGTGAGCCGCTGTTTCCCGGTGCCTTCGGGCTGTTCCCCTCCCCCTCAGAGGCCTCTGTGCCTCTGTCTCGGCCTGGCTCCTCGGGCCTTTCCCTGGCTTCAGTCTCCCTCCCTGGGCCCTGTACTCACAGTCTTGGTTTGCTTCTGGAAGCCTTCTGGTTGCTCCCCTTCTCCTCAGAGGTCTCTGGGCCTGGCTCCTCGGGCCTTTCCCGGGCTTTCTAGCCCAGCCGCCGCTCGGGTTGTGCCTCGTTCGCCGTTCGGGTGCTGGACTGCGGTCGTCGCTCGGGTGCTGGACTGCGGCCGTCGCTCGGGTGCTGGACTGCGGTCGTCGCTCGGGTGCTGGACTGCGGCCGCCGATCGGGCCGTGTCTCGTTCGCCGCTCGGGCTCCCCGAGTCACCTCGTTCCGGCTGCCGCTGCGTCTCCGTGCGGCCTCCCCGATTCGCCTCGTTTCCCGAAGCGGCCTCCCCGAGTCTCCTCGCTCCGGCTGCCGCTGCGTCTCCGTGCGGCCTTCGCGCCTCGGTTCCCGATGCGGCCGAGTCACCTTGCTTCTGCTGCTGCTGTGGCCCCGTTTGTTTTTTTTTCCCTTATTTCTTTTTTTTTTCTTTGGCTTTTTTTTTTCTAGTTTCCTCTGGTTTTTTTTCCTTTGGTGGTCTTTTCCTTCCTTACTTAATCTAGACTAAACTAAACTTAAACTTAACTAAACAAACTAAACTAACTTAACTAGAACTAAATTTAACTTTAAAACCTTTTTAAACTTGAAATGAACCTTTTTTTTCCCCACTTTAAACACTAAAAACACTAAAAATTCAGCAGCCCATCTTCAGCGTGTGTATTCACTCTGTCTGGCTGTCTGGCTCTTTGTGAACATACAGTGAATTAAGTGTTCTATCACTCCATGTACTGTTCTAAGCATATTTGATAATATAACATTCTGACATAGATATTTATAGAATTTCTTTGTCTATGTTTTGTAATGGAAAGAATGGGGGTAATTTTAACCCCCAAGAAAGGGTGGGTTTGGATCTGGTGACAAGTTAAAATTTGAAAAAATTCAAACACAACCCCAACCTGCCTACTTACAGTTTTAATGGAGGCGATATGTGGGGCGGGCGACCAATCCGCTCTCGGGAGGCAGGTTGGTCGGTAACAGGTTTTAAGGAGGCTGTGTGCCTCCAGTTTAACAGGCTTTTTATTTTTAACCCATTTTGGCTGGTTTCCCTGGCCTCGGGAAACCCGGCAGGTAAAAGGAGGCGAGAAGGGCTGGATCTATAATGCAATTACATTTACAGCACTGCTTGTGGGCCAGGAGGAGCAGGAGTGTTTTGCCCTAGTCCAACAAGCAAACCTGCTTCCAGCTGCACAATCGCTGACTCCACCCCACCCCTCCCTGAAATCCCCCTCCCCATCGCGATCGCCCCCCACCTCCGCGCAATCCCCCTCCCCATCGCGATCGCCTCCCCCACCTCCGCGCAATCCCCCTCCCCATCGCGATCGCCCCCCACCTCCGCGCAATCCCCCTCCCCATCGTGATCGCCCCCCCACCTCCGCGCAATTCCCCTCCCCATCGCGATCACCCCCCCACCTCCGCGCAATCCCCCTCCCCATCGCGATCGCCCCCCCACCTCGGCGCAATCCCACTCCCCATCGCAATCGCCCGCCACCTCCGCGCAATCCCCCTCCCCATCGCGATCACCACCCCCCACCTCCGCGCAATTCCCCTCCCCATCGCGATCACCCCCCCACCTCCGCGCAATTCCCCTCCCCATCGCGATCGCCCCCCCACCTCCGCGCAATCCCCCTCCCCATCGCGATCGCCCCCCCACCTCCGCGCAATTCCCCTCCCCATCGCGATCGCCCCCCCACCTCCGCGCAATCCCCCTCCCCATCGCGATCGCCCCCCCACCTCCGCGCAATCCCACTCCCCATCGCGATCGCCCCCCACCTCCGCGCAATCCCCCTCCCCATCGCGATCGCCCCCCCACCTCCGCGCAATCCCCCTCCCCATCGCGATCACCCCCCCACCTCCGCGCTCTCCCCCTCCCTGTCGCGATCGCCCCCCCACCTCCGCGCTCTCCCACTCCCCGTCGCGATCGCCCCCCCCACCTCCGCGCTCTCCTCCTCCCCGTTGCGATCGCCCCCCCCCACCTCCGCGCTCTCCCCCTCCCCGTTGCGATCGCCCCCCCACCTCCGCACTCTCCCCCTCCCCGTGATCTCCCTCCACCTCCACGCTCTCCCCCTCCCCACCTCCGCGCAATCCCCCCCCGTCGCGATCGCCCCCCACCTCCGCGCAATCCCACTCCCCGTCGCGATCGCCCCCCCACCTCCGCGCAATCCCCCTCCGTCGCGATCGCCCCCCACCTCCGCGCAATCCCCCTCCCCGTCGCGATTGCCCCCCCACCTCCGCGCAATCCCCCTCCCCGTCGCGATCGTGCCCCCCACCTCCGCGCAATCCCCCTCCCCGTCGCGATCGCCCCCCCACTTCCGCGCAATCCCCCTCCCCGTCGCGATTGAGCCCCCCACCTCCGCGCTCTCCCCGTCGCGATCGCCCCCCCACCTCCGCGCTCTCCCCCTCCCAGTGATCTCCCCCCACCTCCACGCTCTCCCCCTCGTGATCTCCCCCCCCCACCTCCGTGCTCTCCCCCTCCCCGTGATCTCCCCCTCCCCGTCGTGATCTCCCCCCCCACCTCCACGCTCTCCCCCTCCCCGTGATCTCCCCCCCCCCACCTCCACGCTCTCCCCCTCCCCGTGATCTCCCCCGCACCTCCACGCTCACCCCCTCCCAGTGATCTCCCCCCCACCTCCATGCTCACCCCCTCCCCGGTGATCTCCCCCCCATTTTCACGCTCTCCCCCTCCCCGTGATCTCCCCCCCACCTCCACGCCCTCCCCCTCCCTGTGATCTCCCCCTCCCCGTGATCTTCCCCCCCAATTCCACGCTCTCCCCCTCCCCGTGATCTTCCCCCCCAATTCCACGCTCTCCGCCTCCCCGTGATCTTCCCCCCCCAATTCCACGCTCTCCGCCTCCCCGTGATCTTCCCCCCCCAATTCCACGCTCTCCGCCTCCCCGTGATCTTCCCCCCCCAATTCCACGCTCTCCCCCTCCCCGTGATCTCCCCCCCCAATTCCACGCTCTCCCCCTCCCCGTGATCTCCCCCCCCAATTCCACGCTCTCCCCCTCCCCGTGATCTTCCCCCACCTCCCCCTCCCAGTGATCTCCCCCCACCTCCACGCTCTCCCCCTCCCCGGTGATCTCCCCCCCATTTTCACGCTCTCCCCCTCCCCGTGATCTCCCCCCCACCTCCACGCCCTCCCCCTCCCTGTGATCTCCCCCTCCCCGTGATCTTCCCCCCCAATTCCACGCCCTCCCCGTGATCTTCCCCCCCAATTCCACGCTCTCCGCCTCCCCGTGATCTTCCCCCCCCAATTCCACGCTCTCCCCCTCCCCGTGATCTTCCCCCACCTCCCCCTCCCAGTGATCTCCCCCCACCTCCACGCTCTCCCACTCCCCGTGATCTTCCCCACCTCCCCTTCCCCGTGATCTCCCCCCCCTCCACGCTCACCCCCTCCCAGTGATCTCCCCCCCACCTCCACACTCCCCCCCACCTCCATGCTCTCCCCCTCCCAGTGATCCCCCCCCACCTCCACGCTCTCCCCCTCCCCGTCGTGATCTCCCCCCCACCTCCGCGCTCTCCCCCTCCCCGTGATCTCCCCCCCACCTCCACACTCCCCCCCACCTCCATGCTCTCCCCCTCCCAGTGATCCCCCCCCACCTCCACGCTCTCCCCCTCCCCGTCGTGATCTCCCCCCCGACCTCCACGCTCTCCCCCTCCCCGTGATCTCCCCCCCACCTCCACACTCCCCCCCACCTCCATGCTCTCCCCCTCCCAGTGATCCCCCCCCACCTCCACGCTCTCCCCCTCCCCGTCGTGATCTCCCCCCCCACCTCCGCGCTCTCCCCCTCCCCGTGATCTCCCCCTCCCCGTGATCTCCCCCCACCTCCACGCTCTCCCCCTCCCCGTCGTGATCTCCCCCCCCACCTCCGCGCTCTCCCCCTCCCCGTGATCTCCCCCTCCCCGTGATCTCCCCCGCACCTCCACGCTCACCCCCTCCCAGTGATCTCCCCCCCACCTCCATGCTCACCCCCTCCCCGGTGATCTCCCCCCCATTTTCACGCTCTCCCCCTCCCCGTGATCTCCCCCCCACCTCCACGCCCTCCCCCTCCCTGTGATCTCCCCCTCCCCGTGATCTTCCCCCCCAATTCCACGCTCTCCCCCTCCCCGTGATCTTCCCCCCCAATTCCACGCTCTCCGCCTCCCCGTGATCTTCCCCCCCCAATTCCACGCTCTCCGCCTCCCCGTGATCTTCCCCCCCCAATTCCACGCTCTCCCCCTCCCCGTGATCTCCCCCCCAATTCCACGCTCTCCCCCTCCCCGTGATCTTCCCCCACCTCCTCCTCCCAGTGATCTCCCCCCACCTCCACGCTCTCCCCCTCCCCGTGATCTTCCCCCCCAATTCCACGCTCTCCCCCTCCCCGTGATCTTCCCCCCCCAATTCCACGCTCTCCGCCTCCCCGTGATCTTCCCCCCCCCAATTCCACGCTCTCCCCCTCCCCGTGATCTCCCCCCCCAATTCCACGCTCTCCCCCTCCCCGTGATCTTCCCCCACCTCCCCCTCCCAGTGATCTCCCCCCCTCCACGCTCTCCCCCTCCCCGTGATCTTCCCCCACCTCCCCTTCCCCGTGATCTCCCCCCCTCCACGCTCTCCCCCTCCCCGTGATCCTCCCCCACCTCCCCTTCCCCGTGATCTCCCCCCCTCCACGCTCTCCCCCTCCCAGTGATCTCCCCCCGACCTCCACGCTCTCCCCCTCCCCGTGATCTCCCCCTCCCCGTGATCTCCCCCCCACCTCCACACTCCCCCCCCACCTCCATGCTCTCCCCCTCCCAGTGATCCCCCCCCACCTCCACGCTCTCCCCCTCCCCGTGATCTCCCCCTCCCCGTGATCTCCCCCTCCCTCCACGCTCTCCTCCGACTACAATCTGCACCCCCCCTCCCCACCAACCCAGAGAGCCCCTGAATGCGATCTCCCTCCTGGACCATGAGACCCCCCCCCCACCACCCCTCTATCCCTCGGCTATGGCCTTGTGCCGCAGGCTTTCCTGCCCGACAGGCGGGAAAGATGTCCTGCAATTAATATCAGCAATTAATATTTGCATATCCAGGAAACCCATATTTCCAGGTTTCCTGTCCAGAACTCTCCTCCCGCCAAATCCCCTCATCCCGCAAATATAGAGACCAATGTGTGTATTTTGAAACCTGAAAATGTCTATATTGAACTAACGTTATTTATCCCTTTCTACAAGTCCTGGTTTACAGCTAGACACTCAAATCAAACAAAGTATTCAGCAGCACTGATTCCCTAATTCGACTTGCTACGGAGAGATAGCACACGGTTTTGTGCCAATGAATTTCCAGCATGTCAAGTTCTTGATCTCACCCGTAATCTTGGGGGAGGAGGTTGGGATGTACAAAGCTGAGGTCACATGCTTCCCCACAGCCTGAAGAGTAGAGGTAACAGAGATACTGAAGCAGGGCCCCTGCACATCCTCTCAGCCGGGCAATAGAAAAAAGGACAGAACTTTTTTTCCCTCAAAATGACAGTGATGCGGAACTGAACCTAAACTGATTTTGCCAGCCCTGGGGCGATGGGACTGCCGGGAAAATGGCAGAATCTGGGGGCGGGTACCAATCCCGCCTCCGTACCATCTTCCCAGAAGGCGGGTACCTGGCCCACGCCGGGTCCCGTCTCCTGGAGGCAGGAAGGGGGTTAAGAGGATAATCCCCATTTTTCCATCAGAGGTGCGGGCTTCCCGACGTCGGGAAACCCTGCCAGGGTGAGCGAGGCGAGCAGTGGGTCTGCGGGGTCCAAAAGTGCGTTGTGGAGGTGAGTGATGGGTGCAAGTATGGAGAGGTAATTATGTGAGGTGAGTGAAGAGTGTTAGAAAAAGTTTACTTACCTTCGTTTCTCCCTGCAGGCTTCAATCGTTGGGGATCCGGAGGCTCCGGCATCTCACCGGCAGAGATGACGGAATGGCTGCTGCATTCTCCGATGCAACAGCCATCTGCTTTCTACTCATAAAATAGGTTTGGTGAGCCTTGAGTACAAGAACTCACCAAACAACAGAGAAACTCAGTGTTTGACAGCTTCTCAAAACTGTCAAATGATGACACTTCATCTGACTAAAATTTGTGACAGGTGAAACGTCATACGCTGATGTTCTCCGTCACCGGCTTCCCCTTAATTGGCCTGCTGAGCCCGCTGGGCGGGCTTAACAAGGTCAATGAAGGGAAAATAACGTGGGTTGGCCACAAGTCAATGGAGGTGGGACTGAAACCCAACAAGCAGCAGTCCCGCCTCCAAAGCGCCCCCATTGGCAAAATCACCCCCTTAGCATCAGTACACCCATGCCAGTATCAAGTCAGGGATGGCATAAACTAAAGAGTGCAACACTCCTCTATCAATGTCCTGACAGAGGAGTAGATTTTAACTTTCACCACCAGGCGGAATACTGGTGGAAGCAGATGTATAATGAGCGGCTGATCAGATTCCGATACCGCCATTTTCCACCATTGCCGACAGTTAAAATCAGCCCTAAAGTGTCTAAAGCTCAACTACATCAACCTGACATTTTATTTCCCACAGTATGTTTGTTATCCTGTATGAAGAAGTTGCCCTTGCTTTGTGCTCGCATATTCCAGTGGAAAGTCCAATGACTGCTCAAACCTCTTCACGTGGGCCTCTTATCTGACAGAGAAAAGAAATATTCATCGCTTCTGACCAATCTAGGTTTCCAGAGCTAAAAGAACAGTGTTCAAACCTGTACTGTTTCCCAGTCCTTTTACTTATCTTTTCTTTCCTTCAGAGCCACTCAACTCAAGGCTGCTCTCCTCCCAGCAAAATAGAGTGGGAGAGCAATCTGGAATAAGCTCCTGAGTGTTTTCCAACATTAAAACTGCTGCACTACTTAATCAGAAGAATGAAGCTTCCTTAGAGCATACCACACGTTTAAGGTTGTTTCCTTATGTAGGAAACCCTGGCAAGCAACTGAGGGTAGCTGATACTGAACTCGAGTGATGACCTGCACCAAAGCTCAGTGACCGGAAGCTTTTAATTACTGAACTGGCCAAAATTCACCAATCTCAAGACTCAGTTTTAGTCTATGAGGATATCTTGACAAAAATGTTTTTCCTCAGATGGGTACAGCCCAAGTAAGAGCCAAGTATTCACAAAAATAAGAACACAAGAAAGCACAGAGTGAGAAAAGGCCATTAGGCCCATTTTTTCCACAAATCAGTATCATAAGAACATAACATTCACTTAACCCATTTAATCTCCTGAGGGAAGTTTTGGCAAAGTTTCTCCTAAAAAGTAAATAAAGAAAATACCTAGAATACCTAACGAACCTTGCACCATATATCAGTCAGCCTTGACATGGCATTTCCAAGATCCAAGCACCTCAGGAAGCCTCATATTCCACACAAAAGTCAATTATTTTTAACTGTACTACTTCTTATTCTCCTCAAATTCTTTCCTAACCAACTATTTAACACTGAATCATTCTCATTACTCTGATCTGAACCATCTCCAACACACCAATATCCTTTTGAAGGTAGACTACCCAAAATTGTATGCAATATTCCTGCTCCTGATCACTACCTAGTGATGCTTGTTGGAAGGAGTGTTGCTTGTTGGAAGGAGTGTATGTTTAAATAATGGGTAAGGACAAGATTTTTGCTTCATATCCTGGGCTAGGGATGGATGAGAGAAGGGGAACAAAGACAAGATTCCTGATTCTCATTGCCAGAGCTGTTGTGTATGTACCTTTAAGAGAATAACTGGTCTCAGACTGCAGTACCGGCAGTGACCACCCCTGTATAAAAGGCGCTAGTGAGCCTCTGTTGTTTTCAGTTCTCGATTGACTTCAATCAGGAAAGACTTGTTTTGTTCAACTCCTGCTGTCCGTGTCTCAATCATTCACAGACATAATACTGGCGACGAGCAGATACGAACTTACCTACAGTCTGCACCACCTCCTGGGATCCATTCCTACAGCGAAGTGAGCAGAGGTCGAGGCCAGAAAGAAAAAAAGCAGTAGAAACGGGCATCGACCGTGGGCATCCGCCCCTGTGTTAGCGGAGTTGAAGATTGCTGGAGAAGCTGTCGAAAGCGGGGCCTGGTTCCTGTCGACGGTGCTTCAGCTAATCGGGCTGGTGGCAGGTAGTACACTGATCCTTCCTGGGCTGTGGCGGTCGCGAATTCGAGCGTGTGGCTTGCAACGGGGCCGAGCAGCATTGTCTGGAAGGAGAGAGAGGGTGGAGCACACAGGGCGCGGCCGGTGCTACAAAGCCGGGCTGCGTATAGACCCGAGAAGAGGGAGGTAAGAGTCCCACAGGGTTGTTCCACGACGGGAAAATAATAAAAAAAGAAATATTACACGCGCAAGAAACCGCGAGGAGCTGCAGGTTGCAACGGGAACCGCGGAAAGCAGCGCTAGCAACAGCGGGGGAAGAAGGCAAAGCGCGGGAGGCGCCATTTTGTTAAATCGGGGAAGAAGACAAAGCACGGGAGGCACCATTTTAGATTTGCAAGATGCCGAAGTCTGGCTGTATCACTGCTTTTGATAATACAATAGAGGACTGGACCACGTATGTGGAAAGAGTCGAGGTATATTTCGAGGCAAACGAAATAGCTGATGAGAAAAAGGCATCGGTATTGCTAAACTTAATGGGCGCTAGAACGTATGGCCTATTGCGGGACCTGATTACTCCAGCCAAACCGAAGGCGAAGAGTTTTAACAAAATTGTTGCTGTCCTACAGGAACACCTAAACCCTGCACCGCAGATAGCAGAAAGATTTAAATTACACAGGAGAACTCAGCATAAAGATGAGAGCAATGCCGAGTACCTTACGGAACTACGCAAGCTATCAAAGCACTGCCAGTTCGGAGCAGGACTGGCAGATACCCTACGGGACAAATTTGTCTGTGGACTCCTGAGTGAAGGAGCACAGAAGAAGTTACTCTCAGAGAAAGAGCTGACGCTAGATAAGGCTTTCAGTGTGGCAGTATCGTATGAAGCAGCAGCCAGGGGAGCTGCAGAAATTCAACAAAAGCCACAGGAATACGGCACCCACGAAATGACACGGGGATTTGCAAAATGTTATCGCTGCGGCAGAACTAACCATGACCAGAAGGACTGCTGGTCCAAAGACAAAATATGCAGGCAATGCGGAAAGATGGGACACATTGCACGAGTTTGCAGGTCTGGGAAGAAGACCAGCGACAACAAAAAGGCTACTAAGGAACCGTACAAGAAAGTACAAAAGATGACGGACAGTAGTTCCGAAGACCAGATGAGCGATAGTGAATCCGGGAACAGGAGACTAAGCTGTCTCAAACTTCACAATGTAATCGCAAAAGAGGATCACCGAACCATTTGGGTCACCCTCACGATAGCAAGGTCCCAAGTTAAAATGGAATTGGATACAGGATCAGCGCTAACCGTCATGAATCGACGAGACTATGAGCGGCTATTCTCACACATACCCTTGAGAGAGACATCCATCGTCTTGACGACGTATACGGGGCAAAAAGTATACCCCAGAGGAAAAATAAGGGTGCCTGTCAAATACAACGGCAAGAAAATACGGAAATTGTATCTCTACATACTGCCAAATGGTGGACCACCGTTATTGGGACGTGAATGGATCAGGAAGATAAACTTAGATTGGCACTCCATTCATGCAATGACGGTAGACGGTAAAAAAGATGAAGACGTCACTCCTGGACGATTGTCAACAATCTTAGCTAACGCCAAAGAGGTATTTCAACAAGAACTGGGCACGCTTAAAGGCGTAACCGCCTCGATAAAAATAGAAGAGAATGCAGTTCCCAAGGTTTTCAAAGCAAGACCGGTACCATATGCAATTCGCCCAGCCATCGAGGCAGAGCTGGAGAATCTGGAGAAGGCAGGCGTGTTGTCTAAGGTTGACTGGACTGAGTGGGCGACACCCATCGTTCCTGTCATGAAGAAAACATTAAGCAATAAGTCCGGGGAGCCAAGGAAGATTCGCATCTGTGGGGATTTCAAGGTGACGGTGAACCCAGTCCTTCACACAGTACACTATCCTCTTCCAAGGATAGAAGACATCTTCGCCTCACTGTCTGGAGGGAAGCATTTTACAAAAATTGACCTAGCACAAGCATATTTGCAGATGGAGGTTGAAGAGTCCTCCAGGAAGTATCTCACGATAAGCACTCACAAAGGTCTTTACCAGTATCATCGATTGGTATTCGGAGTAGCATCGGCTCCGGCGATATGGCAAAGAGCGATGGAACAAGTCCTGCAAGGGATTCCGGGGACTCAGCGTTACTTGGACGACATCCTTGTGACAGGTGAAGATGACAGTGAACACCTTAACAACCTAGAACAGGTGCTCACTAGACTACGGGAACATGGGCTGCGAGCCAACCGCCCCAAGTGCGAATTTTTTAAGAAACAGATATCGTATTGTGGCCACGTGATTGATGAAGAGGGGTTACATAAGTCCCCTGACAAAATTGAAGCGGTTGTTAAGGCCCCAGCGCCTGAAAATGTGTCGCAACTGAGGTCATTCCTCAGATTGGTGAATTACTACCATAAGTTTTTGCCGAATTTGTCGACAATTCTGCACCCACTGAACGCCCTGCTACGAACGAGAGTAGCATGGAAATGGAGCAATGATTGTAAGCGGGCCTTTCAGAAGAGTAAGGACTTAATCACTTCAAGGGAAGTATTGGCTCACTACAACCCAGCACTGCTGATCAGACTGGCGTGTGATGCATCTCCCTACGGCATTGGGGCGGCACTGTCACATAAATTCCTTGATGGTTTAGAGAGGCCGATAGCTTTTGCGTCACGCTCGTTAACTTCTGCCGAGCGTAACTACGCCCAGATTGACAGAGAGGCCCTCAGTCTAGTGTTGGGGGTGAAGAAGTTCAATCACTACCTGCACGGTCAAAAATTTACTCTACTAACCGATCAACCTCTTGTCTCCATTTTCAACCCTCAGAAGGGCGTACCGATAATGACAGCACAACGGCTGCAGAGGTGGTCTCTTTTCCTAGGGGCACACCAATATGACATTGAGTACAAAGGAACTAAACAGCATGGGAATGCTGATGGATTGTCACGCCTACCGTTGCCGACGGTGGAAGACGACCTTGCAGTGGGTCCAATGGAGTTATTCCACTCGACCATAGTCGAATGTCTCCCTGTGACGAATGCAAACATAGAAAAGGAAACACGGAATGACCCGACACTATCACGGGTCTATGATTTAATGGTGAAGGGATGGCCAGCACATGGCGAACCACTGCTGCCAGCATTCTCGCCGAGAAGAGAACAGCTGTCAGTGGGCAGAGGAACCTTGATGTGTGGATCCAGAGTAGTAATTCCACCTAAGTTGACGGGTAGAGTGCTCAATGAGCTTCATGAGGGTCATCTGGGTGGGGTAAAAATGAAGAACTTAGCCAGAGCGTTTGTGTGGTGGCCGGGAATCGATAGAGAAATCGAAGAGATGACCAAGAGCTGTGCAGGATGCCAGAAGGTCCAAAACGCCCCACCACAAGCTCCTCTACATCCATGGGAGTGGCCCTCATCTCCATGGCAAAGGGTGCACATTGATTTTGCTGGTCCCTTCATGGACTCGATGTTTTTAATTGCGGTGGATGCACATTCAAAGTGGCCAGAGGTAATAAAAATGTCCTCAACCACCACGGAAAAAACTATCACAGTTTTACGAACCATATTCGCCAGGAATGGGCTGCCTGAACAGATTTGCTCTGACAATGGACCACAGTTTGTGTCTGAAGAGTTCCGGAGGTTCTCAAAGAACAATGGTGTTAAGCATTACACATCTGCCCCATATCATCCAGCCACTAATGGATTGGCCGAGAGGTTTGTCCAAACATTCAAGAAAGCTATCAAGGCAATGTGTAATGAAGATCTACCCCTACAACACAAGGTGGACAACTTCTTGTTTGCCTACCGGAATGCGACACATGCGGTTACCAACCAAACTCCAGCCATGATGTTCTTCAATCGAAGACTACGATGCCGCTTGGATTTGGTTAAGCCAAACGTCCGAAGAGATGTGGAGAACAGGCAGTTTCAGAATATGAATGAAAGGCCGACCAGGAGTTTTAAGATCGGTCAACCAGTTTTGGCCCGGGACTACCGCACTGAGAAATGGCAGCCAGGAACGATTTGTACACGGCAAGGACCTCTCATGTATACCGTGGACGTTGGAGAGAGCATTGTAAGACGCTATGCTGACCAGATTCTAGAGTCACTGGAAAACGTCAACTCCACACCACGATCTGATACACCTGGCAATGAAATCGACGTACCAATTGCAGCTACCGCAGAACCGGTGATATTGGAAGCAGATGAACCAAACAACGACATTGATCCCAACTCAACATTGCCAGAAGAACCTGATACCCCAAAGAGGCGTTATCCAGACAGAATCAGGAAGCCTCCTCAAAGACTGAACTTATAATTGCTTAAACTTAACCAATGTATCTAGCAACCGTAATTGTGATTGTAATTAGTTATCATTTAGTTGTTAAATGAATGTTATGTACTGTTTATCTAAAAGGGGAGGAATTGTTGTGTATGTACCTTTAAGAGAATAACTGGTCTCAGACTGCAGTACCGGCAGTGACCACCCCTGTATGAAAGACGCTAGTGAGCCTCTGTTGTTTTCAGTTCTCGATTGACTTCAATCAGTAAAGACTTGTTTTGTTCAACTCCTGCTGTCCGTGTCTCAATCATTCACGGACATAATAAGAGCCACTGATTTATAGTGACTGAATATAGGTCAGATTCCCTTCTTATTACATGCACATACAGGGTTTTTTAAGCTGGTATCTCTAGGGTTGAATTCTGCGATTCCATTCCTATTTCCATGAAAACCATAAATCAGTGGCCAAGCTCATGGCCAACATGTGACCCATACTGGAAAATGTGCATGGGTGAACGACGATTGAGAAGAGGCTTGGATTTAGCTGTAATATCCCTTTGATCAGTATTAGCCCGCTGACAATCACTTTCTAGGCTCAAATACCACTTGGGTAAAGTATAGTTGGTCTGGAAGCAGAGCAAAGGATCAGGCAACACCTCCTGAAGAGGGGGAAAATTGGAGGAGAGCAAGAATAGATGCAATCATAGAAGAATGAAATTGAAACCTGAGCAATCAGCTTTCATAGCAACAGTATACCTGCACGATGAGCTCTGCATTGGCATTTTCACTTCAGATTCGGTCCGATATGATCTTGTTAATAGAAATATACTGTAAACCACCAATCTCCCTAGCCTGCCCGTGTAGGAGTGTGCAATTGAAGGATTTTGTGGTTTCCTTATCTGTGGCATGCTTATGGTTGCAATGTTTTGAGTCAGGTGAATCACTGTCCGTCTAGCTTCTTATGAGACAGGCGCTTTGCTTTGTGTCTCATTCTGCAGGAGGCTGGGTAGTCATAATAATTTGTTTCACAAAACCCAAGCAACTTAATAATTTGGTCTTTGCGGAATTCATTAGTCAAAGAAATGTTTAAAAACAGTTTCAAACATGGAAGGGCAATCTTTGAGGTAAGCAGTGCAACATTTTTTAGATTTTGTGGCAGTGTCCTTCACTTAATTGAATAATCTCTTTGGCCAGAAATTTCCGGGGTGGTAGTGGGCGCGATCGGTGGTGGGTCGGGTGGGAAAGTTGTTATTTTTGACAGCGGGTCAGGAACCCGCCATCATCCCGTCCCCACGCGCTGTCCCCCCAGGCACGTCTGACATCGCAGAGCCGACCTGACCGGCAGTGGCGGGGGACCCAATTGAGATGATTAACAGCTACTTGTCAGACCCTTAACATGCTTTATTAAGCTTAATTTTTAAATTTAACTGTATAGCCAAGGCAACCACGCTGCTCAGTAAGCACATCTGTCAACCTGAGGCCGGAGTTCAGTGACCATTGCTCCAGCTGATTACTTGACAACAACAAGAACTTGTATTTATATAGTGCCTTTAACGTAGTAAAACGTCCCAAAGCACTGCACAGGAGTATTTAAAACAAAAAATTTGACACCGAGCCACATAAGGATAAATTAGGGCAGATGAGCAAAAGCTTGGTCAAGGAGGCAAGTTTTAAGGAACGTCTTAAAGGAGGAAAGAGAGGTAGAGAAGCAGAGAGATTTAGGCAGGGAATTCCAGAGATTAGGGCCTAGGCAACAGAAGGCACGGCCACCAAAGGTTGAGTGATTATAATCAGGGATGCTCAAGAGGGCAGAATTAGAGGAGCGCAGATATCTCGGGGGGTTGTGGGGCTGAAGGAGATTACAGAGGTAGGAAGGGGCGAGGCCATGGAGGGATGTGAAACATAGAAACATAGAAGATAGGAGTAGGCCATTCGGCCCCTTGAGCCTGCTCCGCCATTTAATGAGATCATGGCTGATCATCCAAATTTAGTACCCTGTCCCTGCTTTCTCCCCATATCCCTTGATCCCTTTAGCCTTAAGAAATATATCTAACTCCTTCTTGAATATATTTAATGAATTGACCTCAACTGCCTTCTGTGGTAGAGAATTCCACAGGTTCACCACACTCTGGGTGAAGAAATTCCTCCTCATCTCTGTCCTAAATGGCTTACCCCTTATCGTTAGACTATGACCCCTGGTTCTGGACTCCCCTGCCATCGGGAACATCCTTCCTGCATCTAGTCTGTCTAGTCCTGTTAGAATTTTATAAGTTTCAATCTTTTTCAATCCCCTCTCATTCTTCTAAACTCCAACGAGTATAACCCAATCAACCCAATTTCTCCTCATACGTCATTCCTGCCATCCCTGGTGAATCTTCGCTGCACTCCCTCCATGGCAAGAACATCCTTCCTCAGATAAGGTGACCAAAACTGCACACAATACTCAAGGTGTGGTCTCACCAAGGCCCTGTACAACTGCAGCAAGACAACCTTGTTCCTGTACTCGAATCCTCTCACTACGAAGGCCAACATACCATTTGCCTTCTTAACCGCCTGCTGCACCTGCATGCTTACCTTCAGCGACTGGTGCACAAGGACACCCAGGTCTCGTTGCACTTCCTCTTCTCCCAATCTATTGCCGTTCAGATAATAATCTGCCTTCCTGTTTTTGCCACCAAAGTGGATAACCTCACATTTATCCATATTATACTGCATCTGCCCAATCGCCCAACCTGTCCAAATCGTACTGGAGTTTCTCTGCATCCTCCTCACAGCACACATGCCCACCCAGCTTTGTGTCATCTGCAAACTTGGAGATATTACATCTAGTTCCCTCATCTAGATCATTAATATATATTGTGAATAACTGGGGTCCTAGCGCCGATCCCTGTGGTACCCCACTAGTCACTGCCTTCCACGCGGAAAAACACCAAGGCCCCGATTTTCTGGCCTCCGTCGGGCGGCTTTTCATGCGGCCGGGGGCCAAAAATCGGCAAAAAAGCGGGTCGGGATCCCCCGCCTGATTCCCTGCCCCGTCCGACTTTCAGACTGCCGTTTCCCCGCGCCCCGCTTCAGTCCCGGCTGCCGCTGGCGGGACTGGTCGTCGGAGCACTAACAAGCAATTATCTGCTTGTTGAAGTTGATTTTCCCGTGCCGTTGCGACTTTGGGGCTTTCCCCACCTGAAACCCGCCTGCGGGGAACCCCGCTGCTAAGAGCTGGTGTGAAGCTTGCTAGCTGTCAGCTGCAGGTAAGAAGAAGCTGCGATTTAAAGGGCCAGCACTTGTATGTTGAAGGACCTTGTTGTTGCAGGTTTGGGGCTACTTCTTCAAGGCTTAGGCACAGCTGTGGAAGGTTGGAGCCTCACACACTTCTCCAATGCGATCTCCTGGGAAGCCCCTCTCGCCACCCTTACTCAGCGCTTCCTCAGCGGAGGCATCTACGAGAAGCGTGGGACGCCTTTTTTTCCTTCCCTTCTTGCCATTAGAGGATCTCCAGCAGCAGAGGCGGCAGCAGCAGAACCAGGAACAGCATGATGAGCACCAGGAGCACCAGGCTGCTGCTCACTCACCTGAAGCTGCACAGGCCAGAAGGGGCCAGCGCTTGGAAGTGGCTTGAGAGCACCTTGCTGTGCTTTAGGGGGCCATGGGGGCCTGTATCTGCACTGGCAGTCCTACTCAGAAGGACTTCCATGAGGAGCTGGTTTCTCTGTTCCAACAGATGGCCAACGCTCAAGAGATGTCATTCTCTTATGTGCACTCACCATGTTTTCCGTACCCTGGTGAGTTATCTCCTGCATGGAGGTTGCCAACCTTTCCATGGCGATGCGTTCATGTGCCAATGACTCCACAAAGGCTCTGCTCATGGTCGCTATGGACTCCTCCATTCGCTCCACACTCACAGCGACCCTGGAGACAAAACCTGCCAGAGACTCCTGCATCTGTGCATGGAGATCCATCACCTCTTCTCTTGCGGATGGACCCAGAGGCAACGGGTCGACATGCAGCACAGCTGAGCTGAGCTGGCAGAGTCCTGCGCCCTCCGACGAGGGCTCTTCACTGCTGTCCCCGTCTCCAGAATCTGCTGAGGCTCACTTGTGAGCTGTGAAACACCAGGTGACAACACTACTCTATGTCTCGAAGGTCCCCCTGAGATGTGAGTGTCTGCGCTGGTGCTGGGTGCGCTTACTTCTGCTGACGCTGCGCCCTCAGAGGTTGGAGCTTCCTCTGAGGAGTCTGGCTGCACAGCCTCTTCCTCCTCCACAGTGAGGACGGGGGCTCTGGATGGTACTGTGGGGGAGTAAAGGAAGGAGATAGAGATGTAATGCCAAGGTTCTTCTGGTGACTCCCAGCGAGTTGGCATCTGCTGACACCTGCATCCATGCAGCATTGGTCTCAGTGGGAGGCCTCTGCCTGCCTGACCTAGGGAAGAGGACCTCCCTGTGGGCCCTAACCCCATCCAATAATGCCTGCAGTGAAGCCTCATCGAATTTGAAGGCAGCTCGGGGTCTGGCACTGGCCACATCTGCTGCTCTGTCATCCTGTATGGTTCATTTGGAAGCCTTCAGATGATGCAGTGCTTGCTATGGACCTTGAAAGCACCACGAATGATGATATCATAATGTGGGGATTTCTGACTCGAATTGGACAATTAGCAAGGCTTCCCACATGCTGGGAATTAATTGGCCACTTGAGGGAAAATTGCATGGAGCTGGCTGACACTTTTTTATGTGTGTCAGAAACCCCACATTCGGGGAAACCCGACCGTTTCCCACACAAGCCAAAAATCGGGGCCCAACTCTTTGCTTCCTGTCTGCCAACCAGTTTTCTATCCAAGTCAGTACCTTACCCCCAATCCCATGTGCTTTAACTTTGCATGCTAGTCTCTTATGTGGGACCTTATCGAAAGACTTCTGAAAGTCCAAATACACCACATCCACTGGTTCTCCCTTATCTATTCTACCAGTTACATCCTCAAAAAATTCCAGTAGATTAGTCAAGCATGATTTACTTTTTGTAAATACATGTTGACTTTGTCCGATCCTGTCACTGTTTTCCAAGTGCTCTGCTATTACATCTTTATAATGGACTCTAGCATTTTCCTCACTATCGATGTCAGGCTTATTAGTCTATAATTCCCCGTTTTTTCTCTACCACTTTTTTTAAATAGTGGGGTTACATTAGCTACCCTCCAATCCATGGGAACTGTTCCAGAGTCTATAGAATTTTGGAAGATGACCAGCAATGCATCCACTATTTCTAGGGCTACTTCCTTAAGTACCCTCGGATGTAGATCATCAGGCCCTGGGGATTTATCGGCCTTCAATCCCATCAATTTCCCTAACAATACTGATTTCATTCAGTTCCTCCCTCTCATTAGACCCTATGTCCCCCCAACATCTCTGGGAGTTTATTTGTGTCCTCCTTTGTGAAGACAGAGCCAAAGTGTGTATTTAATTGGTCTGCCATTTCTTTGTTCCCCATGATAAATTCCCCTGACTCTGACTGCAAGGGGCCTATGCTTGACTTTACCAATCTATTTCTCTTCACATATCTATAGAAGTACTATAGAGTACAGGAGCAAGGATGTCTTGCTGCAGTTGTACAGGGCCTTGGTGAGACCACACCTTGAGTATTGTATGTAGTTTTGGGCACCTTATCTGAGGAAGGATGTTCTTACCATGGAGGGAGTGCAGCGAAGCTTCACCAGACTGATACCTGGGATGGCAGGAATGACGTATGAAGAGAGATTGGGTCGATTTGGCATGTATTTGCTAGAGTTTAAAAGAATGAAAGGGGATCTCATTGAAACTTATAAAATTCTAACAGGACTAGACAGACTAGATGCAGGAAGGATGTTCCCGATGGCGGGGGAGTCCAGAACCAGGGGTCACAGTCTAAGGATAAGGGGTAAGCCATTTAGGACTGAGATGAGGAGGAATTTCTTCACCCAGAGAGTGGTGAACCTGTGGAATTCTCTACCACAGAAGACAGTTGAGGCCAATTCATTAGATATATTCAAGAAGGCGTTAAATATATTTCTTAAGGCTAAGGGAATCAAGGGATATGGGGAGAAAGCAGGGACAGGGTACCCGAAATATCAACTCAAATTTCTCTCCATGGATGTTGCCTGACCTGCTGAGTTTTTCCAGCATTTTCTGTTGTTATTACTGATTTTGGATGATCAGCCATGATCTCATTAAATGGCGGAACAGGCTTGAGGGGCCAATTGGCCTACTCCTGCTCCTATCTTCTATGTTTCTATGTTTCTATATCTTCCTGAACACATTTCTTCTTGTGACCTCTGCAATCTACAACCAGGGTGTTTTGGTCTCCTGGGGAGGTCTCTTCCACCCGTCGGTTGGGAAGAGGGCCTTCCCTGCGTGCTCTGACTCCGTCCATAAGAATATGGAGGGAGTCATCAGAGAACCTGGGTGCAGCCCTCTGCCTCTGTGCAGTCATTGTCAGTGTTTGCAGCACTCCAGAGCTGTAGTACACTGACAGCACTATGTTAGATTAAACGTCAAATCTAATGGTTCCATGCTTAACATCTGCAAGTTTTAAATTGCTTAAAGTACTTTTTAAATTATTTTTTAAATTGAACAATTTGTTTGTTGTCTCTGGCTCAACTGGGTCAGGGCATGAGGGGTTTGGCCTATTAATCCTTTGGGTTGGGCATGGGGGGTGGGGGGAATGCTGTTATTGGTCTGCTTTCTCCTTCCAAGAGAGAGTAGGCCCTGCACATTGTGAGTTAAATGCTCCAGAATGCACAGCTCATTATGATCCTTACGATCTCCTGCATCACTCTCCAGAATGGCTGAATGTAGGAGCATTACCAGAACGTGTGTAGGAGAGGCCTAAAGGAATAGACCTGCATGGAGAGTGAAATTTGAAAAGCTTGTGCAAAGTGAGATATACACAATGTAATGGTTTAGGTTACTGAACTAATAAGCCAGAGGCCAACATAGAATTACAGCACAGAAACAGGCCATTCGGACCAACAGGTTTATGTCGGTGTTTATGCTCCACACGAGCCTAAACCTGGCTTGGACTAATAATCCAGAGAATGTGAGTTCCACCACCATTGCAGTTTGAGAATTTGTATTCAATTAAAATAATCTGGAGATTAAAAAGCTGGTATCAGTAAAAAAGTCACCATGAAGCTGTCCGATTGTCGTAAAACTCAACTAATTCACTAAATTCAATTTGGAATGGCCCCCCAGATTCTCACCAACTTCTACCGGTGCACCATCGAGAGTATCCTGTCCGGCTGCATCACTACCTGGTATGGCAACTGCACCGCCACAGACCGCAAGGCTCTATAGATGGTAGTGAAAGCTGCACAACACACTATAGGAATTAAACTACCTGCTGTGCAGGATATCTACCCCGAGAGATGCCGGGGGAAGGCCCTGAGAATCATTAAAGACGCGAGTCACCCCAGCCACAACCTCTTCGCCCTGCTCCCGTCCGCAAGAGATATCGAAGCATACGGTCTCGTACCAGCAGGTTTCGAAACAGCTTCTATCCCCAGGCCATAAGACGCATGAACGAATAATTTATTATTTATTACTGTTGTTCTATTTATTATTACTGTCTTTCTATTAGTATTTCTATTAGTATTTTATCATTGTTATGTCATATTTATTCCAATGTTGGGAGGACTCGTAAAAATCAACATTTCATTGTGCAGTACACACGTCTGCTGCATATATGACAAATAAAATTTAAATTGAATAAAATTGAATTGAAAATTGAATTAATGTCCTTTTGGGAAGGAAACCTGCTGTCCTTACCTAGTCTGGCCTATATGTGGCTCCAGTCAAACACAAACATGGTTGGATCTTAGTTGCCCTCTGAAGCCAGTCAGTTGTATCAAACTCTCTCAGGGCATCTAGGGGTGGGCAATAAATGGAATTATTCTTCTAATCCCTGACAAAACTGAAATCGGTGCACAGTATGGAAATTTGTCCATGACAAAAGGCAATATGGAGTGGAAAATTGTCCAAGAGCACACTGGCAGCGGGGAGCCTTGCCTGACTCCAACCTGTTTTACACCTCCCCATCCCTTCACCCTACATTGGCAGTTGTGTTCTCAGCTGTCTAGGCCCCACGCTTTATAATTCCCTCCCTAAAACTTTCTGCCTCTTCACCTCCATCCCCTCCTTTAACACCCACCTCATACCAAGCTTTAGGTCACCCCTCCTAATATCTCCTTCTCGACTTGGCATCCAGTTTTGCCTGATTATGCCTCTGTGAAGTGCTGTTGTTGTTACTGCACTGCTGCCAGAGTCAGGGCTGACACTATTGTAAAGGAAAGGGGATTTATATCAGCAAAACACAGGATATGCCAGAAATGCACAGCAGTCATACAATATCAGCTACAGATATGTGCTAAGATTGCCTTTATTCATACTCTACGCCTCAGTACAAACTATCTTAAGCAAAATTATTCCCTTTAATTTACTTTATCCTGCTCTTCTCTTCTAAACTGTAATTATATTTCTTTTCATAAATGCTTAATTATGGTCCCCAGCTAGAACATTCTAAATTAATATTTTCATTCTCCATTACGTTCAATTAAAAAAAAAATCAAATCATATACTAGGCAAATTAATGAAATATTTTGTTACATTTTATCTACGTACTCACCAAGGGAAGGAGTTGGATTGCTAGGAAATGGAGACTGTAACTGCATTTTCATCCATTAATTACATAACGTACTCCCAAATCAGACACAGCAATCTCCAATGTTAGCCATCCCCTAAATCAACAATGCACTTTAACCCCAGCCTTCAAAAGGCACCCTCAGTATGACATTTCCATTCCCTTTATTGTCGCGCAAAAGGATCATGCTGTCAGTGCTGATTTTTTATAAGATGTGGGGCAGCGTGTCCTTTAGCTTGGATTGGACAAGTCTGCCAGCACTTTCATTGGTGACAGCTAACAGACCAAAAAATCTGCTTCTTTGAGGTACTAAGTATTGTTGAAAGACAACCTCTCCCCTTAAAAGAAAAGCCTTGCCTAAAAGCAAGTTGCTAAAATGCTTGTTGTATGAAAAAAGTATAGTAAAGCAGGCAACTCCCCGAATATCACCAGCTGTACCCTGTAAGGAACACTGCAAATAAAACATTGCTAATGTCCTTCACAGAATAAGAGAATGCCAAGTCAAACTGTCCTGACAACATACATCTGCTTTAATATGTCCATCCATTCTGTATTGTAACCGTCTTTAATAGTGTATTTTCATGAAGTTGTTAGCATTTACAATAAACATTTGTGTGGGGTAAATATTAGCACTATTATAGAGGTGGCAGAAATGAAAGCACCCACTTCAATAATGCTGGCTTAAGAGAGCTCTTTGTTTTCATGGTGCCCTTTTACTTTTGAAGAATGCCAAACTCCAAAGTGGTAATGAAGCAAGTCTCTCTGAATGTAAACATCGTGCATTTTGAATCAGACGTTCCTTTCACTGATGCTGTAATAATAAACTGCAGCATAAATTAGTTTCTGTAGCGAACTTGCAACACATTTCTCACATCTGCCCACAACATTAATGAATTGAAAACAGTGTTTACTATAACGCTTGTTTATATACAATTGTGCATTAAAATGCTGCCATAAATATTTTTGGTAGTTATAAAAAGATAAAATAAGCCATGAGAGTTTCTTCTACTTTTGGGATGTCCAAGCTAGGAGAACAATTCTGTAATCCCACATTCCCAGTGAAGAAACCACATGAAAATAGTGCAGGTTGGAGACAGTGATATGATACTGTAGCCCCGATTCTCCAAACCATGCTCCTTGAGCATGGCTTCCAGCTGTGAACATGGAACTTGTTTACCATGGTTCCTAAAAAGCACAACAAGACAAAAAGCTTGGGCACTCCTGTTCTACTCGGTACAGCGATTTTAGGATTTATTTCTGATACAATGTAAAGTAGTGCAGAATTTAACAATTCTGTAACAATCTTAGAGTCCAGAATATTTAATTCTTCTGATACGAACAATGAATACCGTCAATATTCAAACCTGTTTTTGCCATTTAAAAAATTGAATTATCCAGTAATTAGAAATACGTGACTCAGAATTATCAGGAGTAGATTGTATTTATATTTATTATTCCTAAACTTTTTCAGTAGCAGGCTACAAAATAGCCATGTCATATTGATCAAGGATAAGGTTTTAAACTATTTCAGGTAATATACCACATAGTAATTGGTTAAAGTAATTTTGGAGCATAAAGTCTGCATGAAGCAGCATGTGGAGCCTTTTAAATGCCTTGGAAAAGAACATTTTACTCAAGTTCTCCAATGGTTCATTGATAAGTGCAGTGTCCAGTGTGGTACTGAACCACACAGACCAGCAATTTAGAATCATAGAATCATACAGCACAGAAGGAGGCCATTTGGCCCATCGTGCCTGTGCCGGCTCTTTGAAAGAGCTGTCCAATTAGTCCAACTCCCCTGTTCTTTTCCCGTATCCCTGCCATATTTTCCTTTTCAATTTAGATTCACATTTTGTGCTGAATTAGGAACATAGGAGTAGGCCATTCAGCCCCTCGAGCCTGTTCCGCCATTCCATGAGATCATGGCTGATCTGCGACCTAACTCCATATACCTGCCTTTGGCCCAGATCCCTTAATACCTTTGGTTAACAGAAAGCTATCAAATTCAGATTTAAAATTAATAATTGACCGAGCATCAATTACCATTTGCGGAAGAAAGTTCCAAACTTCTACCACCCTTTGTGTGTGGAATTGTTTCCTAATTTCACTTCTGAAAGGTCTGGCTCTAATTTTTAGACTATGCCCCCTAGTCCTAGAATCCCCAACCAGCGGAAATAGTTTCTCTCTATCTACCCTATCTGTTCCCCTTAATATCCTGAAAGCTTCGATCAGATTACCCCTGAACCTTCTAAATTCTAGGGAATTAACTGATCTTAGCTAAGGCAATGGTTGTAGGATGGCTACAATTCATCTCAGCCTGTCTAGGTTAGGGAAGAGAGAGAGATTCCTTGGTTTATATGCCAGTTGACTTTTTTTGCAAACATTAACAAATAGGTCAAATTATGCCCCAGTATCATTTTATTTAAATATACGTTGCACACTTACTTCTTGGAAAGGCTTTCTATTGCATTTGTGCCTCAGTTCACTTTTCAGTAATCATCTCTAGAAAGAAGCAGATCTGTCTGAATCATGGCACCAACGGATACCTGTACTTCAGCCATCCAAGAATTTCCTCTTTGTTAAACTGACTAGGTCAGCACATAACCTCAACCTTCAGACACAAACCTGATTCATAAAGTAACCCACATACTGGCTTCTTAAGACATTGCTCACTTTCCCTGCAGTCAGTCCAAACCCAAACATTAGTATAGTGGGCAGTATTCAAAGGAGACACAATACTATCAGAAAAAAATATTGTGGCTGTTCAAATCCTTTTAAAACAAAGCAACAATTTCCGCTAATGATAAATACTGATATGCCACAGCTACAGCCACTTTGCTTAGATTAACTTTATTGTAGCCATTGCTGCAAGTAATTTTCATGCCAGTGGTTGGCCAGTAGGAGGGTAATTTGATGATAAATGGTTGTTTTTAATCACAACGCTTTAAGTTTATAACCTCAGTAACCAAGTGGAAAAAACATTTCATGAGAAACTTAAAAATGGACTGTTGTCTCAGATTTTTTATTTTTTGAATTAAAGAGTAAATAGGTTTGGTCATATGGCTAGTGCTAACGTTGTTCATTCTCATTTGTTTATGAAGTGAGTTTATAAAGTATCTATTTAGATCACAGACTTGCATAGAGCCTAAGTAACCTGTACACAGGGATGGCTTCAAGAAAGTATCAATTACTGTAACTGGAAGCTTTAAATTAGTGCTTTATTATAACCCCTTTAAAACAGGCAATCTAAGAACATAAGAAGTAGGAGCAGGAGTAGGCCATACGGCCCCTCGGGCCTGCTCCGCCATTCAATAGGATCATGGCTGATCCGAACCTAGACTCACGTCCACTTCCCGGCCCTCTCCCCGTAACCCCTTATTCCCTTATCAGCTAGGAAACTGTCTATCTCCGTTTTAAATTTATTTAATGTCACAGCTTCCACAGCTCTCTGAGGTAGCAAATTCCATAGATTTACTACCCTCTGAGTGAAGAAGTTTCTCCTCATCTCAGTTTTGAAAGGGCATCCCCTTATTCTAAGATTATGCCCCCTAGTTCTAGTCTCGCCCATCAGTGGAAACATCCTCACCGCATCCACCCGATCAAGCCCCCTCACAATCTTATATGTTTCGATAAGATCGCCTCTCATTCTTCTGAATTCCAATGAGTAGAGGCCCAACCTACTCAACCTTTCCTCATAAGTCAACCCCCTCATCTTCGGAACCAACCGAGTGAACCTTCTCTGAACTGCCTCGAGAGCAAGTATATCTTTTCTTAAATATGGAAACCAAAACTGTACGCAGTATTCCAGGTGTGGCCTCACCAGTACCCTGTATAACTGCAGCAAGACTTCCCTGCTTTTATACTCCATCCCCCTTGCAATAAAAGCCAAGATTCCATTGGCCTTCCTAATCACCTGCTGTACCTGCATACTAACCTTCTGTGTTTCATGCACCAGGACCCCCAGATCACTTTGTACTGTGGCACTTTGCAGTTTCTCTCCATTTAGGTATTAACTTGCTCTTTGATTTTTTCTGCCAAAGTGCATAACCTCACACTTTCCAACATTATATTCCATCTGCCAAATTTTTGCCCACTCACTTAGCCTGTCTATGTCCTTTTGCAGGTTTTTTATGCCCTCCTCACTCACTGCTTTCCCTCCCATCTTTGTATCGTCGGCAAACTTGGATACGTTGCACTCGGTCCCTTCCTCCACATCATTAATATAGATTGTAAAGAGTTGGGGTCCCAGCACTGACCCCTGTGAAACACCACTAGTTACTGATTGCCAACCCGAGAATGAACCATTTATCCCAACTCTGTTTTCTGTTAGATAGCCAATCTTCCACCCATGCCAGTATATTGCCCCCAATCCCGTGATTTTTTATCTTGTGCAGTAATCTTTTGTGTGGCACCTTGTCAAATGCCTTCTGGAAGTCCAAATACACCACATCCACTGGTTCCCCCTTATCCACCCTGTTTGTTACGTCCTCAAAGAATTCGAGCAAATTTGTCAAACATGACTTCCCCTTCGTAAAACCATGCGGACTCTGTCCGATTAAATTATGCTTATCCAAATGTCCTGTTACTGCTTCCTTAATAATGGACTCCAACATTTTACCAACCACAGATGTTAGGCTAACTGGTCTATAGTTTCCAGCCTTTTGTCTGCCTCCCTTTTTAAATAAGGGCATTACATTAGCAGTTTTCCAATCTGCTGGGACCTTTCCTGAATCCAGGGAGTTTTGGAAAATTACCACCAATGCATCCACAATCCCTACCGCTACTTCTCTCAAGACCCTAGGATGTAAGCCATCAGGCCCTGGTGATTAATCCACCTTTAGTCCCATTATCTTACCGAGTACCACCTCCTTAGTGATTTTAATCGTGTTTAGCTCCTCCCCCCCCCCCCCCCATAGCCCCCTGTTTGTCCAGTGTTGGGATATTTTTAGTGTCCTCTACTGTAAAGACTGATACAAAATATTTGTTCAGCGTTTTTGCCATTTCCATGTTCCCCACCACTAATTTCCCGGTCTTGTCCTCTAAGGGACCAACATTCACTTTAGCCACCCTTTTTCTTTTTATATAACTGTAGAAACTCTTACTATCTGTTTTTATATTTTTTGCTAGTTTACTTTCATAATCTATCTTCCCTTTCTTAATTAATCTTTTAGTTATTCTTTGCTGGCTTTTAAATGCTTCCCAATCTTCTATCCTCCCACTAGATTTGGCTACTTTATATGCCCTTGTTTTCAGTCGGATACTATCCTTTATTACTTTACTTAGCCACGGATGGCTGTCTTTTCTTTTACGCCCCTTTTTCCTCACTGGAATATATTTTTCTTGAAAGTTGTGAAATATCTCCTTGAATGTACACCACTGCTCATGTACCATCTTACACTTTAATCTATTTTCCCAGTCCACTTTAGTCAACACTGCTCTCATACCTTCATAGTCTCCTTTATTTAAGCTTAGTACGCTGGTTTGAGCTCCAACTCTCTCATCCTCCAACTGAATTTGGAAATCAACCATGTTATGGTCACTCATTCCAAGGGGATCCTTTACTAGGACATTTTTTATTAATCCTGTCTCATTACACAGGACCAGATCCAAGATTGCCTGCCCCCTGGTTGGTTCAGTTACATACTGCTCAAGGAACCCGTCCCTAATGCACTCTGAACTCTTCCTCAAGGCTGCCCTGCCTAATTTGATGTGTCCAGTCAATATGAAAGTTAAAATCCCCCATGATTATAGCTGTTCCCTTATTACAAGCCCCAACTATTTCCTGATTTATACTCCGACCAACAAAGTTGCAACTGTTAGGAGGCCTATAGACTACGCCCACTAGTGACTTTTTCCCCTTATTATTCCTTATCTCCACCCAAACTGTTTCACTATCCTGATCCTTTGGCCCAATATCATTTCTCACTATTGCAGTGATTCCATCCTTTATTAACATAGCAACCCCACCTCCCTTTCCTTCCTGTCTGTCCTTCCTAATTGTCAAATACCCCTGGATGTTTAGTTCCCAGTCATGGTCACCCTGCAGCCATGTTTCTGTAATGGCCACCAGATCATACTCATGTGTAGTTATTTGTACCGTCAACTCGTCAATTTTGTTACGAATGCTGCGTGCATTCAGATAAAGAACTTTTAAATATGTTTTGTGACAATTTATTCCTGCTTTTACCCCCTTTACTACTCTACCTTTATCTTTATACATTCTGTCCCTTCCTGACACGCTCTGGTTTTTAATTCCCCCACTGCTACCTTGCTCTATTGCCTTCTCCGCTGACATTTTTATTTTTTGCTGTCTTGAAACCTCCTTGTCTGTAATTATATAGTTGTACCTTTAGGCAAGTAAGGTGCTCAAGGTAAAATCAATCCTGTTGCATCGCACTTGCACAGTGTTATCAGGCTCAGAAACCGCAGGCATCAATGCCAGTACTTCAATCTGCAGAAGTATCCACAGAATGTGAATGGGCCTATCATAACTGTACAAGAAGCAACATGTGTTTCGAAAAATAGTGCAGCTACAGTGCAAAGTTTAACTCAGAATATTCACCATTTACATTTCAAGTGTTGCCAACGAGGTAGCTTGTTTCACAGGTATTCAGCTCCTTCATTTTTAAAGTATATATTTTAGTAACGTAGCATTAACATTACAGAAATAAAGCTGTTCCCAGTATCTTGATTGTTCCTATCTTAGAGCTTTACAGGCAACTCAATTTGGGGGACTTCCAGCTCCTAACACTCAGATCCACCAGTGCCATCCTGGCCACCACTATTATCTGCTGCAGCCCAATGTGACTTACAATATGGGTTTCACAATTAATATAGGTAGCAATAATAATTTGCAGCCCCAGATTGACCAGAGATTCAATGACATAACTGCATATTTAATTTATCCTCGGGCTTTCTCCTGCATGTGGATGAAAAAGTACCTTGCAAGATATTTTACCGCATTGGTACAGCTTATTAACTTGGCCACGCCAGACTATGTGGTGGATTTGTGACTAAAAGTGGGGGGGGGGGGGGGGGGGGGAGAAGGGGGAGAGGAGGGCAGGCTCTTGCCTATAACGATCAATCCCTCAGTGATCAATCCCTCATCATCCTGATGGAATGACAAGTTACACAGTGGGCACATCTCTTTGTCGAAGCCCCTTACACCAGGGCCTCAAGAAAATTCAATTCGTAGATTTTTACCAACCAAATTATAATCAGAAGAGCACAGAATGAAGATCTAAGTTGATATTATTTCTCTATGATAATTGAAAGAAGCAAAAGTTTTCTACATAACTACATCATCAGCAGGCTGAATGCTACATCCAAATCTGCTTATAATAACATAGTTTAGTGGCACGGGTAAGCTAAAAGTAAGACACTGAACTGTCCAGCACAAGTTAACTGAGGTAAAAGCAACGGTACTGGACAATCAAGATGCACCTAAAATATTTGGCAGCTTGCCCTTGGTATGAATGAAACCAAGTGCCCAGTGTGTGAAACTAATATCGTCCAAGCATATGCATTCTAGTTATTGCCAAAGTCTCTGTCCAAGTTTGGAGAAGGGGAGGTAGAAACACCAGGTCAGAACTGATTTTCATTGTTAAGTGCAGCTGTTATATTGGAGCGGGCACAGTGTTTCTTATTTTCCTAAGGCCCGACAGAAAGCCAATAAGGCACCAACTCCAGAGTCTGTAGATCCTTGTTCTATAGTACCAAGATTCTGAAGGGGGTGGACAGGGTAGATGCAGAGAGGTTGTTTCCCCTGGCTGGAGAGTCTAGAACTAGGGGGGGGGGCATAGTCTCAGGATAAGGGGTCGACCATTTAAGACTGAGATGAGGAAGAATTTCTTCACTGAGAGGGTTGCGAATCTTTGGAATTCTCTGCCCCAGAGGGCTGTGAATGCTGAATCGTTGAGTATATTCAAGGTTGAAATAGATTTTTGGACTCTAGGGGAATCAAGGGATATGGAGATGGGGCAGGAAAGTGGAGTTGAGGTCGATGATCAGCCATCTTATTGAATGGCGGAGCAGGCTCGAGGGGCCGTATGGCCTAATCCTGCTCCTATTTCTTATGTTCTTGTGTTAATTTGGTGCCAGATTTATGCCTATAACAAGTGTAAATCTGACACCATACCAGTAGTTTAATAACAGGAAAATACACCAGCTCTTGAAGGATACAAAGTGAAAAAGTAATTCAGATCCAAAAGGTGTACACAATATTACAAATATCACAAAACTACAGAGAGAATATTTTATAGAGCAAGAGAAGTTGATAAAATTTTAAAACACATGAGTGAAAGCAATCCTTTTCCTAGGAGATAATAGAAGAATCATTCTAATGTGCTATATAGTTTCCAACTCAATAAAGTTTATTTCTAAGCATTTCATTAGTACTGCCTTATTTACTGGTTTTAATTAGTTTAATTTTAAAATAAACACATTGATTCTCTCCTAGGATTTTTTTTCCCCACCAGACCTTGGCCTTCCACTGCCATTCCATTCTGATTACTACCTACCCTCAGGGTCTTTGACATGAATCGCTTCCTTGCCATATGTGCCTTGTGTGCAAGGCTTATTTTTTGCAGGCACCCACTAGTCCCCATCATTCTGCCTGTATGAAGCCGTGAAGTACTTAACAATTCCTTAAATGGTAAGCAGTTTCGTTGCTGGGGAGCTGGTGCTCTCAAGCCTTGTTTTCTTCCTGCAGTGCAATCCTGTTTCAGTTTCACAGCTGCATAAGCATGCTAGGCACAAAACTGGAGACAAGAACTTGCTTGCAAATAATTCTTGATAGACTCAAGGCAGATTGCAAATCACTCCCTTAAACTCCTCGAATTCATGCCTGCTCTTGCCACTTAAAGCTCACAATTTATTAAACATGATGCTAGGGGAAGTTACCAGAAACCATCTTGAGATCAACTTTACAAAAAGAAAACACTGCAGATGCTGGAAATCTGAAATAAAAACAGAAAATGCTGGAGATACCCAGCAGGTCAGGCAGCATCTGTGAAGAGAGAAACAGAGTTAACGTTTCAGGTCGATGACCTTTCATCAGAACTGGAAAAAAGCAGGAAATGGAACAGATTTTTAAGCAAATGTAGGAGCTGGGAAAGGGGGGAGGGGATGAAAGTACAAAAGGGAAGGTCTGATCGGATAGAAGGCAGGAGAGGTTAAGAGACATTAAGAAATATTCAAGGCAAAAGGAGATGTAATGGGACAGCTTAAGAAACAAAAGATCTCCGCTTCTTCTCCTTAGGCAGTCCCTCGGAACCGAGGATGACGCTTCCACATGAAAAATTAGTTCTCAGGTGACTGATTAGTCCAATGCGGGACCCTACAGTCTCTGTCACAGGTGGGGCAGACGGTGGTCGAAGGGGTGGGTGGGTGGGGTGCTTGGGTTGACGTGCGCTCCTTGCGCTTGGCTTCCGCTTGCTCCCGGCGAAGAGACTCGAGGTGTTCGGTGCCTTCCCGGATGCTTCTCCTCCGCTTTGTGCGGTCTTGGGCCAGGGATTCCCAGGTGTCGGTGGGGATGTTGCACTTTTTCAAGGAGGCTTTGAGGGTGTCCTTGAAGCATTTCCTCTGCCCACCTGGGGCTCTCTTGCCATGCCGGAGCTCCAAGTAGAGCGCTTGTTTTGGGAATCTCGTATCGGGCATGCGGACAATGTGACCCATCCATCAGAGCTGATTGAGCGTGGTCAGAGCTTCGATGCTGGGGATGTTGGCCTGAGCAAGAACACTGACGTTGGTGTGCCGATCCTGCCAATGGATTTGCAGGATCTTGCGGAGGCAGCATTGGTGGTACCTCTCCAGTGCTTTGAGGTGCCTGCTGTACATGGTCCATGTCCCTGAGGCATACAGCAGGGCAGGTATCACTGCTGCCCTGTAGACCATGAGCTTAGTGCCAGGTTTGAGGTCCTGGTCTTCAAACACTCTCTTCCTCAGGCGACCGAAGGCTGCACTGGCACACTGAAGGCGGTGTTGGACTTCGTCGTCGACGTCTGCCCTTGTTGACAGTAGGCTCCCGAGGTATGGAAAGTGGTCCACGTTGTCCAAGGCCTTGTCGTGGATTTTGATAATCGGGGGGCAGCACTGTGTGGCGGGGGCAGGTTGGTAGAGGACCTTTGTCTTTAACCTCCTTAACCACGACTCTGTCTTCGATGCGAGTGTCCTCAACTCCATCCCACAGCATGCTACCCGCCACCATCAGCACAACCCCAGCCCGGCATGGAGGTTGAAAAGGCCATCCGACAACTGAAGAACAACAAGGCCTCAGGAGCAGATGGACTCCCTACCAAGGCACTAAAGCATGGCGGAGAAGCACTACTGGCGTGAATTCATGAACTCATTTCTCTTATCTGGAAGGAGGAGAGCATGCCAGGGGATCTCCGAGACACCGTAATTGTGACCATCTTCAAGAAAGGTGACAAGTCCGATTGCGGTAATTACAGAGAAGTTTCCCTGCTATCTGCCATAGGGAAAGTAATCACAAGAATCCTCCTCAATCGCCTTCTCCCAGTGGCTGAAGAGCTCCTCCCAGAGTCGCAATGCAGATTCCGCCCACTAAGGGGCACAATGGACATGATCTTCACTGCACGTCAATTATAAGAGAAATGCAGAGAACAGCACCAACCACTGTACATGACCTTCTTTGATCTCACAAAGGCCTTCGACACTGTCAACCGTGAGGGATTATGGAGTGTCCTCCTCAAATTCAGCTGCCCTCAAAAGTTTGTCACTATCCTCCGCCTGCTTCACGACGACATGCAAGCCGTGATCCTGACTAACGGTTCCACCACAGACCCAATTCACGTACAAACCGGGGTCAAGCAAGGCTGTGTCATCGCACCAACGCTCTTCTCAATCTTCCTTGCTGCAATGCTCCATCTCACCCTCAGTAAGCTCCCCACTGGAGTGGAGCTAATTTACAGAACAAACGGGAAACTGTTCAACCTCCGTCGCCTCCAGTCCCGATCCAAGGTCGTCCCATCCTCTGTCGTCGAATTACAGTATGCAGATGATGCTTGCGTCTGCACTCACTCGGAGATCGAACTCCAAATCATCGTAAACACCTTCACCGAAGCATACGAGAGCATGGGCCTTACACTAAACAAAAGATGGCTCTAGGTGAAGTGTAAATTGCGCTGGCAGAATGAAAGACAGCTGCCATGTAGGAGAGAAGAAAAGACATAAACAAAAAGTGTGGAAAATATATATATATATATATATATATATATATGTGATAGGGGCCGAGATTATGATCTGAAATTGTTGAACTCTATATTGAGTCCAGAAGGCTGTAAAGTGCCTAATCAAAAGATAAGGTGCTGTCCCTCGAGCTTACGCTGAGCTTCAGTGAAACAATGCAAGAGGCCGAGGACGGTGAGGTCTGAGTGGGAGTGGAGCAGAGAATTAAAGTGACAGGCGACCGGAAGCTCAGGGTTCCCCTTATGGACTGAATGGAGGTGTTCCGCAAAGCAGTCATCCAATCTGCATTTGGTCTCCCCAATGTAGAGGAGACTGCATCGTGAGCAGCGAATACAGTATACTAAATTGCAAGAAGTACAAGTAAATCGCTGTTACACCTGGAAGGGGTGTTTGGGGCCCTGGACAGTGGGAAGGGGGGAGGTATAAGGGCATGTGTTGCATCTCCTGCGCTTGCACGGGAAGGTGCCGGGCGAAGGGGAAGGGGAAGGGGTGTTGGGGGTGATAGATGAGTGGGCCAGGGTGTCGCGGAGGGAGCGGCGAGGGCAGATGTGCGGGAGATAGAACGGACACGACCGTGTCAACCATCTCTGGGGATAAGTTATTGATAAACATTCACTACAAGCCCACTGACTCCCACAGCTACCTGGACTACACTTCCTCCCACCCCGCTTCCTGTAAGGACTCTATTCCATTCTCCCAGTTTCTCTGTCTCCGCCACACCTGCTCTCACGATGCCACCTTCCATACCAGTGCTTCCGACATGTCTTCCTTTTTCCTCAACCGAGGATTCCCCTCTACTGTGGTTGACACAGTCATGTCCGTTCTATCTCCCGCACTTCTGCCCTCACCCCTGCCCCTCCCTCAAGCACGATAGAGTTCCCCTTGTCTTCACCTTTCACCCCGCCAGCCTCCACATTCAATGGATCATCCTCCGCCATTTCCGCCACCTCCAGCGTGATCCCACCACCAAACACATCTTCCCCTCACCTCCCCTTTCAGCATTCCAAAGGGATCACTCCCTCCGCGACACCCTGGTCCACTCATTTATCACCCCCAACGCCCCTTCCCCTTCGCCCGGCACCTTCCCGTGCAAGCGCAGGAGATGCAACACATGCCTTTATACCTCCCCCTTTCCCACTGTCCAGGGCCCCAAACACCCCTTCCAGGTGAAACAGCGATTTACTTGTACTTCTTGCAATTTAGTACAGTATACTGTATTTGCTGCTCACGATGTGGTCTCCTCTACATTGGGGAGAACAAACACAGATTGGGTGACCGCTTTATGGAATACCTCCGTTCAGTCCATAAGGGGGACCCCGAGCTTCCGGTCGCCTGTCACTTTAATTCTTCACTCCACTCCCTCTCAGACCTCACTGTCCTCGGCCTCTTACATTATTCCACTGAAGCTCAACGGAAGCTCGAGGAACAGCACCTCATCTTTCGATTAGGCCGTTTACAGCCTCCTGGACTCAACATAGAGTTCAACAATTTCAGATCAGAACCTCGATCCCCATCATATATATATATTTTTCCACACTTTTTGTTTGTGTCTTTCCTTCTCTCCCACATTGCAGCTGTCTTTCATTCTGCCAGCGCAATTTACACTTCATCTAGAGACATCTTTTGTTTCTTAAACTGTCCCATTACCAGCTCCTTTTGCCTTGAATATCTCTTAATGTCTCTTAACCTCTCCTGCCTTCTATCCTATCACAGACCTTCCCTTTTGTTCTTTCATCCCCTCCCCCCTTTCCCAGCTCCTACACTTGATTAAAAATCTGTTCCATTTCTTGCTTTTTTCCAGTTCTGATGAAAGGTCATCGACCTGAAACGTTAACTCTGTTTCTCTCTCCACAGATGCTGCCTGACCTGCTGAGTATTTCCAACATTTTCTGTTTTTATTTGAGATCAACTTTCCCTTTTTATAACAGTCAAGGTAGGGATTGGGTATCAGAAGTCCTGAAATCCAACCTCTGCTACTGATAGTAATTCACCTATGTTCTGTTGGTGCTATCTCCAATGGATTTCATTAATGCAGCAGGTTATTAACCCACCTTTCCCTTTTACAAATACTAATCTGTTATTAGCAACCGCAAAGAATGAGATAAAGTAATTGGGCTGGCATTTCTTTGTTCCGGCTTACATGGAAATTACGGCAAAATTTGCACTGGTTTCTACTCCAAACTTGCTGATGGCAGCTTACGCCGAAATTTCCTTAGAATGTGAAAAATGGCGTAAAGCAAGTGGAAATCAGTGTAAACAATTGGAGCTTAAGGAATACGCAGAACATATGCCATTCTTTTAGTCCCTCTTTATCTTATTAATGTTATGAAAATTAAAGTTTGAAGCCATCAAACCATTGATTATGCCCATTAAGCACTTCATGTTTAAGAAGATGCAATTGTGGAAGTTTTTCTCTTTAAAATGTAACAGACTCCGATGCCATGTAAAAATATTCAATGATATAGGGAGCTATTGTAATCTAACTCACCTGGTGAGAAACTGATGGGATCGGGTGGAACGCTGGTTTTACACCCCGCCCGACTTTACTCTCCACTGACTTCAGTGGAGAGTAATATTGGACGGGGTGTAAAACTGCCGTTCCACCCGATCCCATCAGTTTCTCACCAGGTGAGTTAGATTACAATAGCTCCCTATATCATTGAATATTTTTACATGGCATCGGAGTCTGTTACATTTTAAAGAGAAAAACTTCCACAATTGCATCTTCTTAAACAAGAAGTGCTTAATGGGCATAATCAATGGTTTGATTCCCACCTGGAGAGTTAGGTTAAAATTGCCCCCATAGAAAATACAGTGCCGGTCTCAGAAAGGAGAAATAAAACAAACCACTAAATAAAATGTTATAAAGTAAGAGAAATGGTAACGTCAGGTCCTGCTGTGCCTAAAGTTTTGGGCATCACTTTACACCTGTTCAGAACTGATGTAAATGCAGGAAACTGGTGCTCTCTGGTATTTTGCACGGGGGCTGTTAATGAGCTACGTGGGGTTTCGGCAGACGCAACTTGAATGGCGCAAATGAGAGAGAGAATTCGTGCACAGCAAGGTTCTGGTGTAAAACCAGCATAAGTCACAAGCAAATTTCCTTGGCAAAGACTGGTGCAACGCAGTTCTTAAGCAACTGTTGCGCCGAAAATTATGAGGAAATTCCGGGCTGTTATTACTACAATTCTACCAATTTGCTCGGCTAACATTATTATATGGCAGCAAAAAGAACAGTGCTTTGTGCATTTTCTGCCTGCCCACTTAATTGCATTGTACAAAAAAAACTCATTAAAAGGGATTTCAGAGTAAACAGATACCTCAGCTCAACAGAAACGTTCAATAGTGAGCTCAACTTTGAATGGAGCTCCGATCAGCTCGGCTGTTATTAATTGTTATTTCTTAATTCTATGCATAAAGTTTCTACAATCTTTAGTTAATTTCCCAGATATACAAACCCAAATCTGAAATACTCCGCAATACTGTACAATGATAAAAGGGTTTACCATGAGAGCCGAGATGGCTGAAAGCACAGCTGCCAATGGTGGGGCGAAAAGAGCAGGGATGCACAAGAGGGCAGAGTTGGAAGAGCGCAGAGTTTTTAAAGAGGGTTGTAGGGCTGAGGAGTTTACAGAGATGGGGAGGGGTGAGGCCATGGAAGGATTTGAAAACAAGGATGAACATTTTAAAATGGAGGTGTTGCCGGGCCAGGAGTCAATGGGTGATGGGCGAGTGGGATTTGCTACAGGTTAGGATACAGACAGAAGAGTCGTCGATGAGCACAATTTATGGAGGGTAGAAGATGGGAGGCCGGCCAGGGGAGCATTGCAATAGTCAAGTCTGGAGGTAACAAAAACATGGAGGAGGGTTTCAGCAGATGAGCTGAGGCAGGTGGAGATGGGTGATGTTACGGAAGTGGAAGTAGGCGGTTTTTGTGATGGAAAGGATATGGAGTCGGAATACTCTTTAAAAACTCAAGTCTGTTACAAAGAATGTAACACTTTAAACTGGCATTACTTTCAACAGCAGAAATGGACTCATAAGCTTAAACCTGCTGTCTCACAATACAACAATTCTCTCCTAACCCCACACCCCCTCACAGCCAAAGGTAGCTCTGCTCCATGTCAACATTTGCCTAACACCCGTAGCAACCAGTCAACATGGAATACAAACACACAACACAATGCAAAATTAAATAAGCTCAGTTCTCACAAAAAAACAGGATGGACTGAAAGCAAATTTTTAATTTCTCCAAAGCTTGGAGAGTCAATCTTCCGCCAGGCCACCTAAATGTCATGACTGGACAAAAAAAACAGGCAATGGCCTGGAGAAAGAATCCAGCACAATCTTCACCCCACAAAACCCAGTACCACATTAAAGAACACTAACCGAATTACACCAACCTCCTGCTTTTCATTTAACATTAATATTTTCTGCATTAAAATTGACTACCACAGAAACCTTTCCAAATAAGTAAATCGGCAACAAAAAACTGCATGTTTCAGAGTTGTGTGGAAAATGTTTAATACATGAATCACCTGCATGAACACAATCATATCTTGGTTATCTGTTCGGTCATTCATCCATATCTCACTGAAACACAGTCTCCTCTATTTGTATTACCCAATTTCCATTTCAGCACCCGAAGTGGTGTCCAAGGCTTATCCTGCTCTGTGCAAATGTAAACACACAGAGCTAACCAGTGGAAATGAAAATCGGGCCGTTTCTATAATGTGGGGGGGGGGGGGAAGGGATTAACAACGTCAATATTATGCCTGGGCGGCAAATTGTAAATCTACCCCATTGTGTTCACACAGTATTTCATGGATTGATGTCTTTCACATGCATTGCAGGTGTTGACCATGTGTATGGGCTTGGAGGAAGACTAGGTAAGTTCATAACTGCGCTTCTGTGGCAAGGTCAGGCAGATGGATGGGCATACTATGGTGAGTCACTCTCCCACTAAAGAAACATGCTTGGTTATGCTAAACCTTTATAAAACACTGGTTAGGCCCCAGCTGGAGTATTGTTTTACAATTCTGGGCACCACACTTTAGGAAGGATGTCAAGGCCTTGGAGAGGGTACAGAGGAGATTCACTAGAAAGGTACCAGAAGGAAAGTCTTCAGTTATGTGGAGAGACTGGAGAAGCTGGGGCTGTTCTCCTTAGAGCGGAGAAGGTTAAGGGGAGATTTGTTAGAGGTATTCAAAATCATGAAGGGTTTTGATAGAGAATAGAGACTGCTTCCAGTGGCAGAAAGGTCGGTAACCAGAGGACACAGATTTAAGGTAATTAGTAAAAGAACCAGAGGTGACATGAAGAAATTTTTTTTAATGACGATCTGGAATGTACTGCCTGAAAGGGTGGTGGAAGCAGATTCAATAATAACTTTCAAAAGGGAATTGGATAAATACTTGAAGTGGAAAAATGTGCAGGGCTATGGGGTAAGAACAGGGGAGTGGGACCAATTGGAGAGCTCTTTTAAAGAGCTGGCACAGGCACGATGGGCCGAATGACCTCCTTCTGTGCTGTATCATTCTATGATTGCCAGTGTTAAACAGTACAATACTGGCCTTCCTTTTAAAACAAATAACAGATCGTACATTGGATTTCTTGTGGCACTGATAAATTCACCAAAATTTTAAAATCCACACATATTCTCCCCCAGCTAATTGAAGCAATTGAGCAAAAAAAATACAATTCAAACAGGACTTCAGTGTAATGTGCACACACACACACTAATCAAGGGATAGTTACCTGGTATGAATGGAATGATATCAGACTATGCTAGTCTAGACTATACTCAGCAGGTCACAATCAAATGTGTGTTCTTAAACATATGCTACAATTATAATATTTCAGGGGACCGTATGCTGCTGTTTAAATGGTGTCATGTGTTTCTACACAGTAAAAATTCAATGTGACACATGTATTATGTGAACATGCTAATATATGTATAACTAGCTAGAGTGCCCGGCGGTGCCGAGGCTTTTTTGAGGGCATGTTGTTGTTGGAAGAGAGAGAGCGGGGGAGAGAGAGAGCGGGGGAGAGAGAGAGAGCGGGGGAGAGAGAGAGAGCGGGGGAGAGAGAGGGGGGAGAGAGGGGGGGGAGAGGAGGGTGGGGGGGGGAGGGGCCGAGGGGGGAGCGGTGGAGGAGGGAGAAGGGGTAGGAGAGAGAGACAGAGGAAAGGAGAGAGAGAGGGCGAGTGGCCCGCGGCCGCAAATAGAGCCAAGCCCCGGGAACGGGCGTGAGCCGGCTTGAGGCTGAGAGAGACGGCCAGGCCCGGTTGCCGGGGTAACCCTCCCCCCCCTCCCGAGCCCCGCCCCCGCCCTCTCGAGCCCCGCGCCCCGCCCCCCGCCCTCCCGCGCCCCGCCCGGCTTCAAGACCAGAGAGAGACACGCCGCCGCTCATCAGCGCTCAGAGCCGGCCGGTGCGCGACCTAGCGCGTGAGGCCCGGCCGGACTCAAGTCGTGTTCCGGGCCGACATTGACGCCCGCGCTGACTCCCGCCCCGCCCGCCTTTACTAAGATTGCGGCGGTGGCAACGCTCGGCTCAGGCCCGCCCCGCCAGCCTTCACAAAGATGGCGGCGATTGCGGGCCGTTTGTTGAGCGGGACGGGAGGTGCCTAGCTCGGGCGTGGCTGGGCAACAGAGGCCCAGGCTTCGAGGCCTGTAAAAACGGCGAAAGGTAGGAAAATTATAGAGGTTAGAGAAAAGATTTACAAATTAATTAACTTTTTTTTAAAAACAATGTGTGTTTTAAAAGCAACTTTTTTTTTTGCTGGAATTGTAGATTTGAAAAGAAACACGCAGAAAGTGGGAAAAAGAAATGAAGAGTTTGGAATCAAGATGGCGGCCACTCACCTCAACTCAGAAGGATTAGGCCCGCCCAAACGCGCACTGATTGGTCAACCGTCAGGTCACTGAACTGTAGGATTGATCAATCGTCACGTCACTCGACTCTAGGATGGCTCGCCCGCACACGCAATGAACCCGCCCTCGTGACGCAGCGATTGGTCGACTGTCGGGTCGCTCGACTGTGCGATTGGTCAACCTTCACGTCACTCGATGCTAATGAGCGAATAATGAGTGGAATTTTGAACTTTTTTTTGGATACCGTTGGCACAATTTTTGTCCGACCAAAAAGTAAATACGCCTATGAGAGTCCCCTAATGATAAGCTTTCTTTTGATATAACATATGTGTAGGTACGCTCTATAACTTTTGATTGTATGGACAGACAGAGAGACAGAGAGACATACCGCTTTATATATATAAAATATATAAGAATAGATAGATGGTAAAACTAAAAATGGCCACCATAAACCCATGTCACTGCAATATTATCCAAGGTTAATCACATCATGTACTGTGCTAAACTTTTCAGCTGATCTAGTTTAGGAATGCCTCCAATTGTGCTCGTTATATCTGCTGAAAACATCTTTTCACTTAACTGAACTAAGCATGTCCAGTCAGCACAATGTGTTCTGGGAGTGGGTTTCTGCTCATTAAAACTGGGCACAGGGAACCAGAGTCCTCGGCGACACGAAAACATTTGGGTTCAGTCCACGGAAAACAACATGTCCTATTAATCAAAACTTCAAAATATAACATTTATTTTACCAGCATTGAAAGAACCTACGTGTGGGACAGCTAAAAAACATTCGCCAGTGAAATAAGTAGCTTTTCAAAACTCTTGCAGGAGAAAAACTCAAATGATTCACTGTCCCAAAGAACAAGGGAACACTCAGCATTTTCCAGAAGTGAAAAAGATTCACTCATTACCGAGTTTAAAGATCTTCAGAGGTGGAATAAACTGGATCTTGGGTTTCCACCATCGTATATTTTCCATTACAGAGCATATATGGGATAATTCTTATGACATAATATAATACATCTTTATAGCCTAAAAATTGTTGTTGGTGGGCTGTTTGGGGCCGTCAACATTTTTTGGGGAGAATAAATGCCTGCCATTAACTCCAGATATTACTGCTTTCAGCCAGTAGCTGGAGTAATTTGTACACAACACCCACATGGTTGGATAACCAAGGTTATTGTTGTATCTTCTCCCCCTATTCATTCATTGACACATAGGCAAACATTCAACTTCAGCAACATCTCCCCTACTCACTCATTGACACATAGGCAAACACTCAACTTCAGCAACATAGCACCATGGGACGTTTTACTACATTATATGTGCTATATAAATGCAAGTTGCTGTAATATTGCAACATAACAACTGCCTGGAGATCCTTATTTGCGGCAGAATTTTGACACAGTCTACTCTTAAGTTAAAGTAGTTAATTCAAATCTTTTTTGAGGACAAAATACTTTGTGCTGTTTTATTTAAATTGCTTAATGTGAATTACTGGTTAATTAACATTCCCTCCAGCACCCACCCGCCCCCCTTCCAGATTAAAAAACAACTTTGAACTAAAGGAGCAGACTGTATTCCACTTCTGTTTCTGGAGGCCTCTTCTGTTTCTGTAGGCCTGGGTGAACACAGCAACTTCACAGCCAGTGATCCCCAGCAAGCCAGCACCTCAAAGCAACCTACATGGCTCTCACCACCTTTGCCAATCACCAGTACACACCCCAGAAGATTTAGATAGGAAGTAGCACAAGGCAAGTTAAAAGTGCACGGGTGATGATGAGCAAGGTATGTTGGCAGAGGCAGTATAGGCACCTACTGCACGAGGGCCAGCATGGTTCATGCTCCTGCTGCAATGTCGAGAGATTCTGACCTGTCACGGCCTATTTAGAAAACGAATCTACTTTCCGAGCAGGATCATCTACAAAACTCACTTGCGCTTGTGAAAAAGGCATTGAAAGGCTTGGTGAGGAGTACGGAGGAGACCACGAGCCAGATCTGCAGACATTCATGAGCAATCTACCATGGGGAATGTGGCATCTGTTGTCACATCTCCAGGAAAGTCCTCAATGGAATAGGCTGGATGTTAGGTTGTTTTTTCTTTGCCCAGAGAGCAGTGAGCCTCTGGAATGCGTTGCCGGCTGGTGTGGTGGGTGCTGACTCTCTGCACACCTTCAACAGGGAGCTGGACCGGTTCTTGACTGGGGCTGAGATCAAGAGATCACATTATATAAAAGGTAAATGGATTAACTGTGAGGGTGCCAGTCAGTTCCTTTTTGTAACCTCTAGATGGCACCTTCACTTGTCAGTCTCCTGTGTTAATTGTTTCTCGTTCTCTGGTGTTAATTGTTCCTAACCCTGTGTTAGTTTTTAATCAGCCTGTTAGCTGTTTATGGTTGGCACCTGGTTTTCTTGGTATATAAGTTCTGTTGTTGTTTCACTCAGTGCTCAGTCCTCACTAGGGTGTTAGTCTTGACAATGTTCCTTGTCTTGACTAGCCTTTCCTCTATGGCAGCTTGCCTTCACAAGCTGGCTGCCATAGTTCTCTTGAGCTATGTATCTAAGTCTGTGTTCTAGTTCTCTCGAGTTATGTATTTAAGTCTGTGTTCTTGCCTCTGGATTTAAGATGTATTTAAGTCTTGTTCTGTTGAGCTGCTTGTCTTGGTAAGGTGCTGTTTGGACTAGCGTGTTGCCATGTGGGAGCCGTTGGATCTTGTCTTGAGCCTTGCATTGGTAAGCCGATTACCCTTGGGGTAGCTTGTCTGGAGTTGTGTCTCGGCAAGCCGTTTGCTCCTTGTGGTAGCTTGTCGCAAGCTCAGTATAGACAAGTGGGCTTCCTCATGGAAGCTGTCCTGAGTTCCTATCTTGACTAGCCGTCTTGTAACTTGTCTCTAGTTCTCTTGTCTCTAGTTCTTATGTATATTGCTGTGTCCCTTGTGTTAATCTGGTTATGTGTAAATCTAGTAAAGTTCAAAAAGTATTGTATATTTGTCTCTTGTCTGGTTTCTGCACTTGGGTCCAGAACCTACCTCGCCCGGAGAGCACGGCCTTGTATTTATACGGCCCTGTGGCTCCCCAACCCTGACATTAACAGATACTGTACAGTCAATGTGATCTCCTGGATGGTTTTGATTGCCTGAGGGGGTCGGAGTGGTATTTTTCCAGAGGTTTGTTTTCCCCCGTTATTGGTTCTTGAAATTTTTTCTGGATTTTTGCCTCTCGGCTGTTGGAGGGAGGGTCGGTAGCAAGTGTCTAGTCATGATACTCCAGGCATCATGAGTATGGGGCAGGCTTGATGGACGAGTTGGTCTTTTCCTGCCTCTCATTTTCACATTTCCACATATGTCCTGACACAGATGACAGGCACAAAACTAAAACAAGGGAAGCAGGCATTGGCCAGCATGATATGGTGCTAGCAGTCACAACTCTAATGCTCATTGATGCAGGAGAACGTTTTTGTATTCACTTAGGCCATTGCATTATGGACACGGGCCTGGATGGGCAGAAGGTTGCCATCAGTCACATCCTGTTATTTAGGAAAGGCAGCAGTCCAATAGAATTAGGCAGCCCCGTCATGCTGCTGTTACAGTAGAAAAGGAGATAACGGGGTTGGGTTTCCTGAAGAAATCATTTTTAGATTTACAGACAGCAGATTGGCCGCTACTGTTGGTAGTTCTGATGACGGCCTGGAAGGACTCTGAATCATCAAAATTAAGGACCGTGATCAGCTTGACAGCTACTGGCAATGCTGTAACGGTATCAAAGGTTGGCTGCAAGTCTTCCTGTAGCAAAGGCACAACTCTCCAACTGCCTTCTTGCTAAACCTCAGCCTCAAGAAAGCACCATCTCTGGAGGCTAAGGTTTAGCAGGAAGACAATGTCCCTGGACCTAGAGATATGATGGGTGTGTGACAGCGGGTTTGGACCGCATACCTTTGGTGCCACCAGAGTGTCAAAGTAATCAAGGACATCACAGACCAAAGAGCACCAACAAAATTAACACATTCAATCTAATTATCAATCATCTATCGTGTAAAAGAAATCCATCCAAACCCCTTCAAGTTTCAGAGTGGATACTGTGCAACACTGAGGAGGGAAGAGAACTGGAGGAATAAAAGAACTTGAAATCATTTCCTCAATGATAGTGATACCTAGGAGAGTGAAATATTATCCCAATACACAACTTTGATCCCACACATCATCACGGTCTGTGCATAAAGTTGTGCCCACAGCTGAAACCATTTGTTACAGATATTTTAAAGTGATCAGCGCTTTCCATCATTTCTTTCTGTGCATCATAACTCTGCACTTCACAGCACCCGAATCCCACCTGCTTAAAACCACCTCAAATGCTTAACAAAATATCAGGTTATTGCAGATCAATCCTTTCTATTTACCACTGTGTAATACTTACAGTTGCTGATAACACCACCAAGGGGGTCACCTTTGAAGTCAAACTCAATATCCATGTACTTTCCCTGTTAAATTGAAACATTCGGTTGAAATGTGTTATGAAATTGATGTAACAGAGACAATTAAATAAGGTGCAGGTTGAGCGTCCAGAATCCGGCAACCTCGGGACTGAGGCCAAGCCGGTTTGCGTGTTTTTCCGGACTTCGGAATGGGTTTCTGATGTCCAAAGTCTGGAAACGCCCGAGCCCAGTTTGCGATATTTCCGGACTTCGGACATCAGAAACACGTGCTGAGTCCGGAAATGCCTGGGCCCAGGTTGTGATATTTCTGGTTTTTGGTAAGCCTCCCTCAGGGTGTCCGGATTCCGGAACATTTTACGGATTCCGGACGACCCTACCACCAATCGTCCCGGAGTCCGGATTCCGGAACATTCCGGATTCCAGGGGCAGGATTTTCATCGGCCGTGGAGGCAGGATTGCAGGCGTGTGGGGGGTTAAAATCCCAAAATCGGGGGTCCCGAACCCATCCTGCCCCCAACCCACCTCCATGCCAGTTTCAAAGGAGGCGGGTACCCGCCCCGCACTGGGACCCGCCTCCCCAAGGCGGGAAGGGGATTAGTGCCAATTAACTGCCTGTTAACAGGTAGTTAACAGGCAGGTTTTAGCCTAATCCCTATTTTTAATGTTGAAGTGTGGGATTCCCGACGGCTCCAAACCACGCCAAGTTAGAGGAGGTGGACCGTTGGGATGAAGGGCTTGGAGGGGTCGAGATGTCCGGTGTTCAAGTGAGTGATGGGTGCATGTGTGTGTAAGTGTGTTTGGTGTGTGTAAAGTGTTTAAATACGTTTTACTTACATGTACTTACCTTTACAGCCTTCCTTCCTTCCGGTCTCGGGAGTTCCTCATCTCACCAGCACAGAAAGCAGAATGGCTGTGAGCTGTCAAAAATTGCAACATTCAGCTTTCTATTCCAGGGAGATCTCTAAATCATTCTGAGAGGAAGGAATTAACCTGGAGTACAGATTGTCAGTGTTTGACAGCTTCAAACAGCTGTGAAACGTTGATATTTCATCTGTCAGAAGGTCTTGACAGATGAAATATCAATCTGTGACATCACCTGTTGCCGGGTGGCTCCTAACTGGCCTGCTGAGCCCGCTGGGTGGGCTCAACAAGGTCAATCAAGTCAAAATCGCGTGGGTTGGCTAGAATTCGATGGAGGCGGGACTACAACCCCGAATGTTGTAGTCTCGCCTCCTACCCGACTTCTCAATGAAAATCCAGCCCCAGAACTCCAGATTTTGGATACTCAACCTGTATAATAAATGCCTCAAGGGAGGACATCAAACAAAGGTACTACCGTTTACAGCGTTCAGTCATATGGTTAACATAACAATACCTTAAACTGTGCTCTTTTATTTATTCTATATATTAGGTAATTGCAAGTTAATTTTTTTTTTTAATTACAAAACAAGTGGGCCTGATTTTAACCTCCACTTGTAGATGTCCACATAATTTGAAAGAGGTTCAAGTTTCCCTGCGAGGTGCCTCAGAGATACTGTGGCAGTGCGGTTATGTTCCCACTTTCTGACTTTTGCCTCTTAACCTTTGGCCCAGCCCCTTATCACTGCTCAGAGAGGCCGATGACAAAGCCACATCTTGATAATGGACTGTCTGAGAAATCCCCAGGGGGCAACAGATAACAAAAGGTGTTTGAACCCATGCCTTCTGAAAGACAGCAGTGCCTTATCAAACAATGCCATCAAACTTAATAAGGAATTTTCAAATGGCACAAACCAAAGCATCCAAAAAGTGAAATGAAAGATCTGGTATGATGTGACACAGCTGTGTGCTTTTATAAACAACACCTCTCATGCAGCAGAATTAACTTAATTCAAACACCCATGCATATCTATGTTTGCTTTTGGGGGTTCAAATTGTGCTCAAACTGTTGATTTGAGAAATAGAAACAAAATAATTATTTGGATATAAAAATCCTTGAATTGTAGTTTTCTAATGTAAAAGCCAATATGTAACTCTGAATTGTCAATCATAATAATAGCTACTTACAAATCTGGAAGAATTGTCATTCCTCATAGTTTTGGCATTTCCAAAGGCTGGTGTGAAAAAAACCAAGGAGGAAGAACACATTAACCTTAGGTCTTTGAAATAAAAGAGGAACAAATCACTGCCTCGCATGAATCAGTGCTCATCTCACACAGAGATTTAAAAAAAATTAAATCCTTTTCTATTTTATAAACTGAAGATGCAACACACATTCTTCTATGATTTAGAACCACAACAGGAAAAAAATATATAAACTAGATGAGCCTCAAAAACAAACACCTCTCTACTTCAAGGACCACGATGAGCATTTTATCCGTACACAAACCAATGAGAACCAGTCGCTCTTTCAGTTACAGAGTCACACATTACACTACACTGTGCATTGCTGACATCGATTTGCTATTTTTATACAATACAATTAACGATCTTGACCCTAAGTGTTTTATTCAGTAATAAGTATTTCTGTAGTGTAATTTGGTTAGGTGTTAACGTTTATTACACTTCAGTCTGTGATGGTGCTATAAATCAGCATTCCCGCTCTAAAGCATTCTAGAAATGGAAAGAGCTCCCTTCTATGGAACAAAATCCAAGTGTGTGAAAACTGGCACGCTGAACTATGAAAAGATACCCAGTGTTTGACCTACTTAATAAAGCGTCTACTGAGGTGCCTGTGGAATAACGTTGCTTGTTTACATAGCTCCAGCTGTGAGAGATATTTAAATCCCATAGCTCCACTGGATGAATTTCAGAAGCTTTGACCATGACACACTGAGTAGAAAGAAAAGCATTACACCTCAGGAGGAGAGAAAAGCGAGAATCGCATACCTCCTGTCAGACAAGAATGGATCTTTGGCAGTGTAGTCAGAGAATGAGATATAGTATTCTCACCTGCCTGGACAAGAGGTGGCCTGCAGGTATCAGTCACTAACAGGGAATAAAAATGGATGTACTGGAACAGTGAGTCAACATACCACTGTACTGCAGAATGACAGGTTGCATGTTCACTGCAGTGAAGGTGAGTTGTTAATGTGGGATGGGGAGGCAAGCACAACCGTACAGGAAGCACTAATTACATATATATTTTTTAAACTTCCTTGATACCTCAGTGAGTAAGTGCACCATCCAATATGGTACTGAGCCATGCAATTCAGTCTGATCCCTAGTTTATGTAGATTGCTCTACACTCTGCACTGAATCACTTAGATGGTAAAGAGACCTACATCAGAATGCTGTTCATAGACTACAGCTCAGCATTCAACACTATCGTCCCCAACAAGCTGGCCACCAAACTCCACACTCTTGGCCTGAACACTTCCCTCTGCAACTGGACCCTGGACTTCCTAACAAACAGACCCCAGTCTGTCAAATTAGGTAACCACACCTCCCCCCCCGACCCTGAACACGGGGGCCCCACAAGGATGTGTGCTGAGCCCCCTCCTCTACTCCCTCTTCACCCACGACTGTGTGGCTGTTCATGGTTCCAACACCATCAAGTTTGCGGATGATACCACGGTAGTAGGCCAGATCACCAACAACGATGAGTCAGCCTACAGGGAGGAGGTCCAGCATCTCGTGAAGTGGTGCGCCGATAACAACCTGGCCCTTAACATCAAGAAAACCAAAGAAATCATTGTTGACTTCAGGAAGTCTAAAGGCGGAAGTCACACCCCCATCCACATCCATGGGGCTGTGGTGGAAAGGGTGGACAGCTTTAAGTTCCTCAGAGTCCACATCACGGAAGACCTCTCCTGGTCCCTCAATACCTCCTCTCTGGTGAAGGAGGCCCAGCAGTGCCTATATTTCCTAAGGAGGCTGAAGGGATGTAACCTGTCACCCCTGATCCTCTCTAACTTTTACCGCTGCACAATAGAGAGCATCCTGACGAACTGTATCACAGTATGGTATGGCAGCTGTAGCTACTATGACCGGAAAGCCCTGCAGCGGGTAGTCAAAACTGCCCAACGCATTACCGGCACCCGGCTACCGACCATAGAGCACATATACCAGAAACGCTGTTTACGGAGGTCACGGACCATCATCAAAGACCCTACCCACCCCAGCCACAGTCTGTTCGCCCTCCTGCTATCTGGGAGACGCTACAGATGCATTCGCACCTGAACGACCAGATTTAGGAACAGCTTCTTTCCCAGGGCTGTCATCCTACTGAACTCCACAAATAAACTCTAAAGCCTGCACATCTGCCAATGCACTTTATTATGGTTATGTTTATGTTAATGTATTACAAGCCAAATGAATGTTGAATGTTTAAATGTCTTAATCTAAATGTACACTCTCGGGAGCCGCAAGCCTACATTTCGTTGTACTGCACTTGTGCACTAACAATGACAATAAAGTGGATTATGATTATGATTCAACTGATCACAGCCAAGGCAACAGCTGGAATCTACAATTCGACTGTGGAGGAAATTTTTTTTTAATGTTCTGGTTATGATCCTCATTCTGGTTCATTATCCAGTGAACCTTGCTACCCAACCGATCATTTCCCATTGCACGGGGTTCCCATGGGGCAAGCTACCTCCAGACCACAGGATATAGGCCACCCGAACAGATATGCCAGACTCCTGGATAATCATTACAGGCCCTGGACAACCCAGAGTAACTCCAGGACAGATGTCTCAGGTCCCAGATAATGGTGACCGATTCCCCAATTAAAATTCAGCTTTAACCCAATGACACTCCAGGCCTTTCCTATGTACGGACCCCAAGGTTCAATGGAGCCACAAGGTAAATCTCACATGACGCTACCTTAAAAGAATGAAATTGAATGCTGAAACAAATTTGCATTTTCGCATCATCTGATTAGGATTGCTTTCGTTTTGGCCCTGGCACAGTGTTCCTCCCTATTAAAAAGCAACATAACATACTGAATATTCTTAAACTTACCCTCAAGCACAGGGTTTGACTGCAGCAGCTGCTCCTTAACTTGATTGACCTCTGCTCCCTTGCCACAAACAGCAGCAACATAGGACATAACCAACTTGCTGGCCTCTGGAAAGATTAAAGGGATGTTAAAGCTTTGTTAGTCAGGCTACAAATTTTTTCACTAAATTCAATCAATCCAATACATCTGACCTATAGCAAAGTACAAAAATATCTTTAATACATCATATGTGAAGGCACCAGAAATATGAATGTTAATATGCACAGAGTCACCTGACCAATCTGGAAGCTGATAGAGTAATTTTTGAGCAATATATTAGAAGACATCCAATCTTATCTAATCCTTGGTGGCAGTAACACAAAGCTAGGTCGGGGGTGGGGTGGGTGCTGAGGAGGGGAGTGCAACAACCGGATTCTGTGGAGTTGGAGGAGCACTAATGCTCCTACTGGCTTCACAGCAATGAATCAATAACAAGAACAACTTTTATTTATATCGCGTCTTTAACATAGCAAAACATCCCAAGGTGCTTCACAGGAATGTTATCAAACAAAATTTGACACTGAGCCACATAAGGAGATATTAGGGCAGATTGGTCAAAGAGGTAGGTTTCAAGGAGCGTCTTAAAAAGGAGGAAAGAGAGGGAGAGAGGCAGAGAAGGATTCCAGAGCTTAGGGCCTCAACAGCTGCAGGCACGGCCGCCAAAGGTGGAGCAATTAAAATCAGGGATGCGCAAGAGGCCAGAATTGGAAGAGTGCAGATATCGGAGGGTTGTAGGGCTGAAGGAGGTTACAGTGATAGGGAGGGCCGAGGCCATGGAGGGACTTGAAAACAAGGATAAGAATTTTAAAATCACGGCGTTGCTTAACCGGGAGCCAATGTAGGTCAGCGAGCACAGGGAATGTGGGTGAATGGGACTTGGTGCGAATTAGGTTACAGGCAGCAGAGTTTTGGATGAGCTTAGGTTTATGGAGGGTGAAAGATGGGAGGCCAGCCAGGAGTGCATTGGAATAGTTAAGTCTAGAGGTAACATAGGCATGGATGAGGGTTTCAGCAGATGAGCTGAGGCAAGGGTGGAGTTAGGCGATATTACGGAGGTGGAAATAGGCGGTCTGAGTGATGGTGCGGATATGTGGTCGGAAGCTCATCCTGAAATTGGATGCGGAGCAAGTCCAGCACCTGCTCCGCGATATACAATTTGTGCAAGGGGGCATAAAACAGGGGTTAGGCACTGCATTTACATATGTATGGGGCCCAACACCTGTACGAGGCGGCGTCAAGGACACCTGAAAAATGGCCTGACCCAATTTCGGGTAGAACGTTTTGCAGGCTTCCTCGGGGTTACAGGACATTGGTCCGCTCATTAACAGTGGCAACGAGGTCCAATTTCTACCCCACTGTGCACCTAAATTTAAAATCAGCCCCATTCTGTAGGCTCAAACAGGTAAAATAGCTACTTGGATGAGGTAACTACACATGAGTATGATCTGGTGGCCATTACAGAAACATGGCTGCAAGGTGACCATGACTGGGAACTAAACATCCAGGGGACAATTAGGAAGGTCAGACAGGAAGGAAAGGGAGGTGGGGTGGCTATGTTAATCAAGGATGGAATCACTGCAATAGTGAGAAATGATATTGGGTCAAAGGATCAGGATAGTGAAACAGTTTGGGTGGAGATAAGGAATAATAAGGGGAAAAAGTCACTAGTGGGCGTAGTCTATAGGCCTCCTAACAGTTGCAACTCTGTTGGTCGGAGTATAAATCAGGAAATAGTTGGGGCTTGTAATAAGGGAACAGCTATAATCATGGGGGATTTTAACTTTCATATTGACTGGACAAATCAAATTAGGCAGGGCAGCCTTGAGGAAGAGTTCAGAGTGCATTAGGGACGGATTCCTTGAGCAGTATGTAACTGAACCAACCAGGGGGCAGGCAATCTTAGATCTGTTCCTGTGTAATGAGACAGGATTAATAAAAAAATGTCCTAGTAAAGTATCCCCTTGGAATGAGTGACCATAACATGGTTGAATTCCAAATTCAGCTGGAGGGTGAGAGAGTTGGATCTCAAACCAGCGTACTAAGCTTAAATAAAGGAGACTATGAAGGTATGAGAGCAGTGTTGACTAAAGTGGACTGGGGAAAATAGATTAAAGTGTAGGACGGTACATGAGCAGTGGTGTACATTCAAGGAGATATTTCACAACTTTCAAGAAAGATATATTCCAGTGAGGAAAAAGGGGTGTAAAAGAAAAGACAGCCCTCCGTGGCTAAGTAAAGTAATAAAGGATAGTATCCGACTGAAAACAAGGGCATATAAAGTAGCCAAATCTAGTGGAAGGATAGAAGATTGGGAAGCATTTAAAAGCCAGCAAAGAATAACTAAAAGATTAATTAAGAGAGGGAAGATAGATTATGAAAGTAAACTAGCAAAAAATATAAAAACAGATAGTAAGAGTTTCTACAGTTATATAAAAAGAAAAAGGGTGGCTAAAGTGAATGTTGGTCCCTTAGAGGACGAGACCAGGAAATTAGTGGTGGGGAAAGTGGAGATGGCAGAAACGCTGAACAAATATTTATCAGTCTTTACAGTAGAGGACACTAAAAATATCCCAACACTGGACAAACAGGGGGCTATGGGGGGGGGGGGGGAGGAGCTAAACACAATTAAAATCACTAAGGAGGTGGTACTCGGTAAGATAATGGGACTAAAGGCGGATAAATCCCCTGGACCTGATGGCTTACATCCTAGGGTCTTGAGAGAAGTAGCGGTAGGGATTGTGGATGCATTGGTGGTAATTTTCCAAAACTCCCTGGATTCAGGAAAGGTCCCAGCAGATTGGAAAACTGCTAATGTAATGCCCTTATTTAAAAAGGGAGGCAGACAAAAGGCTGGAAACTATAGACCAGTTAGCCTAACATCTGTGGTTGGTAAAATGTTGGAGTCCATTATTAAGGAAGCAGTAACAGGACATTTGGATAAGCATAATTTAATCGGACAGAGTCAGCATGGTTTTACGAAGGGGAAGTCGTGTTTGACAAATTTGCTCAAATTCTTTGAGGACGTAACAAATAGGGTGGATAAAGGGGAACCAGTGGATGTGGTGTATTTGGACTTCCAAAAGGCATTTGACAAGGTGCCACACAAAAGATTACTGCACAACATAAAAAAAAATCACAGGATTGGGGGCAATGTACTGGCATGGGTGGAAGATTGGCTATCTAACAGAAAACAGAGAGTTGGGATAAATGGTTCATTCTCTGGTTGGCAATCTGTAGTAACCTGGGAGGTTATGAGTAACCTGATCCACCAGGTGGTGCTGTGGCAATTGCTCTCCTGAGTTAAGTCTGATCTGTACTGTTGTACTCTTTCTTTTTGCTGCCTCATGGCAGGAGCTTTTATGTGCAAGGGTTGATTAAACCATGTTAAGGAGTTAACCGGTGTCAGTCTCCATCTATGGCCACCTCAAGATACCACATATGGCGACGAGAATAAAGGACGGAAAAGTTTTGGTGGATCAGTCATAGTTAGGGAGTATTCGGAAGAGGTGCTCGGGTTGGTTAGCAAACTAGTCGGAAAAGCACGAGGCTAGGCCGCGGGAGTCGAAACGGAGTTTGATTTTTTGGCTGAAGTGACCGGACTCCAAGGATGGCGGAACAGTAGGCTCCGTGGCACCTTTTGACAGCAAGTCGCAGTCTTGGGAGGAATATATTGAAATACTGAGCCATTTCTTTATGGCAAACGAGGTGGACAGTGCTGGAAAGAAAAGGGCCATTTTACTGAGTTGTGTGGGAGCGCAAACCTATACACAGATGAGGAATCTGCTGAGCCCGGAGCGGCCAGGAGAAAAATCTTTTGACGAGTTGGTGAGTCTACTAAAGAATCATTTCAATCCGAAACCTAGTGAAATAGTACAGAGATGGAAATTCAATTCGAGGATTAGGAGGCCAGAAGAAAACGTTACCGAGTATGCGGAGGAGCTTCGGAAGCTCGCACAGGACTGTAATTTTGGAAATGCGCTCACAGTCATGTTAAGGGACAGACTAGTATGCGGAGTTAACGACGACAGTATACAGCAAAGGTTACTGTCAGAAGAAGGATTAACGTTTGAGACGGCACTTAAAAAAGCACAAGCCGTGGAGACGGCTAACAAGGACATTAAGGACTTAAATAGTATGAGCAAGGAGAAATGGAGTAAACCAGGGGGAGGAGCTGTTTTCAAGATGGAAACTGGCGCGAAAAGTCCACCAGTCGGGGTTGGGGATTGCTACCGATGTGGCGGGACGAGCCATTATGCAAAGGACTGCAGGTTTGCAAAGGCAAAGTGCCACAATTGTGGAAAAATAGGGCACTTAAAGAAAGTCTGTAAAAGGGCAGTGAGTGAGAGAAGCAATGCTAAAGGGGCAAAGCATGCAAAAGGGGGGAGGGAGAAGTACACAAAGCGGGCAAATTACATACAAGAGGAGGAAGAGTCTAGTGAGTCGGTTTTCACTGTATACAGTAAAGACACTTCAAGGCCCAACGTACCCCTCTCACTCAGTATTTGATAGTGAATGGAGGTCAAGTAAAGTTTGAGATTGACACCGGATGTAGTGTAACCATAATGTCGCAGACTGAGTACGCCAAGCTATGGGGGGGAAGCAAAAGTACCAGAGCTAGGTACATGCCCCATTAGTCTCAAAACCTACACAGGACAGAAGGTGGACATTTTGGGGGCGGCTGAAGTACAAGTGGAACACAAAGGAGTCACCAAAGAGCTTATGGTGGTAGTGGTAGCAGGGTCAGGGCCAAACCTGTTAGGGCGAGGGTGGATCAGTGAGTTGAGTGTGTATTGGCAGGCAATGAATAAAATGGAGGACAGTACAGAGGCACTGCAAGAAGTGCTGATGAAGCATGAGTTAGTGTTCAAGGACGAACTGAGCACCTTAAGGGGAGCCACAGCCAAGATTCATGTAGCCAGTGATGCCACGCCTCGTTTCTTTAAACCAAGGTCGGTACCTTTTGCAATGAAAACCAAGGTTGAGGCGAAACTAGATCGCCTGCTAAGGGACAAAGTAATAGAACCAGTGAAATTTTCAGACTGGGCGGCACCAATAGTCCCGGTATTGAAGCCCGACGGTACCGTAAGGGTGTGTGGTGACTATAAGTTAACAGTGAACAGAGTATCATCACTGGAACAGTACCCCATTCCGAGAATGGAGGACATGTTAACATCGCTCGCTGGGGGAGAAAGATTCAGCAAACTGGACATGAGTCATGCGTATCAGCAGATATTGCTAGATGAAGAATCAAAAAAGTTTGTCACAGTGAACACGCACAAGGGGCTGTTCACGTATGCCAGGTTACCATTTGGTGTCAGTTCTAGCCCAGCAATATTCCAACGGACTATGGAGGGCATTCTGCAGGGCATTTCAAAGGTGGCCGTGTACTTAGATGATATTCTGCTAACAGGAAGTGATGATCAGATCACTTAAAAACACTGGACAAAGTGCTACAGCGGCTGGAAGAGGCGGGGCTACGCCTGAAACAGAGTAAGTGTAGTTTCATGGAGAAGGAAGTTACATTCCTGGGACATCGGGTGGATGCCACAGGCCTCCATCCATTACCAGGGAAAGTGCGGGCAGTGCAGGATGCACCTGCACCCACCTCAGTGACTGAACTGAAAGCCTATCTAGGGCTCCTGAATTATTATAACCGGTTTCTTCCAAACTTATCGATGCTGCTGGCACCCCTGCACAAACTGCTGAGAAAGGAGGAGCCATGGCGTTGGGGGCCAGAGCAAGCGAAAGCGTTTCAGCAGTCAAAGGAGCTACTTCAGTCCAGCAGGGTGTTGGTGCATTATGACGAGAAGGAGCTGATAATGTCCTGCGATGCATCACCCTATGGAGTGGGGGCAGTGTTGGCCCACCGCATGCCAGATGGAGCAGAAAGGCCCATCGGGTTTGTTTCACGCACGCTCACAGCTGCAGAAAAGAACTATTCACAGCTTGATAAAGAGGGGTTGGCCATTATATTTGGAGTAAAGAAATTCCATAGGTACATATATGGGAGGAAGTTTGTAATCAGTACTGACCACAAGCCTCTTATTAGCTTACTGAATGAGATGAAAGCGGTGCCTCAAATGGCATCACAGAGAATAATGAGATGGGCAGTAATACTAAGAGCCTATGAATATGTGATCACGTACAGAGCCGGCAAGGAAAACGGGAACGCGGATGCTCTCAGCCGCCTGCCCCTCTCAAAATCTCCTCGCAGTACTTCCCCCGAGGAGCACGTCCTGATGCTGGATCAGGAGATCAGTCCCTTGATGACTTCAGCGCAAATCCAGGGCTGGACAGCCAAGGACCCCGTTCTGTCAAGGGTCCGTGAGTATGTGTTGAAAGGCTGGCCAGGTCACCGTGAGGGACCGGAGTTCGTGCCGTACAGACAGAGACAGCACGAGCTCAGTGTCCAAGATGGATGTGTGCTATGGGGAGCACGCATCATAGTCCCAGAGTGGGGACGCTCTACTTTGATGGAACAGTTGCATCAATCGCACCCAGGAATGACTAGAATGAAAGGGCTGGCTAGGAGCTACCTGTGGTGGCCTAACTTGGATGCTGAAATTGAGTCAAAGGAAAAGTCATGCACTATATGTCAGGAACAGAGGAAAGCACCTGCCGGGGCACCACTCCATCCCTGGGAGTGGCCCAGCAAACCCTGGAGGAGAATTCACATAGACTATGCGGGACCTTTTATGGGCAAAATGTTTTTGGTGCTGGTGGACGCTCACTCAAAGTGGATCGACGTTTATCCAGTGAGCTCTGCAACGACTGATGCCACACTGAATTGTCTCAGGAACAGCTTCAGCACGCATGGTATTCCAGAAATGATTGTATCCGACAATGCACAGTGTTTTGTTCATGAAGGGAGCAAAGAATTCATGGTAAGGAATGGAATCACACATGTCACCTCAGCTCCATATCACCCAGCCTCAAATGGGTTAGCCGAGCGAGCCGTGCAGACTTTTAAGGAGCTCATGAGGAAGAGCTCAGGTGACACCCTGGAGACCAAGCTCAATAGAGCCTTGTTTAGTTATCGTATAACACCCCAAGCTACCACGGGGCTTTCTCCGGCTGAGTTGATGATGGGGAGAAAGTTGCGGTGCACGTTAGACCTGATACACCCAGTTCTCAAAAGCAAGGTTCAGACAAAACAAACAAACCAAAAAGCGTACCATGACAAACATACTAAAGCTCGCCATTTCGCCATAGGGGACTCTGTGTACACCCGGAACTTCGGTTATGGACCTAAATGGATACCAGGACTAATCCAGGGCATTACAGGACCTGTGTCGTACTCCGTGTTACTAGGGGATGGTCGAGGGGTTTGTCGGCATGTGGATCAGCTTTTCAGCCGGCAGCAGGGGGGAACTGCCTCAGATGGAACAAAGGGCAGTAGAGGAGGCTGTTCCAGGACCCAGCACGGCTTATAAGGTGCCAGTGGACACTGGTACTGCCAGGCCACAGCGGGACAGAGTAAAACCAACATCAGAGACTACTCCAATCTCAAGTGCGAATGAATCTGAGAATCCACCACAAAGGATTCGCAAGCAACCAGAAAGACTTATACAAACCTGTTAAGTTAGTCAGGGGTTAACCATGGTTAGAGCATACTGGTTAATTAAAACGTAGTACCTAGTAAGGGTTATTGTTTAAGAATTGCATACGGCAATCTTAAGGGGGAGTGTAGTAACCTGGGAGGTTATGAGTAACCTGATCCACCAGGTGGTGCTGTGGCAATTGCTCTCCTGAGTTAAGTCTGATCTGTACTGGTTGTACTCTTTGTTTTTGCTGCCTCATGGCAGAAGCTTTTATGTGCAAGGGTTGATTAAACCATGTTAAGGAGTTAACCGGTGTCCGTCTCCATCTAGGGCCACCTCAAGATACCACACAATCAGTAACTAGTGGTGTTCCGCAGGGGTCGGTGCTGGGACCCCAACTCTTTACAATCTATATTAATGATTTGGAGGAAGGGACAGAGTACACGCATCCAAGTTTGCCGACGATACAAAGATAGAAGGGAAAGCAGTGAGTGAGGAGGACATAAAAAACCTGCAAAAGGACATAGACAGGCTGAGTGAGTGGGCAAAAATTTGGCAGATGGAATATAATGTTGGAAAGTGTGAGGTTATGCACTTTGGCAGAAAAAAGTCAAAGAGCAAGTTATTATCTAAATGGAGAGAAACTGCAAAGTGTTACAGTACAAAGTGATCTGGGGGTCCTGGTACATGAAACACAGAAGGTTAGTACGCAGGTACAGCAGGTGATCAGGAAGGCCAATGGAATCTTGGCTTTTATTGCAAGGGGGATGGAGTATAAAAGCAGGGAAGTCTTGCTGCAGTTATACAGGGTACTGGTGAGGCCACACCTGGAATACTGCGTACAGTTTTGGTTTCCATATTTAAGAAAAGATATACTTGCTCTCGAGGCAGTTCAGAGAAGGTTCACTCGGTTGATTCCGGAGATGAGGGGGTTGACTTATGAGGAAAGGTTGAGTAGGTTGGGACTCTACTCATTGGAATTCAGAAGAATGAGAGGCGATCTTATCGAAACATAAAAGATTGTGAGGGGGCTTGATCGGGTGGATGCGGTGAGGATGTTTCCACTGATGGGCGAGACTAGAACTAGGGGGCATAATCTTAGAATAAGGGGATGCCCTTTCAAAACTGAGATGAGGAGAAACTTCTTCACTCAGAGGGTAGTAAATCTATGGAATTTGCTACCTCAGAGTTGTGGAAGCTGCGACATTAAATAAATTTAAAACGGAGATAGACAGTTTCCTAGCTGATAAGGGAATAAGGGGTTATGGGGAGAGGGCAGGGAAGTGGACGTGAGTCTAAGTTCGGATCAGCCATGATCCTATTGAATGGCGGAGCAGGCCCGAAGGGCCGTATGGCCTACTCCTGCTCCTACTTCTTATGTTCTTATACTTGTAGGTGGCCAGCGCCTGTGCTTCTGCAGCCTAACATGAGTGAGTGCCCTCATGAAGGACGGCGAGTAATGTAGAATAAAATTGAGGGCCGGGGGGGAATAGAAATTTTTCTGTTACTTCACGGAGCAGTTTATCATTTCTTTAGTTTTTTTTTTAAACTTCTAATCTGCTTTTAGTTCCATCGCAAAGCTACCTGGAGTCATCTCTACCAGTTTTATTTGCACTCATGGAAGGGGAACCTGAAAGACAAGTTGGCAGAGCCGAGACTCTGCCCTGATGTACATCAGTCACCCGTTCTGGGAGTGCTGGAGGAGCTCTGGCAACAGCTATTTTGCACAAATGCCCTTCATTTGGCACTGCTAGTGTCAGTGCTGGTGTAGCAAAATTTAGCCCATGGTTTTTTAATCAATTTGACTAATAATTTTGTTTTAGAGAACAACTGTTACCAACCACACCAGACGCTTGCATTAGCTTGTTTAGTAACAGTCGTAGTTCCAACACATCTATTTTCTTGCCAATCATATTTGACATAAAACAGTCCCAGCATAAGGTATCATAACGTGGTGGGTGTGGGGTGGGGCCGGGGAAGGGGAGCAAAGTGGTTTTTTTTAATCAAACAGTTATTTGTGCTGAAATGTTGTGGAAAAACTCGAGCATTACTTGAAATTTCTCAATACTGATTTGACAATTTCTTCTCCAAATTCTAGCCCAGAGTCCAATATTCATTGTAAAGTTTATGCATCATGTATGCAGTCAGATTTGTGCCACTCAAAACAAATAGAAGTCAACTGAAGAAGCAGTGATCTATTTCAGGATTGATTTCAATGTTAACTATAAGTTAATTGTTCAAGATATGGGATTATGAGCTTTATTGTTTGAGCTTTTCAGTGTCCCTTTAATTTAAGACCTAAAAAGCAAAAAATATAAATGCTGTAAATCTGAAATAGAAACAAAATGTAATAGAAATGCACATTCAGCATTTGAAAGAGAAAGGTTAACATTTTGGGCGTAACCCTTTGTAAGCATTCTGATGAAGGGTCACACTTGTACCATTACGTTATCTTCCTCTTTCAGATGCTGATTGGCTTGCTGTGCATAACCTGTTTTTATTTCCTATTCATTCCAAGCCTGGATGATAGGCCTCTTACCACATGCGTTCACATGTACTATGTTACAAACTCCAAGAAATTGATAACAAATTACTTGCAACTTACTACCAGAGCTTAGTCAACCCTCAAACAGGACAGTTCATATATTATATCATTTCAATATGACTTTAGATAATTCAGAACAATGCATTTTAAAACTGACTTCAGTTGGCTGTGACTGAGGTGAAACACTTGTGGTGGCAGATCGGAGGATTCAAACAATATTTTTTAAAAACTGTCCAGAGATATCTAAAATTCAATGGTGCCATTCGGCCTCACCAGCTCCCCAAAGTAACATTATTGCCAGTCTTCATCAGTTAATTGGTGTGTGGGGATATTAACACTTGCTTTAAAATCTATCCCTCTTCCTGCTTTTGTTCCAGTTCTGACGAAGGGTCTTTGACCTGAAACGTTAACTCCGTTTCTCTCTCCACGGATGCTGCCCTGGCCTGCTGAGTTTTTCCAGCGTTTTCTGTTGTTATTTCGGATTTCCAGCATCCGCAGTATTTTGCTATCATATTAATATAGAAGAGTTTCCACTGGGGAATACATCAAGTTTAACACACGTAACAATCCCAATTACTCACAGTCTGTTCTTCAAAGGAGTTTGACTCCAATCAAAGAAAGGAAGATATCTGGATAATAGTATAAGCTTTTTAGCACCCCCCCCCCCCCCCCCCCCCATTTTGACTGCCCGCTTTCACATACCAAAAAAGGGACTGGGTGGAGTCTTTGTCATGATGAGATTCATCAGTGACTCAGTTCAAAGGTTACTGATCAGAAGTCCTTAAGATTCAGGATTTTTCATTGTTCAGAAACAGTTTATACATCAAGTCAAATATTATATTACAGGTGTCTTGCTGTTTGTTTCTGCTTCTGTGCAATTATCTCACTTCTAAATAAATTCAACTATTAGGATACCCTAAAAGTTAGTCTGATAATGTGGTATTTACTGCCTTTTGGACTATTGAGAGATTGGTGGGAGCCCAGGTGGACTCTGGTGCTTAACACTGTAGAAAAAGTAATTGTTAATCTACTGGCACTCTATCCATTTATGTCACATATATATATATATACACACAAGGGTTCAATTTCAGTTCATGGGAAATGCAGGACTGCTTATGAAAAATGCTTTTTGCTACGAACACAAGTATTGGGAAGAAGTTCAAATTGCAACAATTATATTCCTATAATAATTCTGTACAAAATTGTAACGATGATTCAACACTTATTGTTTTCAGTTTGGCCCACAAGTGACAATAGTGATTAAAAACTGGCTAGGTAAAATTCCTCCTGTTGATAATTTTAGCGAAAGGCTTACTGCAGGTACAAATTCGTATTTCATCTTTCAGATGTGTTACTGCATAGATTTTCTTAAATTATCTGACCACTAACACTCATAGCCAGACCCGAAGCATCCATTTTAGTGTAGATCATAAAAATCTACATGGTAGATTGATTTATTGAGAATTTATAGCTTGTCAGTATTATAACAAGTGTCTTCTATGTCCGTCTGGTGGGAAAGTATTTCTGGGAACACTTCACAAAGACCAGCTGCAGTTCCCAAAAGGAAATGACTCATCCCTATTGATGCTGAGTGCTTGTAGGCAGTCACCCATCAAGACAAAAATAATGTGATTGTTTAAGCAGACCTAGATGTCATTTAGGACTGAGTTAGTCTCACTGCCTGAGAAATGGTCGTGGATGCCAAGTTCCCCATGGTGATAGAAATTTCTAATATTGTTCACCTGGCTGAAAAATGCCATAGTATTTGCTCTAGGTCCTGTCTACCAGACCTGCAGTTCAGCTTCGTCCTTGAGATGGATGACTTGTCTCAGTCAGGTATTAGAGCCACCACCTTGTTATTGGTGAAAAATCTGACTTGCTGTCAGGCCTTTCAGTGCAATACCTGTTGCACAGTGGCTTTGATTATCTGTGAACGCTATTTGACTATCATATTTTGTCACAGCCTTGATCATAGGGATAAGAAGTTTGTACCCAGGTCGGCAGATTTATTCTGACAACAAGTCATCGTCTTGAAATGTTAACTCTATTTCTCTCTCTCTCGCTACAGATGCTGCCTGATCTGCTGAGCATTTCTAGCATTTTCTCTTTTATTTCAGATTTCCAGCATCTGCAGTATTTTGCTTTTGTGTCAGTAGATTTACTCTTCAGTTCCCTACTTGCTATCATGCTCTATGGGCTGGAGATACACAAATTCACCTCTCTCATGTCAAAGTTTTTCTTCATGGACATGTAGGCTAAGGTTATGAGAATTGCTATGGCATCAGGATTTTTATTGTATTGAACCTGGTTTAAAGTACTGTACGCATTCTGCCAATTAATCCATTTTGCTTCTGTCTGTTATCTGTCCCTTAATAGAAACAAATTTGTAATTTTCAGCCTGAATCCTTTGGTCGATTCGTATGTTATTTTCAGCTGATTTTGGAGGAAAGGCTAGGAGTTACTTAGCTAATCCTCACTGTTTGCAATGTGTATAGCAATGGTTAAAAAGGGCTCATTGTTCACCCAGTAACCCAGAAGCAGAGATTACTTTGTGAATAAGGTCAGGTTTTGGTTCATGGGGAACAAGGGCTTGCCTGGGTTCAGAAGCAAACTTTTTATATTGAGCACACAAAAAAAAAAGTATTTGGTAGGAGTTCAAATCATAACAGTCTGTACTTTTCTGATTGTGGACACACAGAACACATTTTTGTGCATGAATAATTTATATGAAATTATAAACAGAGCACTGGACCCAAGAATGCATTCTGCTAACAAATCAACCACAAAACCTTCGACTGCTTCCTTTTGGTTGTTCCTGAAACACAATCATCACTTTGTCGCAAAATATTCCTTGTTGTCCACCTCGCCAATCTTACAATTATAATATAATATCCTCTCCCTTCCAAATAAAAAACAATACTTGCCCGACAATGAGGGCACCAATTTAAAGCATTGCCCTCACGAGTTGGGCAATCTTTAATATCATGTCCAAAGAATTCTAAACTTCACACCAATTCCTGGAGGTCATTCATTTAAGCCAACAATAAACATTCAAAGTCTTGTACAACTAACCACTTCCATTTAGGCGACAGTTACATTTGTGTATACAGAAGAAAAAGTAACATAAGCTTCAGGGAAGTTGAATGACTATTTTGCCCAAGATCTGACAGTAGCCAAGCACCACAAATTTACTTCAAAACCCTTCTTGTAGACTCAGTCTGGGTTTAGATTAGATTTTTGAGTAAATTAGAGGGGAAAGTTTTCAAATTAAGAAAGACTGCAGCAAATAGAACTCCAGTGATTAAAAAAGATAAACTACTCCCAGACAGGCAGGCAGGTCACACCATAATCAGCAGATCATTTTAACAAAGTTGATGCTATTCTGAACATTTGGCCTGGAGGTGTAGTTGAAAAAAACTCTTGAAAAAGTCGCATTGTGCCAATGAAAAGCCGTTCTGTTCTACTTGTACTTTGTAACATTTTTATGACAAGGCAATTTATAAATAGTGCAACAGGATACAAAGCTCTAGAAAAATGCTGCCACTCCCATTCTTCAGTCTTGTGACGAGTGATGCAAATCACATGGCTCTTCAGTGTATTAAACCTTACAATATTCCCTTCTCAAATATTTCAAAATGTAAAGCCCAACCGCCAATTATTTTCTGACAGATGCCTAATTCAAATGAAGCCTAAGTGAATAGAAATGCATGCATTTCCAAATGGACAAGATTACATTAGAAGGGGCAAGGAAATCAGTCACTTGACGGTGTGCAGCTACTGGACCAATGTTCTTGGCTGGCATTGGACAAGTGACCATAGATTTTTGCATGCAACAGTTAAAACAATCCCCCGCCCGCCTCCTAAAAGGTTAACAAGCAAAATTTGGATAGTATAAAGCTAGGAGGGCAATATTTAGAGCTAAAGAAGTCTATTGCACACCACACCCCAAAGCCCTGAGAGTACCTGTAAATGAATCTACATGCCTGTGCTTCTTAGTTTTATTTGCTTCCAATTAGAAGTAATATTGCTGTTGTACCCAAAGAACAACTTTAATTTTAAAAAATTGTTCTCTTTGGATATTAACTCTACTGATCAAACATAAAGTGGAACATTCCTCTGATTTTCAACTCCTGGCACTTCATTAATTTGTTTAATTAATTTCAAGCACATAGTAAATACAAATCTCAATATGAATATTTTCGATTTATTATGACCTTTTGACAGTGTGGAGATATCGCCAAGTCACACCATTACACTGCTTACTGCTGCTGCCTGTATATATTGATGGATTTCCTTGTCACCCTTATTTCTCCTCCACATTCACGCCCACACCCCCTCACATCTAACATAATCTTGTGCATTTGGAAATGCAAGCATTTCTATTCACTTAGGCTTCATTTGAACTAGGCGCCTGTCGGAAAATAACTGGCTTTACGTTTTGAAATATTTGAAGAGGGATACTGCAGGTTTAATACACTGAACAGCCATGTGATTTGCATCACTCATCAGCTCCAACAGCTTTTAATATCAATTTACTTCTCAGTGTAGAATGCTCATTAACACAAAAACCTCCTCTTTAATTTTTACTTATATTTTTCATCCACCCCTTTGTTTTGGTTTCTCCCTCCCCCCTTTCCTTTTTTTCTCTCCCACATGGCAGCTGTCTCTCATTCTGCCAGAACATTCCACACCTAATCTGAGCCGTCTCTTGTCTCCACTAGTCCTATCACCATCTCGTCTCGTTTTGAATACCTCTTAATGTCTCTTCACTTCTTTTGTTCTCTCCCAGCCCTGCCTTTCGATCGATTTCATTTCCTTTCCAGTTTTGAAAAAGGGTTAGACCCGAAACGTCGAATCTAATTTCTCTCCACGGATGTTGCCTGGCCTGCTGAGTTTTTCCAGCATTTTCTGTTGTTATTTTGGATTTCCAGCATCTGCAGTATTTTGCTATCCTCCTCTTTAATTGTTGGCAAAGCCTGCTCTTTATAAACTCTAATAACTGAATAATCCCGACATTGACATTTCTACTTTCCCCTTGCACTTCAAGCAGCAGCAAGCAGCGAGCAGTAAAAGATTACCCGATGACACATGGCTGGTAATGGGCTCTCCAGAGCAGTTAATGGCTGATATCAGCAAGTGGAAACCATACTGTGCAGATGAAATGATAAAAAATGAATTAGTGCCAACAACTAGATATTGGAGGAGTGCCCGGTGCATAAAATAGACTCTTTAGATGCTGCAGTTTTCCTTCAACGTTCAAAACCAACTGCTTCAAAGAATGACATTCCAAATCATCAAACAATACTCAATCAGGGGCGAAGGTAGCAAACAACGGAGAAATTCATGTGTATGGTACAGTCATTTGTTCCCCACTTAACACCAATCTTATCCCCACCCACGTGGCAGGCGGCTTATGTGAAAATGAGCTTTGTGCTTTGGCTGAGAGTGGGACGATATTAAACATCACAAACAGCAGAATCCTCACAAGCACAATGGGACATCATCGTGTCTATGGGGGGGAAAAGCTACATTATTGCAATCCCTCCTTTTCTTTATTTATCTTTGTCTTATTCTCTGAATAATAAGATCACACAAACATAGGTATCTCATCCTTCAATCCAGCAACAATCATCAATTCGTATATGTAACAATGTGTGCTTAATTTTAGCTGAGTTGCACCCCAGAGTGAAGATTCCCAATTTGTGCAGTTAACATTCATTTTTAAACACTGCTAATAATAGTTTTTTCCACTGAAATATTTCAGTTTTGGACATGAGATTAACTGAAGTACACATCTCTCCTTGGGTTTTATATTAGAATCATAGATCGTTCACACGGTACCCAGGTAGACCGTTTGCTCTGATTTATCAGTGTTGGGGAACATTCCAGCACAAACCGAAGGTCATGGAGTCCTTCAGCTACAAGGATAGTTAACTTTATTTCATAGGCAGTTAAAATAGCACTGGTTGCATTCCTGGGAATAGGAAACCAAGAGTATGTAAAACATTGAAAGTAAAGTCGAAACTTCCTCAATGGCCTATAGAGTAGTGCGAAGCAAAACAGATCTGAAGGTCCCAGTGTCATTCCCTAAATTAGCGGAATGTGTAATTTTACATTCCACTGCCCTTATGGGCGTAGCATTCACACATGCTTTTGAACTACCTAGAGCACCGAAAATTAGCTTTGCTCCCCATTCACCCCTTTGCGCTCTTGTCCACTTTGACCTTCTGCTGCTTTGGGAAGGAAATGCTGCTGTGGGTGGGAATTCTTGCAATAGTTTTGCTGGATAAAAAATTTCACAAAACTATCATCCACAGCAGTATTTTATTTCTGGAGTGGCAAAAATTAAGAAAGGAGAAAAGAGTGCCAGTGTGAACTGAAAGGGGACAGGTTACAGAGAGGCAAGGCCACTGTGTATTTGATGGGGGGGGGGGGGCGGGGGGAGATGGTTACAGGGAGGAAAGGCCACTGTGTATTTGATGGGGGGGGGGGGGCTGGTTACAGGGAGGAAAGGCCCCTGTGTATTTGATGGAGGGGGGTGGTTACGGGGAGGAAAGGCCCCTGTGTATTTGATGGGGGGGGTTACAGGGAGGAAAGGCCCCTGTGTATTTGATGGAGGGGGGTGGTTACGGGGAGGAAAGGCCCCTGTGTATTTGATGGGGGGGGGGTTACAGGGAGGAAAGGCCCCTGTGTATTTGATGGGGGGGGTGGTTACGGGGAGGAAAGGCCCCTGTGTATTTGATGGGGGGTGGTTACGGGGAGGAAAGGCCCCTGTGTATTTGATGGGGGGGTGGTTACGGGGAGGAAAGGCCGCTGTGTATTTGATGGGGGGGGGGGTGGTTACAGGGAGGAAAGGCCCCTGTGTATTTGATGGGGGGGGGGGTGGTTACAGGGAGGAAAGGCCCCTGTGTATTTGATGGGGGGGGTGGTTACAGGGAGGAAAGGCCCCTGTGTATTTGATTGGGGGGGGGGGGGGGTGGTTACAGGGAGGAAAGGCCCCTGTGTATTTGATGGGGGGATGGTTACAGGGAGGAAAGTCCCCTGTGTATTTGATGGGGGGGGGGGGGTGGTTACGGGGAGGAAAGGCCCCTGTGTATTTGATGGGGGGGGGTGGTTACAGGGAGGAAAGGCCCCTGTGTATTTGATGGGGGGGGGTGGTTACAGGGAGGAAAGGCCCCTGTGTATTTGATGGGGGGGGTGGTTACAGGGAGGAAAGGCCCCTGTGTATTTGATTTGGGGGGGGGGGGGGGTGGTGGTTACAGGGAGGAAAGGCCCCTGTGTATTTGATGGGGGGGGCGGTTACAGGGAGGAAAGGCCCCTGTGTATTTGATGGGGGGGGCGGTTACAGGGAGGAAAGGCCCCTGTGTATTTGATTTGGGGGGGGGGGGTGGTGGTTACAGGGAGGAAAGGCCTCTGTGTATTTGATGGGGGTGGGGGGGGGTGGCAGGAGGGGCAGGTTGGAGGGAGAGAATACTTTGGAGAATGGGAGGAGATGGTTCGGGCATCTGTGAATTGGTGGGATTAGATTAGATCCAGCCAGGAGAGCAATGGAATAATTGACACTGGAGGTGGCAAAGGTATGAATGAGGGCTTCGGCAGCAGACGGATTGAGGTACAGGCAGAGCTGAGGCAGGGGCACAAGTGGCCAATAGAGGTGGAAGTAGGTGGCCTTTGTGCTGGAGAGGATATGGGATTGGAAGCACAGTGCCAGATCAAATAGGAAGGTGAGGTTGTGAATAGCCTGGTTCAGCCTGAGACAGAGGCTGCCGAGGAGGATGGAATCTGTATCAACAGTAAGGATTTTGTGACGGGTGCCAAAAGCTTCGTGCACACTACTGTGTACCTATCATCTTCAAATTCTGACCTCCTTTGCATCCTCTCCCCACGCTTCACCTGTAGTTGCCATTTTAGCCCCACATTCTAAAACACTCTTGCTCAACCTCTCTTCCTCCCCCCTTTCAAAAGCTTCCTCAAAATCTACCTCTTTGACCATGAATTCAGTCACCTCCTCTAAAACTTCCTTTGCTGCTTGATGTCCATTCTTACTTTTGTGAATTATATAGAATTTACAGCACAGAAACAGGCCATTCGGCCCAATTGGTCTATGCCGGTGTTTATGCTCCACACAAGCCTCCTCTCACCCTAATTCATCTCACCCTATCAGCATATCCTTCGATTCCTTTTTCCCTTATGTACTTATCTAGCTTCCCCTTAAATGCATCTCTGCTATTTGCCTCAACTAATACGTGTGGTAGCAAGTTCCACATTCTAACCACTCTGAGTAAACAAGTTTCTCCTGAATTCCTTATTGGATTTATTAGTGACTATCTTATATTTATGACACCTAGTTTTGGACTCTCCCACAAGTGGAAACATCGCTACATCTACCCTATCAAACGCCCTCATCATTTTAAAGACCTCGATCAGGTCACCCCTCAGCTCTCTCTTTTCTAGAGGAAAGAGCCCCAGCCTGTTCAGGCTTTCCTGATAGTTACAACCTCTCAGTTCTGGTATCATCCTTGCAATTCATTTTTTTTGCACCTTCTCCAGTGCCTCTGAATCCTTCTGTAATGTGGAGACCAGAACTGTGCACAGTAGGAAGTTTTATGATGTTAAAAAAGCTATCTAAATGAAAGCTCATTTTAAATTGCGTACTCGGCTGGTACAGGTGTGCAGTGTCATCGTTTTCATTCTGATGCACATCACCTATCACGATAGAGGACCAAGTTTTCCCCATCTCCACAAAAGGTAGGGATTTCTATGTCAAGAAAATAATACAAATAACAGGCAGCAATCCTGATCATTTGGAAATCGGCCTAACATTTTTCTTGCACAACAACAGTGGTGCCACCTCACCACTATGGTATATCTATGGTGACCTGAGCATCACCAGCACAAGGATCGTGTAATGACGAAACAAACCGAACAAGTTAGCACTTGACAGATCACATGAATGTGGATTTGCTTCTTCCCATCTTTAGGGGGATAACATTTTGCAGCACTATTTCAAGGGGTAGGGTAGACAAGAAGAAAAAATAATCTGAGTTTGCAAATTGCCTTTGCCTCACAGAGTGCTGCTACATATATTTAGTACCAACAAAAAAATGGGAGAATCCTGCCAATTTGAACGGTAACAATGGCCTTGCATTGAGTCAGGAAGCACTCCTAATTTACTTGCTGATCTACCCATTTCAGCACTAGCTAGACGAAGTCAATTCTTGTCTAGCTTCATATAATCGGTAACATGAGTCATGCAGGAAGAGTAGCATTTTTCACAACTGAAGAACTACATTTCCTTCTGTAGTTTGTAGCATTAAATCAAATTTGTTTCTCTCAAGCTCGTAATAAGTGTAACGTAAATGACTAAAAATATCAACAAGCCATTTTCTCTGTGGTCAAGCTGTATAAACTCAATAAATGCTGGTCCTGCCGGTTTATTTTTTGGGCAGAGCAAAAAGTTCCTATTTTCAGCTCAAAAACAGCTAAACCTAAATTATAATTTTGGCTTTGCCAACACATCGGTTCCCATATTGCTCCATTTTTGTTGAGCTGAATAATATTACCAGACAGGAAACTGTGTGCAACCCACCTGGGAGTTGACAAGTAGGTCACGCCGCTGCGGCCTTTTGTTGAGAGGCAACTTAGCCGAGGCCAAGATGTTTCTCTTTCCAACATTTCCTGCACAAGGCAGGAAGTCCTCTTGTAACTATTTCCAACTTTGTGAGTAACGCACTTTATGTATCTCATCATGCAAATATTTATTAGTCCCAGAATATTAGCTTTGTGCAGTGGTTCCCGTTTGCAACAAAGACACATGTTAATTATTATATCTCTAAGCTCATGCACACTTGGGGGAGGGAAAGGATCTGTATCTAGACTGCAGATTTCAATATGCCAACTGTTCAGCTCTCCAAAATTCAAATGTTTCAATTTGAATTTCTTCTTCAACTTCCTCCAGGTTCATGTCAGGATTTTGAACCATTAGTTCAACAGTCAAATGTCCTCAAACTGCATTGTACCTCAGGTGCTTTGCTTATGCAGAAGATCTTAACAGGGAAAATTCAAAAGGACCTGAATACACAAGAATTTTCTTAACCCAAAGAGTGGTAAGAATGTGGAACTTGCTACCACAAGGAGTAGTTGAAGTGAATAGCATAGATAAATGGTGGGCAAAATATGGCCTGCAGGCCGCTTCTGGCCTGCCAGTTCATTCTATCCAGCCTGCTGGAGCTCGGGCTGCACTTTTGTCTGAGTCTCGAGAGTGGGACCCCAAGGAGAGCTCGCTCGCTCAGGTTTACTGCAGCCTGGGAGTAGCTGCAACCCTGAACCAGGGCAATAAAAAAAAATAAAGCTGCCGGGACTGCGGCTATAGGTCTGATGCAGATCCGCTTTCCTTTTGCATCTCAGAGCCGGGCTAACGACTGCCTGTAAGCTCACTCCCACTCTGGCTTCGTGAACCACTTTTCTAAAACCCGTCAGATCCGCCGCTCATCGCTGGCTGGTGGGGTCGCTGCTGCCGCGCATGCTCACTAGATGTTTCTCTTCCGTCGAGTCATGGCTGCTCATCTCGGCAACTCTTTTACTGAAGAAAGAGACTGGTGCTGCGTCTTTCCTCTCCAAAACAGATATGGATTTACTATATGTATATACAATCCCCTTGATAAATAATCCAATGACAAAGTAAACTGCAAAAAAATTCTATGTTAGAGAAGTTGCACAACAATCCCTTGCATCATATCTACACTAATCACCCAGTCATTAAACGACGCAAAGGGAAGGCAATAATTAGCAAATGTGAGTAATCAGTTCTTTTACAAATAGGAATAAAATTATATTTTTTGTCAATTTAATTTTTTTTAAGTATTATAATGTAAACCTACAAATATAGAAACATAGAAGATAGGAGCAGGAGTAGGCCATTCGGCCCTTCGAGCCTGCTCCGCCATTCAATGAGATCATGGCTGATCATCCAAATTCAGTACCCTGTCCCTGCCTTCTCCCCATATCCCTTGATCCCTTTAGCCTTAAGAAATATATCCAACTCTTTCTTGAATATATTTAATGAACTGGCCTCCACCGCCCTCTGTGGCAGAGAATTCCACAGGTTCACCACTCTCTGGGTGAAGAAATTCCTCCTCATTTCAGTCCTAAATGGCTTACCCCTTATCCTTAGACTATGACCCCTGGTTCTGGACTCCCCAACCATCGGGAACATCCTTCCAGCATCTAGTCTGTCCAGGCCTGACAGAATTTTATAGGTTTCGATGAGATCCCCTCTCAATCTTCTAAACTCCAGTGAGTATAAGCCCAATCGACACAATCTCTCCTCATACGTCATTCCTGCCATCCCAGGTATCAGCCTGGTGAATCTTCGCTGCACTCCTTCCATGGCAAGGACGTCCTTCCTCAGATAAGGCGACCAATACTGCACACAATACTCAAGGTGCGGTCTCACCAAGGCCCTGTACAACTGTAGCAAGACATCCTTGTTCCTGTACTCGAACCCTCTTGCTACGGAGGCCAACATACCATTTGCCTTCTTAACCGCCTGCTGCACCTGCATGCTTACCTTCAGTGACTGGTGCACAAGAACACCCAAGTCTCTTTGCACTTCCCCTTCTCCCAATCTATTGCCATTCAAATAATAATCTGCCTTCCTGTTTTTGCCACCAAAGTGGATAACCTCACATTTACCCACATTATAGTGCATTTGCCATGTTTCTGCCCAATCACCTAACCTGTCCAAATTGTACTGGAGTTTCATGACATCCTCCTCACAGCACACACGCCCACCCAGCTTTGAGACACACTCAGAATCACTAGGACATTAATTCTGCCAATCTGATTACTATCACATATAATGCTAGTTCTATTACTTCAGGAGATTTTTACATATATCATTGCAGGAATACATTTTCAAACAATACTATTTTCCAATATTACTAATTACATATGCAATACTATATAGATGGCAAAAAGAATGGTTTGCGCCACTCCCGGTACCCAGAGTACGATGGCAGGGGAGTTTGTCGTCGCCATCTTAGACACAGGAGTGGAACCTGGAGCACAAGGACTCCAGGTAATGGCATGTGATTGTAATTCAGGCCTTGCAAAGCCTCAGGCGCCCATACTCAGCACACTAAAAAGAGAACACCTCTCACGTCGGAGGGCCCTGCGGACTCGAGCCACGTAGACTTTCAATACAACATGGAATTAATTGATCAATCATTTAATTTAATAACGGAATATTTTGCTATTTTACACTACATTTTGTGTATTTAAGATCGTATTTGACTACTATCTAAATTTATGTTTGTTTATGCAAAGTTCCTTCTAATTTTTGTGTGCGTGGACCCTTTAAATTTGCATGCGCAGTATCGCTTCCAATGGCAGGACCTGGTGAGCAGCCTGCACAGGATCTCGCGATTGGTGTGCGACCGCGTGGCCGCGCATCTTCAGGGGAACGTTGGTGTGCGGCCCTTAACAGCTCACTGTTAAGTGGCCCTCCAATCCAAAAATTGCCCACCCCTGGCACAAATGCATTTAAGGGGGAGCTAGATAAGCACATGAGGGAGAAAGGAATCAAAGGATACGCTGATAGGGGGAGATGAAGAGGGGTGGCAGGAGGCTCGTGTGGAGCAGAAACACTGGTATAGACCAGTTGGGCCGAATGGCCTGTTTCTGTGCTGTAAAGCTACGTAAATGGCTCCATTTCATTCAGGTGGAAAATCCTTTCCCCAGTTATCTTTCTCAAGAAGGTAACAATGGGTAGGAATTTAGTTGGCTTCACAGTGTTCCCAGAAACAATTAAATATACTGTAGTGCTGGATACAAAACATATTTACCACAAGTGGCCTTATATTTCACCCACTTATGGTTACGTTTTAGTTGTCCTTTAAGAATCAATCCTAATTGGACAATGATGAGCAAGTGTTGAAATTTAGCCATAGCTATTTTTTTTTTAAAGTTCCTTTCGAAGATGCTCACAGCTTAGTATTTTCCATTCTCTCTGGGTTAACACTTGCCATTTTTACACTCAGACCAGAATCCAAGAGAATCACAGATGTTACTGGACCGTAATCAGGAAGGTTACAAATGCTACTGGTGTGAAAGTTAGTATTCTAGAAGCCACTCTTTGGACTCCACCTCTTCTCAAGAATCTTCCTGTTCTACTGAATTTCTGTAAATGCTTCATTTACAGTCAGTCTCCTGTCATCTGGAGGCAATATCCAGCTGTTTTTCTATTAACAGAAATATTTCTTACATGTTTGTGGATTTAAAAAAAGCACAATTCCCTCCTGGCAATGTGGCTTCCCTGTACATCCACTAAACGTGGGCGGGCTGTGAACACTGAACTATTACATTAGAAAAAATAGGAAATTGTGCAGACTGCTTTCCAAATAATGAACATATGGTAATAAAGTTCTCACACATTCTTTGCGAGAGTACTTAACTCTGGCCTAAAATTTGATGAAAATTAAATGCAGCGCAATTACAGTTGGGAGCCAGAAAAAAAATCAATTCCCGTCAACCCATGCCTGTTCTGCATCAGCAGTAATATTTCTGCTGACCAGCATATCTATCCCACAACTTGTTAGAGAGAGGGAAAATCAACTAACCTGATGATTCAGCTGGTTAAGGCAGTGAGTTGGTAAGCCAAAAAGACCAGGACAGTTCCAGGTTTGAGCCACTCTCTCTGCTGTATTACCTAATCTCAGGCAGGGGAGCAATAGAGGGTGATTATATTAAGTCTCGGTGCCTTTGGGTTAGGTAAAATCGGCCAGGCTTACCTGTTGTGTATGTAATATGTGTGCTACTTTGAACCTATGGACAGGACTGCACTACTTGTTGGGCGTAGTGATACGCAGTACCACTCCTGGCCATAGGGGTATAAATAGTACTGTGGGTACTGATCCCCCTCAGTTCCCGCCTGTGGGCATGAAGTAAAGACCTATGTATAGTCCCTACCTCCAACCAGTAAAGACCTGTTTGAGTTATACGTTTAAGTCTTTGTGTTAATTGTTCAATACAATACACATACTTAACACTGGCGACGAGTCGGTTCGAACCCTGCGGCAGTTATTCCACGGCGGCTTCGTCCAAAGACAGGGCGTTGAAGAGAGGTTCCAATCCTCAACACCCCACTGAAAACTGAAGGGCAGCAGAAATCCTGACAGCTTCCAGCGACTGGAAGCGACAGGCATTAGGACCCTGAAGCCTCCATAACCTCGTGGGTAAGCCAGAGCCCGGGAGGGCGCGAGCGGGTAAGCCAGAGCCCGGGAGGGAGTGAGCAAGAGCCGCCGAGCGGGTGAGCCAGAGGCCGGGAGCCGCTTCAAGCGGGAGGCACTTAGCGGGCCAGCGATCGCACTGGTGATAAGGGCTGAGAACCGTTTCGGGCGGGCGGCGCACCAGCGATCGCACAGGAGATAAGAGCCGCAGTCGGGCTGAAAGTCAGCGACGAGAAGCGCGGGAAAACCGCCATTTTGTGGGCGGAGGACGACGGCAAGAGCGGGAAGCCGCCATCTTGGATAACAGTAAAAAAAAAAAATCTGAGAAATTGCAAATCTGATAAAGTACTACAATGCCTAAACATGGGAATATTAGCAACTTTGATAGTGACATCGAAGATTGGGCCATATATGTTGAACGAGTTAAAAATTATTGTAAGGCCAATAAAATTCGTGAGGCTGATAAAGCACTAACATTATTAAATTTAATGGGTGCGAAGACATACGGGCAATTGAAACACCTGTTATCACCAGATGAACCGGCGGATAAGACGTTCGATGAGATTGTTACTGTCCTGAAAGATCATCTAAACCCCACGCCGCTGATGCTAGCGGAACGATTTAAATTTTACGACAGAAGGCAGCTACAGCATGAAAGCAATGCTGATTATTTGCTGGAATTGCGTAAATTAGCGAAATATTGCCAGTTTGGAACGGGACTGACAGAGGCACTTCGAGACAAATTTGTGTGTGGTTTATTTAAACAGGATACACAAAAGCGACTGCTCAAGGAGAATGAGCTGACGCTTGAGAAGGCGGTCACTATGGCAGCAGCACACGAAGCCGCAGCGAGAGGCACGGCAGTAATGCAGCTACGGTCACCGGAGCTCAGTGCACACAAATTGGGTGTGAGTTCTGGCAAATGTTATCGTTGTGGAAAGACAACGCATGATCAGAACCAGTGTTGGTTTAAAAACCAAGAATGTAGAACTTGTGGTAGGCTTGGACATATAGCTAGAGTATGCAGGTCAGGGAAGAAGACCAGCAACAAGAAGTCACCGCAAGGAAAATACGCAAAGGTACACAAGGTGACCGAACAGGAGTCCGATTCAGACGCTAGCAGTAATGAACTGGCTAGCTTAAGAGTACTCAACGCTGGTAAGGGTGCAGACCTCCAGACAATTTGGGTCACTCTTCAGATAGAAGGAGTCCAAGTAAAACTGGAATTGGACACTGGATCGGCATTGACGGTCATAAATAAGAAAGATTACGGAAAGTTATTCCAACATATTCCCCTACAGGATATGGGGATTATATTGAAAACATACACGGGGCAAAGAGTGTACCCCATCGGGAAAATAGAGGTTGCAGTGGTCCACAAGGGCGAAGACAGTCAAATAATGGACTTATATGTGATATCTGAAGGAGGTCCTCCACTACTAGGACGGGAGTGGATTAGGAAAATGAATATGGACTGGCATTTCCTACAAACAATAACGAGTGAGAACTCGGTGAAGATAGTCGGCCCAGACTCTGGAACGGATGATGGTAAGCCCAACTCAGGTGCAAAAGACAAAGTTTCAGCACAGAATTCCACTGAGCAACAACAACATAGTTTAACTGTGGATTCTGAGTCTGGCAAGTCTACTGATGTGCCCATTTCTGAGGGACACCGGGCTCGAACTCAACTCCATTTCAAACTACAACAGCAATTAGAACAAATGCTTCGCCGTTTTGAGCAAGAGTTGAATGCAACGAAAGAGTTCTTTGATATAGAGTTGGAGAATCTGGAAAGACAACAGAAGCAGCTGATGGAGAAAATGGAGCAGGAGCACACAAAACGTCTGATGTCAGAGGAGTTAACGGTCAGCCAACTCCTGCATATGCTGAAGGACAGGACTCTGAAATGGGAAAAACTTGAACATGAACTTCAATATTCAAACGAAAGGGGTTCGGAGCTCTCAAAGGTTATTGGAAGAGCTGAGGTGGCAACACAGACTGAGATGACTGCAACAGAGCAGCCCTTGGATGCCAAAAGTACGCTGACTCACGTCAACGTAGAACAACAGACCGCTGAAACAGCTGCTCCGGTAGAGGGATTGCATAGTCCGATCAATCAATCTCCAAAGGAAGTTGAAGTATTAAAATCACAAATGAGGTCACTAGTAAACGACTTGCTGAAAGCCCAGAAAAAGCTGGATGCAGAGGTACACATGAAGAAGTCTCTTCAGGAAAGATGTCTGGATTTGGAACAAGAGCTGGCTAACGTCCAGCTGGGTATGGAGGAAATAGACGACCCTCTCACTGGTCTAGCTCAGGACGACACCGAATATTACGATGTCCTGTCCTGCCCAGCTTGTAACTTCGACTCCCAAAGTGCAGAAATCATGGAGGAGCACCAAAAGTCTACGGAACATCGGGAGAAGCTGGCTCTACGACGGAAACAGGAGGAAGAGAAGGAGGAACTGCGCATGCAGCTGGCAGCTGTGGCAGCTGACAATGGAGCCCAGAGAGTCTCCAAGAAGCAGAAAAGGAAAAGTAAAAACAGAAGATGACCCATCTGAACCATTATCACCTCTACCAGATCACACACGTGGTCCCTCCGAACGGAGCCAATTCAGTTCGGAAGTTCAAACTGTTAAATCCATGGAAGGACTATTGAATGAGTCACTCCAGCAACGTGAACCGACTACACCACAGAGATTGAATCTGTGAACTGTTTTCCGCAGAGACTGAATCTGTGATCTGTTTTGACATGAAGTTATCTATGTATCTATGTTATTCTGTTATGTAAACCTGAAGTTATATATGTATATATGTTATTACGTTATGTTAAATGGGGAGATGACTGTAAAGCTAGGAATGGAGGAATGTTGTGTATGTAATATGTGTGCTACTTTGAACCTATGGACAGGACTGCACTACTTGTTGGGCGTAGTGATACGCAGTACCACTCCTGGCCATAGGGGTATAAATAGTACTGTGGGTACTGATCCCCCTCAGTTCCCGCCTGTGGGCATGAAGTAAAGACCTATGTATAGTCCCTACCTCCAACCAGTAAAGACCTGTTTGAGTTATACGTTTAAGTCTTTGTGTTAATTGTTCAATACAATACACATACTTAACATTACCATTTTTGGGTACTGATTCATGCTGGAGGTTCACATGTTTGAATCTCGGGATAGAATAGGATCAGATTAGGCTTGGCTGTGCTGGCCCCGGCAGCTGAATAGCCTGCTGACAATCACTATCAAAGTCCACATGTGAATAATGGCTATTAGGACAAGATACTAGAGGACACGAATAACAACTTGCATTTATATAGCACCCTTAACATAGTAAAATGCCCCAAGGTGCTTCACAGGAGCGTAATCAGACAAAATAAACTGACAGAGCCACAAAGGGAGAAAATAGGACAGGTGACCAAAAGTTTGGTCACAGAGATAGGTTTCAAGGAGCAGCTTAAAGGAAGAGAGAGAAGTATAGTTGCGGAGAGGTTTAGGGAGGGAATTCCAGAACTTAGGGCCTGGACAACTGAAGGCACATCTGCCAACCAGTTGAACCATAGTCCAGCAAAGAGTCAATGGGCCAAATATTCCTGGAGCAGCGCATCTCACGGTGTGCCTCGTTGGTTGGACTTTATCTTGCACCCTTCAGCTGGCATATAATTTGTGGAGTAACTTGCTGGAAATGTAATGGTGCGGGGAGGCCAACGGACATCGTCAACAACAGGGCTAACAGTGTATCACCTTAACCAATGAGATTTCAGGATTTATAATGAAACAACGGAACAATGGAGAAGGAGGGAGAATTAGAGAGGGTGGAATTGAGGGGCCGGGGGGTGGGGTGGGGAGAACTGGCAGAGAAAGGAGGAGAAAACAAGAATGAGGAAATTTGAAAGGAAAATTCAAAAATCTATCCCCAATGCACATTTTCTCATTGCAGCACTGAATTGAAACTTTGTAACACACACACCTTTACCAATATTTATCATTTCCAAGATCACGATTTGTGGTTTTCATGGGAAAATGGATAGAATTCAAAATATGATCCCCAAAACCCTGATTAAAATAATCTAAAATCCCATGTAATAAAAATGTAATGTGACTTATTCAATCACCATAAACCAGCGGTCTTGATTAATCCCCCCTTAAAGAGAGGATAATTTTCAAATATACTTAACTGATGAAAAATGTTATGTACACTGTAAATCAAAAATCCACACAAAATGCTTTATATACTTATATTCCTTTTTATACTTATATTCCTTTTATTATTTAATTCTTATTTGACATAACGATAACTTTTTTAAAGCCAAATCCCATTTCCACGTTTCCGAAGCACTCAAGAATATCCTGCAGTTCTAAATAAAAATATGGAGTTCTCTGCTTCCCATAGTTCTGCCGATACTTCAAATAAACAACTTATGCCGCTGTGTTTCAACTCTCAATATTTTTGTAACATTTAATATGTGCACAGAATCTTTATGAAAAGCACTCAGAGTAGCTTCCATCCCACGGTACAAACCTATCCCATTTTTAGTGCCTCCAAATAAACTTAGGAATGTTTTAGTGATCTCAGCCACCCTACCATTGAGAGACACTAACCAGAGGACAGTCATCTGCCAATGGGAGGGGGTGGGGAGAGGAAATTAAAAAGAAAATTATCCACATGTCACTGCCACACTCAATAGAAGCAACCTCGATCCATTGCTCCTCAACCCAGCCTTGGCTGCAGAGAGGGTGTGGCTCGAGGGAAGGGAATTTATACACCCATAAAAATATCCTTCTATTCCTTTCTTCCTCATATACTTATCTAGCTTCCCCTTAAATGCATCTAAGCTATTCACCTCAACTATTTCATGCAGTAGCAAGTTCCACATTCTAACCAATCTGTGAGTGAAAAAGTTTCTCCTGAATACCTAACTGGATTTATTAGTGACTATCTTATATTTATGGCACCTAGTTTTGGACTCCCCACAAGTGGAAACATCTTCTGTACATGTATCCAATCAAACCCCTTCATCATTTTAAAGACCTCTATCAGGCCAACAGTAAGTCACAGCTGATTGGACTGAAGCACGCCACCAATCAGAATGAATTCATGGGCTGCTGCACTACCATTGGTCACAGTGATGAAACCAATTGCTGCTAAATCTGCCAGAACTTTCTGTGGTATTTACTAGATACAATGTATTAATACCTGTTTTGCCGGCTCCACTTTCTCCGGTGATAAGTATACATTGGTCCTTATCCTGGTCTCGTAGAGATCTGTAGGCTTCATCTGCTAAAGCGTAGCTGTGGAAATAATACATCTGTTATAACATCTGAATTAAAAAAAAATCTTTTAACTTGTCTGCAGAAGAGGGGGAGAATTGACAGGTCCTGTTCAGCACTGGTCAAAAGCAACCTTGAAGGTCACCTACAACAAAAACTTGCATTTATATAGTGCCTTTAACATAGTAAAGCGTCCCAAGACAACAGAATTTGACACTGAGCCACATAAGGAGATATTAGGGCAGCTGACCAAAAGCTTGGGCAAAGAGGTAGCTTTTATGAAACACCTTAAAGGAGGAGTGGTAGAGAGGCAGAAAGGTTTAAGGAGGGAATTCCAGAGCTTAAAGCCTTGGCAACTGAAGGCACAGCCACCAATGGTGGAGCGATGAGCAAGAGGCCAGAATTATTGAACTAATTAGCAGCAGTGGCATTTGTGCAAATGTCTGCAGTTTGAATATTCTTGTTTTCTGAGCCCAGGTTACGTTAGATCACACATATCAATATATCACAATAGAGTGCCTCAATGTACTAACATATCATACTATGTATAACCTCTAAGACATAACACGCTAATACAAAAACCATTAGACGTGACAAATTAAGGTAAAAATTGGTGAAATCAACTAAACCGACAGCATGACAGTGCCACACACACTGCTGCACAACCAAGCAAACAAATCGCTCACTGCCAACTTCCTTTCTTAATTTGTTTTTCCAATACTATACCTCTCTAAGCATAGCAACAGTTCTCATGTGGGAGACCAAGTAGTTATCTTCTCGTGGGCATGTGATTGAACTAGAACTAGACGCCGACCCTCCTTCCCATCTTCGAAGGCAGTGACTCTGTTCAACAGGCACGGGATCCCTTCAGTAACCTCGATCAAATGTCCATTCTTTACATGTGAGTGTAGACAGGCTAATTGATTGTTGAGGCATCATAGTTGAGCCCAATCCTGTCCTCACCCCCTGTGCACTGCTCAGCAAGTGATTAATGGTTAGTTATTAGAAGTGAGAACCCTACCTGATTTTTCCCCTCCTGAGACAAGGGGTGCTAAGGCAAGTTGTTGATGCCCCCATTACTATTCAGCTGATTTAGCACAGACCAGAAATCAAACTGGGACCCCCCTGGTCTGTTGTTTCACAGCTCCATACTGGATGGCACATTAAGCCACCAAACAACTCAAGGAGTCAGATACCGAGATCCTTAAACAGCACTTTCCACGACTCAGTGCAAAGATTCCAGCAGTCCTACCTAGTTAATTGCTGGAAATGTAGAACCCTGCCTTTAAAGGAGTTAGATCATTGCCTTGTTGAGGATTGTGTGGGCAGACTTACTTACTAGAAGAAACTGCTGTACAAAGCTGCCATTATCCACCCTGTGCAAAAGATGACATTGCAGCAGATGCTCTGCCTATTGTCGCTGCCATAATCCCCTCAAGTACTAACTGAATTGAACCTTAAAAGTAATTTAATTGCCATCCCAAAAACAGGCAACTAACCTCCCATTTTAAAATGACACAAGCTCTCAAAGGCACCGCAAGAGTTATATGCCAATTACAGGTATGCACGATCGAAGGACATTTTCTCATCTCACTCCCAGCAACCTTTATCCTACATCATTTTTTGTGACGATGGGAAATAAGGCTAGTCAATAATGTAATTTGGTCCCAGCATCAGCAGCACTGAGAAGATGGTGGCCCTAACTGGAAGGTTAGCCACCTCATAGTATTAAAATCAAATTTTCCATGTTTGTGGGAAGCTGTAGAGGTTCAGAGTGTCTTCCCAGATAGTGGGATTTAATTAACTTACATTCCCTGTTCCACTCACTGCCACCTCTGTGGACCTATACAATCGAGGAATGGGAGACACAGATTTATATTATTTGAATTAATCTTTAGAATGGAAATCAGAACTTTTTTTCTTAAAGTTAAGAGCCTCATCAGTATGGGGGGCACTGAAAAGTAAGATAACATTTTAAACACTCATATTAGAAGGAAGGGAGCAGCAGATTGAGATGGAGAGATGAGAGCAAGAAACCAGGAACTGGAGAAAAAGGCCAGCAGGAGTCCGAAGAAAATACCTGTAGTTCTGGAAAGCCCAGAACAGACAGGAAAGTTGCACTGGGCTAGAAGTGGGTGAGTGCACTCTGCAAAGTGAGCTATTCTACTATCCACCTCAATGACTCTCCAGATTTCACCCAAACCTAAATTTCTCATCTTATATGTGGCATTAACATTTTTCTGATAGTTAAGATTTGCAGATTATGAGATCCTTTAAAAGGAGTGTTGAGGTGGATGAACTTTCCCACCATTTTGAAAGTGATGCACAGTAAAGGTCGCTGGGAATGAAATGAGAAAATATTGTAAATCACTAACATATCTCGAATCCCCTAAATTTTCAAACTGTAGAAATTTTTTTTTACATTAAATATTTTAATTATTTCTTGTATTTAGACAGCAAATAAATGCAAACAAAATACTTAAAGAAACCAAAAACATTGGTCCAGATATTCTGCTTTAGCAGAATTGGGGCTCATCTTTGGCATGGTGGGACTTCGACTGGCTAAGATGTTGGCCTTGGGATCATTATCATTATGGTCGGCTTCCTCCTGGATAATCCATCTGAAGAGGGCATGAAAAATGACTGCAAAAGGCCTTGGAGGCCTTCCCCAGCACTGTGGTGAAGGCATCCACTCTAGTGGCCGATGAGATTATTTAAATAACTGCAAAAAGCGCGTGACCTTATGCAATTAATCATTCTGCAATAAGCCTTTGGACCATTTAATCTTTAAATGGAGCCTTTGCTATCCCTAGAAATGGTGGGCACAAGGGACAGGCATCCCTGGCGCTAGTGACAGGTAATAGGTTAGATCCCATTCGTACATACTTACAATAGGCTGGCATATTGTATGTTTTCGGTCTCTACCTGCAGGAAATGGCAGGAGGAGGCAAACATCAAAATGGCAGAACTTGACCCAGCTCAAAGCAGGATGGGAAGTCCCAGCCATCGAGTCAAAAAAGGAAACAGAAAGAAAAAGATGAAAACATAAGAGAAAGGCTGAGCAGCCTACACAGCTGTAGCATTTTGTTCAGTGCTATTGCCATTTTTCTGCATTCCTGAACATACGTCAAGAAAGTATTTGAATCTTGCACATTCCTAACTGTCAGAAGTGTTGTACAATAAATCAGCGACTACAAGGAAGGGGGGAAAAAGTATCTGGAGAGCCTGCCCCTGAATCAGATCCACAATTTAATTACCGTGCTGTGTTGTATATTTACAGCCTCATTCCCCAATGTGTTTTTTCAAACTACTGTATGGGCTTTTAATAATAAGTCCCTACTGTCAACAAGGAGTCTGTTTCTATGCTGAACGACCAAATATCCCACAATTAATCCCGCTCCCATGAGAAGGTCCAAGAACATTAATTATACTCGTAACGCCTCCAGTCAGTCTTAGCAAAATAAATATAAAAATCAGAAGTAGTCTTGGTTCAGCAATGTTGATTTACCTCCCAGCATTATCTGTGGTCCAATTCTAAAGCCTCCTTCTCAATTTAACTGGGGGTGGGGAAGTGGCACAGAGGAAGAGTATTTTTTAATATTATCCTTCGCCTCTAATAAATCTATTTTAAAGGTCCTTCTCCTCACCAGGAGGGTTTGCAGGCAACTTGGCCCCAGGCCTCTGATACCACTGGTTATTAGCCAAGTGATAAGAAATCCATGAAAGCAGCCAGGTGACTTGTGCCAATTGTCTCCAGCTGTACGCAAGGCCCTGATTCCGCTCTGTGACTCCTTCCCCAACCCCCAGATCGCCAGAAACCTGCTGGCATGGATGGGACTGTGGCTATGTCCCATGTCCTACCACTCCATAATGTAGAATGCTGATACCCGGATCTGCTGCTCCATGGGTCATCTCTTCTTCTCTAGCGGGTGTCAATCGTGGCTCAGTAGTAGCACTTTCAACTCTGGGTCAGAAGATTGTGGGTAGGAGTCCCACCCCAAAGACTCAGGCTGCACTGTCAGAGGTGCCGTCTTTCGGATGAGACATTAAATTGAGCCTCCGTCTGCTCTCTCAGGTGAACGTAAAAGATTCCATGGAACTATTTTGAAGAGGAGCAAGGAAGATCGCCCTGGTGTCCTGGCCAATATTTATCTCTCAACCTACACCTAAAAACAGCTTATCTTGTCATTATCACATCGCAGTTTGTGGGAGCTTGCTGTGTGTAAATTGGCTGCCGTGTTTCCTACATTACATGATTACACTTCAAAAGTACTTAATTGGATGTAAAGTGCTTTAGGACATCCTGAGGTTGAGAAAGGCGCTACATAAATGCAAGTCTTTCTTACTTTCAATGCCTTTTATCCAACCTGCATAGTTGTTACTGTTCAGCACTGCTTTCTGTCATACAAGAAAAAAGAGGATGCTATTGTAGGGCTGAAGTACACCAATCTCCAGAGCAGGATTGAGAAAGTTCCGACTTAAACATCATCACTTAGCTGACAGAATCTTTCCACTCCAACTAGAGAAGCTGGAATAATCCAGCCTTTGTTTTCCTCTTGCTGGAGAGAAGGACCAGCAGTGAACCTCAGTAGGCGAACAAAGAGGAAGTATGGAGAATGATCTGGGAACTGGGAAGCTGATGTATTTGGGGTGGGATACAAATGGAACGAACAATTTATCAATAACAGTACAGGGTATTAGTGTGTAAAGAGAGAGAGATTTCTTTGTCGGGAGGGGAGGGGGAAGTGAAGTGAAGTGAAGAGACTGCTGCAGAGAAAATTAAAACCAAAAATCTAATAATGGCTACATTACAGGGGCAAGAAGCAAACCGAAACACACATCTGAACAGCACTCAGTTCAGATCCCAACTGAAAGCATCTTTAAAGCTGCAAGTACAAGGACAGCTGTATTGAAACTCTCCAGCATTACATTTTACAACTTCAATGCAAATATTGCCTCGGGTGACACCATGATCTATCTTTGCTCTGCACCACATTTTTCTAGTTTTGGTGAAAGGGTGCCATTCAAGCCCTGGAACTGATGTAGAGAAGAACCACAAGGTGACCCCTCATGTCAGATTACTGAATTATGAGAAAAGGCTGGAAATTCAGCCCCGAAAATGCAATCCCTGAGAGACACATCAGCTGGTAAATAGTATAAGGAAGTAAATCCAGAGCATAACTTCAAGTTAAACTGAGGCAGCAGGTCATGGCAGCACAAGCTGAAACTGGGAAAAGGCGATTTAGAACTGTTGTCAGGAAGTTCTTCACACAGACCTCTGGGAAGAGTAGGTAAAAGTCCTGGAATTGCTTAAAAAACAGATGCTCTGGTGAGAGGACTGAAGGCTCTTTCTGGATGAATGGCCGTCCTCACCTGCATTTCTTTTGTGAAACCAAAGACTCAAGCCATACAATGGGGGGAATTTTTAACTCAGGTGCGGGATGGTGTGTTATCCGAATTTCGTGTTTCCCACACGAATCTAAATGGATGTGAGAGATTGATGCAATGCAATTTTAACTTAACTGGCCAATTGATTTCCAACGTTTGGGAAGCCTTTGCAAATGGGTTTTTCATGACTGAAAGTCCCCTCTGATGACGTCATCATTGCTGCTGCAAGGTCCACAGCAAGCCTTGCTTCTTCTGCAGACTGCCAAGCTTCTTGACTGTGCAGTGTGAGGGAGCTGCAGCAAATATGACAAGCGGGAGGGCCATATCAGCTCCTCGCTTTGACGAGGTGGCACTGCAGGCATTAGTGGATGGAGCTGGGGCCAACAGGGAGGTGCTCTTCCCTTCATCAGGGAGGAAGAGACCTCCCACTCAGACCAAGGCAGTGTAGATGCAGGTGGCAGAGGAGGTCAACTCCTTGGGAGTCACCCGCAGAACCTAGATACAGTGCAGGAAAAGATTTCATGACCTTCAGCGCACTGGAAAAGTGAGTATGAATTTCCCATCACCCTCAATCTGATCCCCATTGCCTTTCCTCACCAGCACTCAGCTTTAGCAATCTCTTCCTCCACATCCCACTTGACACTGACATCCATGCACCCTTACCCATTCCCTCTCTCTCTATGCTCACATTCACATAACTATTCGACCATGCAGCCCTCACACTCCCTCACACTCTGATGCTTTGAACACAACTGAAAACACACAGGGAGGGCCCTTGGTCTTGCAACCTCACTCCATCTTTGTCTCCTTCTAAGTATCTGTGCTATGCAATCTCTACACTCACTGCTTCATTCTCACTCAACCTCCACTTGTCTCCCTCATTGCAAGAAAAGAGAGCTCACAACAAGAGAGAGCGAGCCAGGACAGGAGGAGGGCCACCCTCAATAGCCCACCTGACCCCCTGGGAGGAGGCCGTCCTGGAAATTATGGGAATAGAGGATGATTCGCGCGTGGGGGACGGACAGACGGGTGTAACACAGCAAGCTGGTGATAGAAAAGTTTCCCATCTCTCTCTTTGACATTGCATGAGTCGCTGATAATGATTGTGAAGCTGTAACAGATGGACTTATTAACATCTGCAAAAAGTTATGTGCATGTAGCCTTTGCATCACATCTCTGACACTTTCCTTTACTCCCCCACAGGACCATCACAAGCATCCGTCCCCCCCTAGCCAGGAAGAAGAGGCTGAGCAGCCAGACTCCTCAGAGGAAGCTGCAACCTCTGAGGGCGCAGCGTCAGCAGAATTCAGCGCACCCAGCACCAGCGCAGACACTCACACCTCGGTGGGACTTTCGGGACATAGAGTAGTGTTGTCACCTGGTGTATCACAGCTCACAAGTGAGCATCAGCAGATTGTGGAGACAGGGACAGCAGTGGAGAGTCCTAGTCAGAGGGCGCAGGACTCTGCCAGCTCGGCTCAGCAGCATGTCGACCCTCTGCCTCTGGGTCCATCCATAAGATCAGAGGTGATGGAACTCCAGGCACAGATGCAGGAGTCTCTGGCAGGTTTTGTCTCTAGGATCGCTGCGAGTGTGGAGCGAATGGAGGAGTCCATAGCGAACATGAGCAGCCTTTGTGGAGTCATTGGCGCATGAACGCATCACCACGGAAAGGATGACTACCTCCGTGGAAAGGCTGGCTACCATAGAGGAGAGGATGGCTATGGTAGAGGAGAGGATGGCTACAGCCATGGAGGAGCTTAGTCGCCAGGGTATGTAAAACATGGTCATTGTTCAGAATAGAATGACATCTCTTGAGGAGCGATGGGCATCTATTGAACAGAGAAACCAGACCTTCATGGAAGTCCTTATGAGTAGGACTGCCATTGCAGATACGGGTCCCAATGGCCCCCCTGATGTGCAGCAAGGCGCTCTCCAGCCACTTGCAGGCGCTGAGGGGGACCTGACCCATGAGAGGGAGGTTGGTGACAGACCTCAAGGAAGTGGGGCTCCTCTCCAAGCGCTCACACTTCCATGCCACTGCAGAGCCCTCGGTCAGAGCCCCACCAGAGTCCACACCCAAGTGTGGCAGACTGTTGACGAGTCCTCCCCCGCAAATGGTGCTGAGACAGGAGCAGCAGGAAACAACAACAACTCCTCCTCATGATGTGAGGAGGATATGTAAGGAGGATGTGTGAGGAGCCACTTGGTCCTCAGGAATCTGCAAGCCACGACGCTGTGCCATGTTGTGAAGCGCACAGCAAACCACGACGATTCTGGAGACCCTGGCTGCTGAGTACTGTAGGGCTCCACCTGATCTATCCAGGCATCTGTAGCGCATCTTCAGCAAACCGATGGTTTGCTCGATAATGGATCTGGTGGAAATGTGGCTGGAGTTGTAGTGCTCCTCAGCTTCGTTGGCTGGCCTCAACGGCATCATTAGCCACGTCTTCAGGGGGTAGCCCTTGTCTCCAAGTAGCCATTCGTTAAGTTGGTCTGGTGGACTGACTCGCAGAGGCACACTAGACTGGTGCAGTATGAAGGAGTCATGGCAACTGCCAGGGTACATGACACAAACCTGCAAAATCTCCTTCTTGTGGTCACACACCAGCTGAACGTTGAGGGAGTGGAAGCCCTTGCGGTTGACAAAAATACCTGGATTGCGATGGGGTGCCTAAGGACCACATGTGTGCAGTCAACGATGCCCTCTACCCTTGGAAAGCCTGCCAGATTAGCTAACCCAACCGCTCGTGCCATGACACTTGCTCGATCCTTGGTGAAATGGATGTGATTGTGCGCGAGGGCAAAGAGGGCATCAGTTACCTGCACGATGCAAGTGTGTGTGGCCGCCTGGGAGATGCTGCTGATGTCTGCTGCTGATCCCTGGAATGAGCCTGAGGCAAAAAAGTTGAGTGTGGTGGTGACTTTGATGGCCACTGGTAAAATGCTTGTCCACCTGGTCCTCTGGGCAACAGGTCTTGCTGTAGCATTGCGCAGATGTCAGTCACTACCACTCGCGAAAGTCAGAGCCGCCTTTGGCACTGCTGCTCAGACATGTTGAGGTAGCTGATCCTGCGTCTATAGACCCTGTTTGGGGGGGTATCTCCTGCGCCGACGGGCTTCCAGGCGCTGGCCCCTTCTGGCCTGTGCAGCTTCAGGTGGGTGAGCAGCAGCCTGGTGCTCCTGCTGCTGTTGTTCCTGGTTCTGCTGCTGCCACAACTGGTGCTCGAGCTCCTCTAATGCCCAGATGGGAAGGAAATAAATGGCTCCCATGCTTCTGGTATATGCCTCCGTTGAGGAAGCGCTGAGTGAAGGTGGCGAGAGGGGTTTCCCAGGAGGTCACACTGGAGATGGGTGTGAGGCTCCAACCTTCCACAGGTGTGGTTAAGCCTTCTAAAAGTTGCCCCAGACCTGAGACCACTAAGTCCTGCCACCTGCAAATCATGGCTGATCAAATCTCCTCTTTAATGGTTGACCTGCAGTTGATAGTCAGCAATCCGATAGTGCTCCCTCCAGGTTTCACATTCGTGTTTCCCACCAGGCGTGTTTCATGTGGCAAAAGTGTTAAATTCGCAAAGGCCTTTCAAAATAGGATTATAGAGGCCATTTAGTGGTTGTCAAGGGCCTTAACGACCAGTCCTGCCTGTTGGATGCGGGACGGAGTTGGGACCATCAGACACGACTGAGTTAAAATTGCTCGGAATCGGGAACCAGGCGGGGGGGGGGGGGGGGGGGGGGGGGGAGGGGTCCCGCCCGCCAGTTTTTGCGATTTTAACCCCCCGCATGCCTCCAAGCCCGCCTCCACGGCGCAATGAAAATCGAGGCCTATATAGTTTCTGATAGCATCTGAATATTTCAACTCAGTAATCATAAACTAAACGTGAAGCTGGAGTAGTCTGCATTTGTTATCTGAATCATATTACTGTTTTGCACTTCACTGAGAAGAATCAGATATTTCAATATATTAAAAAGGCAAATATTTTTACAAATATGAAAAGCCCATTAGCCACAACAAGCCTGATATTTTTTTATTGATCAGCCCACCTACTCAACTAAATCCCTTCTCTGTCCAGGAATATATCCAATTGTCCCTTGTACATGTAACCCCTTCACGGTTCTCTAGATATATATGAGATGTGGTCTCTGTTGTAGACAGTATTCTATAGTCCAGTAAGGAGATCACTACTACAATGGCTTAATTCTAATTATCTTACTTTATAGTTTTAACGTCAGACAGTATAAGAAGATTACAGGTCAATGAACTAAATTAGACATTTGCATACATTAGAATGAATCTAGACATAATAAACATACATTCTCCATTTACATGGATTCAAAGGAGAATCTGTCACTGTGTCCAAATTCGAGTGCACTCTTTCGTTGGCGCGCTTAAGTTGGAGCTCATGGTATGTATAATGTCTGCAAGACTTACGACTCTGAACCCCTTCGTTGAATTCTCTTCACGATCACTGAATCCCACTTTGAGTTCTGGATGCAGAGCTACTAATACGAAGGGCGGCGGCCGAGTTTGGAAGCCCGGGACGGGATGCGGCAGCCATTTGCCTCCTGAGCCCTCTTTTCAGAGCTCCTGCCCTCTTCTCTTTCAGTCGCTCCCGTTTCCCGCTCGAAAAAAACCCGACTCCACCCCTTCCTCCTGGGGTTTCTGCCTGGAGACTGCGCAGCCTCACTGTCTGCAACAGTTGATACTGGTGCAGAATTATGGAAAGTCTGCTCTTAAGTCACATTGTGTCCTTAAAAGTTCTTGCCGTACCTTCACATGGGCAACTTTAACCCAGGGATTTGTAACAATGATAATACAGTGTCTAAGTTAAAGATTGATAACCATACTTAGCGTACATAACATTTCCAGTGGGTATTACATACATAATTATAATGTTCACTTCAGTGGCTTTCCATAGTAACATTGCCACAGTTCCATTACCCTTTCGATGAAAAAGTTCCCCAGAATTTCCTTTTTCATCCTAAGTTTCTGCTATTGTCCCCTGGTTTTTGAACCCCTCACCACAGTGGGTAATTTGCCAGGATAAATTTCGTCAGTTGCCTTCATAATCATGAAAACTTCAATTAGATAAACTCAAAGTCCACTCTTTTCTAAACGAGCTATCTTTCCTTAACTTTTCCTCACAACTTAAATTTCTGATGCCAGAATCACCTTCATCGCCCACCTCTGTACTTCTAAAATATAAACGTAACATCCTTCCTCTGGTTAGGTGACCAGAACTGTATACAGTACTCCAGATTGGTTCTGACTCATACTCAATACACAATACAACCTTGTTTAAATTGTAATATATCCTTTGGCTAATGTAACTCAGTAACTTGCGTGTTTCTTTCCAGTAGAAAAAGGCATTGTGCTGACAATTTCACAGGTCTATCCAGTATTACCCCAAGACCTCTTTTCTGATCAGCTGCTGAACCATTGTTCCATTTAATACATGCTCCTTTTTGTCAATCCTTGATTCTATATTAATTATTTCACACTTACCCACACTGAATTGCATCTGTCACCTATTTGCTCCGTTACCTGAAAGATCTTAAACCTTTGGAATCTGGTTCCTGACCATCTGCTCTGCCACCTATTGTATCATCATCTGCAACCTATATTATGGCAAAGCCATTAAAATACTTAATAAATAGCACTAAAATAATATTTTGGTTCAAGTTAAAAAAGCAGATGATTGATGGCAGCCATTCCTAAAGTAAGTCCACTTGATGTGGAGCCTCAGATTATGCATTTTAGAACACAGGATCTCAAAGGCTACATGTTTCAGACCGTGTTAGAAACGTTTTAGGGCAATGAGTTGTGGAACAATTCACTGTCCAGTACATACGAAGCAAATTCACCAATCCCACACTCCCTGTTTGAACAAAGTGTGGGTGAGAGAGGGCCACAACACTGTAGCACAGATTCTTTGATCTGGACTCCAGTCAAGCATATTTTCCTGCTGGGAGTGCAGAAACGTTGAATTTACTTTCTTATCTTAACAGTGGAAGTTCGCAAACACTTTTACATTAAAATCCAACTAGTCATCTGGAATTTCGGTGGGGTTTTCCCAATCTTCCGCTGTAACTTCAGATCAGCGGACCCCCGGAGAAGCGGCGTTAGCGGCTAAAACAGCTATTTAGGTCATTTCTCCAGAGTTTCTGCCAAAGTTATGGCGGGAGATCAGGAGAGCCCCCCCGGAATCTCTTCCCCATTATCTTGAAAGCCATGCCAGGTGTTGGTCTGCCGGCATCCCTAAAAAGGATGGCCTTGTGCACTGAAAGTTCATTGGATGCAAAGTAAATGCCTGATTTTAGGTTTCAGTTGGAGAACATAGATTTACTAGTTAGCTAAGCCGGTGTCATCACCTTACAGGGAAATATTCAAGTAGCTCGAGTTACTAAAACAGCAGAACTCTCTGGTATTGTTGGTTTATCACACTGAAGTCTATGGCAAGTTCACACTACAGTAGTGGCAGCACAAATTTTTACATTTTAATATCTTTACATTGGATTTTTTATTAAAACCCAGACATTTGTAATACTGCTACAATCACCTTAGATTATTTCCATGGTCCAGTCGCTCATTATACCAGAACAATACAGCCCTTTTTATGCCAGTTTCCATTTATTTTTATTATGCTCAGTTGCCAGCTAGTGAAAAATGTCAATAAACACTTTCATTTTCTAAGTTTGACCTTGTGTATGCAGCAAAATCTCTGTCCCAGTCACCCAAATGCAAACTGTAGCACAAATCAAAACTATAAGTACAAACATTGCTAGAGGATCCTATTATACTGCAAGATAGTCCCCTCCCTGGCTGCTTCCCACGTATACAAGACTCACTCTTGCATGCCATGTGTCAGTATTAAATAGCCTTACTGACACATGCAACGTATCACTATTAAATAGCTTCTCAATGTGCACATCACATACTACTTTTGTAACAAACCATAAAACCTACCTCATTTTATGTTACTTGGCAAAGAGTTGAGAGTGACATCAATAGCAATCATTCCGGTATTTGAAAGACTAATAGTAGGAGAATGTTAGTACACTTGATTCTTCTCACTTCCTGTTGCTGTCACATATATTTCCCACCGCCCCCCACAAAAGTGACAAATCCTAACTCCAAGCCCATGTAGCTCCTCAGTAAAACAATGCCAATAAACCTTTTACAATAAGTTTTGTTATTTCCTACAGTATTCAGCATCCTGCTTTTCATTTACCAAGACAATGTAGATCAACCATTCTTCCAATAGATCTCCAGTTTAGGAGGCATTACATAACAGACACAGCCAAATATTGCTACAATGGCACAGATCAGCTGAATGACCTTCAAAACACCAACTACCCCATAGTGGTACAAAAGAAACCGGCCACCACAAGTAGAGATTCCTAGTTGTATTATCACAATGCATCAGACTCAGAATGACGCAGAACCCTCTTGTGCTAACTCACAACAAAGATTTATGAAGATCTAAGATTGATGTGCAGCATCTTGTGAAGCACTCATTTAACCTCTGCCAGCAACTCCAACCAGCAAAGGAAATATGGGGATGGTGGCATAGCGGTTATGTTACTGGATGAGCAATCCAGAGGCCTGGACTAATGATCCAAAGACGGGAGTTAAAATCCCACCACGGCAGCTGGGAAATTTTAATTCAGTTAATTAAATAAATCTGGAATAAAAAGCTACTTTCAGTAATGGTGACCATGAAACTATTGGATTGTTGTAAAAATCCATCTAGTTCACTAATGAAGGAAACCTGCCACCCTTACCTGGTCTGGCCTACATGTGACTCCAGACACACAGCAATGTAGTTGACTCTAACCACCCTCCGAAATGGCCTAGCAAGTCACTCAGTTGTCAAGAAGGTGGCTCACCACCACCTTGAAGGGCAATTAGGGATGGGCAATAAATGCTGGCCTTGTCAGCAATGCCCACATCCCATGAATGAATTAAAAAAACAGGCAGCACCTCCTCTGATCGCAACATACTCAAAACATATTACTTTACCTTACAAAAAACCCTGAATGATTGCCTAATACTGAAAAAATCATTTATCACGACACTAAAAAAAAAATCAACATGTTCAGTTTCTCATGATTTTTTTCTTACATCTATAACAAAAACATATTGAACCTAGGTTTAAATATTCATTAAATAATAATTAGCATTTCTAGAATCATACAATTTTACAGGTGGTCATTTGGCCCATCGTGCCTGTGCCACTCTGAGGAGGAGTCAGGACTGCTACTTCGGCCTGAGCACACGCAGGACCTCGTCAGTGGACTGGGATTTTTAATACAAGTAAGGCTTTTCCCAACCACACTGTGAATTTCACGGCTGGAGTCCTGAACTTTGACATTTAAACTGGTGCACTGGCTTGTTAGCTGCTTGAGAAAAGTTAAAGGATCTTTATTACAGGTGCGTCAGGATTGGCATGTAGTTTTTCATTATCGCTAGTGCAGGTTTAAAAATCACACCTTGCCATTTTAACAGTGGTCTTTAAATTGAGATGAAAGCATAGGTGTTTATTTCTATAAGAGAAAAATCATGCCCATTGTCTGGAAAGTGTCACTGGTATAACTGCATCTGAAATTTGTAAAAGAAACAAATGTTCTCTTGGCTCAAAATATTAGGCTTAACATTTTTTGCAACTGAAATAAATTAACAATTGAAGTCCCATTGTCAACTTTCAGGCCTTTGAATTTTTACTATGAATCAATCCAGTTATTTTGTTCCTAGTTCACATTAAACTCCAACCTTCATGAAATAGATTGGGCTGTGCCCCTAGGCAGGAATGTATCCTCTGGCCTGTTGCATAGGATTCCCACATTTTGCCATTTCAAAACCAAGACCTGGGGCAGGACAGTGGGTGAGGTTATGGTTGGAATTCTGGCATTTTCTTTGTTGCTGATGAAAATTTATCAGAAATCTTAATAATGCCTTCACATCCTTAGACAAAGGAATAGAAAAACAGACTTTTATTTAACAAGATTAACAGACTTCTGCTATCTGGTTTCCATTTTCAAAATTACCAGACAGCCCACTCAAAAAACAGATTGCCTGGTCTTAAACCAGATGGGTGGCAACCCTAAGCTACCTTAAATTTACTAAAAAATGAATCTTTTGGCATGTTCTGTAGTAATACTTGGTGCATATGTCAGGGAGGTGATGTAATATACAGCCTTGGGGCTTGGGTTGCTTACCATCGGGTTTGGACAGGACCTTCCAGTTTTTGAGCAGGTTGCCTGGGATACTTCTAAAATGGAAACCAGAAACTCAAAGTTGCACATTTTAAAAACTGTTTTGTTTTCACTTTAATGCAGTCACATCTGCGTAGTCCTGGTGTCATAGCATCGAACTGGAGATAACGAAGCAGCTCTTTCTCTCTGTTTCCCACCTGCTGGCCTCTATGGATTCCCCCCACCCCCCAATCAACCTTCAAAACAACAACTTGCATTTATACTTCAGGGAAGGTCTGCAGCTAAAATGAAAGACTCAACTCACAAAGATTGATGGTTACAACGATCCTGTGGAATCTGCCCTGCAGTGTAAATAGAATGGATTCCACACACCTGCAGGTACAGTGTAACAATACAAAACTGCAAGCAGCTCCATCATATGAAGGCACTCTGAATCACTCCTTTCTAAAATTAAGCTTTTGTCATGTACCCAACAGAGCTGCTGAGCAGATTAGGAGCTCAGGTTACAGGACAGGAGCTCAAATCTTCACTTTATAACCTTATTTACATTGACATCTGGGTATCTTATCCAGTTTCTGATTTCATTAATGCCCTATTTTCACTGCTGCAGTCTGGAACGTTTATGGAGTAAACACACATTTCTAACCTTCTGTTGCCTGTGGTGAGATACTGTTCCCCTCCCACAAAATTCTTCTCTAACCACTTAGTCAAATGGTAAAATCTAACTTACTCTTGATCAACTTACGAGGATAAACCTGATCAAGTTTCAAACTTTCAGCATTCCGTAGGGACCGCTCCCTCCGAGACACCCTAGTCCACTCCACTATCACCCCCAGCACCCCTTCCCCCGGCACCTTCCCGTGCAAGCGCAGGAGATGCAACACCTGCCCACATACCTCCCCCCTTCCCACTGTCCAGGGCCCCAAACACCCCTTCCAGGTGAAACAGCGATTTACTTGTACTTCTTGCAATCTAGTATACTGTATTCGCTGCTCACGATGTGGTCTCCTCTACATTAGGAAGACCAAACGCAGATTGGGTGACCGCTTTGTGGAACACCTCCGTTCAGACCGTAAGGGTGACCCTGAGCTTCCGGTCGCCTGTCATTTCAATTCACCGCTCCATTCCCACTCAGACCTCACCGTCTGCGGCCTCTTGCATTGTTCCACGGAAGCTCAGCGTAAACTCGAGGAACAGCGCCTCATCTTCCGATTAGGTACTTTACAGCCTTCCGGACTTGATATCGAGTTCAACAATTTCAGATCATAATCTCGGCCCCATTATATTTCTATATTTTTTATCCACACTTTTGGTTTGTGCCTTTTCCTTCTCTCTCCCACATGACAGCTGTCTTTCACTCTGCCAGCGCATTTCACACTTCATCTAGAGCCATTGTCTGTTTCTTTACTTGTCCTATTACTATCTCGTCTCACCTTGAATATCTATTAATGTCTCTTCTTTCATCCCCTCCCCCATTTCCCAGCCCCCAAACTGCCTATTAATCTGATTAATTTCCTGCCTTTTTTTCTCAGTTCTGTAGAAGGGTTTCGACCCGAAACGTTGACTCGGTTTCTCTCTCCACGGATGTTGCCTGGCCTGCTGAGTTTTCCAGCGTTTTTTGTTGCTATTTCAGATTTCCAGCATCCGCAGTACTTTACTATCGTACAAGTTTCAAACTACTTTTTTTAATTCAAAGTTTTAAAGAGGCTAATAGTGTTCTGAAAAATCACTACTTCATGATTTCTACAGTTGGACCAAGGAGCATATCAGGGATATGTCTATATGGGCACTTTTATATTATCTTCGGACCTGAGAGAGAGGCACTCAGAAAGTTGCAACTTCTATGCATTACCTTGAATTACCTGTCGTATTACTCCATGTTTGAAGCAGTCCAATCAGGTTTCCGCCCCATCACAGTACTGAAATGGTCTTATCAAAGTCACAAATGACATCCTATGTGCCTGTGACTGTGGTAAACTATCCCTTCTCGTCCTTCTTGACCTGTCTGCAGCCTTTGACATAGTTGACCCCACCGTCCTCCTCCAACACCTCTCCTCCGTCATCGAGCTGGGTGGGACCGCACTCGCCGGGTTCGATTCTTATCTATCTAGTCGTAGCCAGGGAATCACCTGCAATAGCTTTGCTTCCCGCTCCCACACCATTACCTCTGGTGTCCCCCAAGGATCTATCCTGGGCCCCCTCCTATTTCTCATCTACATGCTGCCCCTCGGCGACATCATCCAAAAACACAATGTCAGGTTCCCTGAGGACACCCAGCTTCACCTCACCATCATCTCTCTCGCCCCCTCCACTGCCTCTGATTTGTCACGCTACTTGTCTAACATCTAGCACTGGTTGAGAAACAATTTCATCCAACTAAATATTGGGAAGGCCAAAATCATTTTCATTAATGCTCTATTTACACTGCTACAGTCTGGAACGTATATGCAGTAAACAAACATTACTACCCTTCCGTTGCCTGTGGTAACAGAACATTCCCCTCCCCCAACATTCTTTTCTAACCACTTCGTCAAATGATAAAAAGTATTTTAAACTTAAATAAGGGCAATTATGAGGGCATGAAAGCAGAGCTAGCTAAAGTGAACTGGCAAATTAGGTTAAGGGATAGGTCAATAGAGTTGCAGTGGCAGACATTTAAGGGGATATTTCAAAATACACAGAATATATACATTCCAACGAGAAAGAAAATTCCAAGAGGAGGACCCACCATCCATGGTTAACTAAAAAAGTTAAAGATAGTATTAAACTTAAAGAAAAAGCATATAATTGCGCAAAGATGGGTGGCAGGTCAGAAGATTGGACAGAATATAAAAAACAGCAAAGAATGATTATAAAATTAATAAGGAGAGAAAGCTAGCTAGAAATATAAAAACAGATAGTAAGAGTTTCTATAGATATTTTAAAAAGAAAAGAGTTAACAAAGTGAATGTTGGTCCGATAAAAAGTGAGTCTGGGGAACTAATAATGGAAAATAAGGAGATGGCAGTTGAATTGAACAGGTATTTTGCATCGGTCTTCACTATAGCAGATACAAGTAACATCCCAGAAATAGCTGTAAATCAGGAAATGGAAGGGAGGGAGGAACTCAAGTAAATTATAATCACCAGGTACTGAGCAAATTGTTGGAGCTGCGGGCTGACAAGTCCCCGGGTCCTGATGGACTTCATAGAAACATAGAAGATAGGAGCAGGAGTAGGCCATTCGGCCCCTCGAGCCTGCACCGCCATTCAATGCGATCATGGCTGATCATCCAAATTCAGCACCCTGTCCCTGCTTTCTCCCCATATCCCTTGATCCCTTTAGCCGTAAGAAATATATCTAACACCTTCTTGAATAGTTGGCCTCAACTGCCTTCTGTGGTAGAGAATTCCACAGGTTCACCACTCTCTGGGTGAAGAAATTCCTCCTCATCTCAGTCCTAGATGGCTTACCTCTTATCCTTAGACTGTGACCCCTGGTTCTGGACTCCCCCGCCATCGGGAACATCCTTCCTGCATCTAGTCTGTCTAGTCCTGTTAGAATTTTATAAGTTTCAATGAGATACCCTCTCATTCTTCTAAACTCTAGCGAATATAAGCCTAATCAACTCAATCTCTCTTCATACGTCATTCTTGCCATCCCAGGTATCAGTCTGGCGAATCTTCGCTGCACTCCCTCCATGGCAAGAACATCCTTCCTCAGATAAGGTGACCAAAACTGCACACAATACTCAAGGTGTGGTCTCACCAAGTCCCTGTACAACTGCAGCAAGACATCCTTGTTCCTGTACTCGAATCCTCTCGCTATGAAGGCCAACATACCAGTTGCCTTAACTGCCTGCTGCACCTGCATGCTTACCTTCAGTGACTGGTGCACAAGGACACCCAGGTCTCGTTGCACTTCCCCTTTTCCCAATCTATTGCCGTTCAGACAATAATCTGTCTTCCTGTTTTTGCCACCAAAGTGGATAACCTCGCATTTATCCACATGATACTGCATCTGCCATGCATCTGCCCAATCACCCAACCTGTCCAAATCATACTGGAGTTTCTCTGCATCCTCCTCACAGCACACACGCCCACCCAGCTTTGTGTCATCTGCAACCTAGGGTCTTAAAGAAGTAGCTAGTGGGATAGTTAATGCGTTGGTTTTAATTTTCCCAAATTCCCTAGATTCGGGGAGCGTTCCATTAGATTGGAAAATAGCAAATGTAACTCCTTTATTCAAAATAGGAGGGAGACAGAAAGCAGGAAACAACAGGCCAGTTATTTTAACATCTGTCACAGGGAAGATGTTAGAAGCTATTATTAAAGACGTTATAGCAGGACATTTAGAAAAGTTCAAAGTAATCAGGCAGAGTCAACATGGTTTTGTGCAAGGGAAATCATGTTTAACCAATTTATTGGAGTTCTTTGAGGAAGTAACATGTGCTGTGGATAAAGGGGAACCGGTGGATGTACTGTACTTAGATTTCCAGAAGGCATTTAATAGGGTGCCGCATCAAAGGTTATTGCAGAAAATAAAAGCTCATGGTGTAGGGGGAAACATATTGGCATTGATAGAAGATTGGCTAGCTAACAGGAAAGAGAGAGTAGGCATAAATGGGTAATTTTCTGATTGGCAAGATATAATGAGTGGTGTGCCACGGATCAGTGCTGGGGCTTCAACTTTTTACAATTTATATAAAATGACTTGGATGAAGGGACCGAAGGTATGGTTGCTAAATTTGCTGATGACACAAAGATAGGTAGGAAAGTAAATTGTGAAGAGGACATAAGAAGGCTACAAAGGCATATAGATAAGTTAAGTGAGTGGGCAAAGATCTGGCAAATGGAGTATAATGTGGGAAAATGTGAAGTTGTCCATTTTGGCAGGAAGAATAAAAAAAGCATATTATCTAAATGGTGAGAGATTGCAGAGCTCTGAGATGCAGAGAGATCTGGGTGTGCTAGTGCATGAATCGCAAAAGGTTACTATGCAGGTACAGCAAGCAATTAGGAAAGCTAATAGAATGTTATTGTTTAATTGCGAGGGGAATGGAATACAAAAGTAGGGAGGTTATGCTTCAGTTATACAGGGCACTGGTGAGACCACATCTGGAGTACTGTGTACAGTATTGGTCTCCTTATTTAAGGAAGGATGTACATAAGAAATAGGAGCAGGAGTAGGCCAATCGGCCCCTCGAGCCTGCTCCGCCATTTAATAAGATCATGGCTGATCTGATCCTAACCGCCAATCTACTATCACAGAACCATCTCCTGAATCTAACAGAATTAGACACACGAAATAGGAGCAGGATCAGGCTACACGGCTCCTGGGCCCGCTCCGCTACCCACAGGGCCATGCCCGATCCGAACCTAGACTCATGTCCAAATTCCTGCCTGCTCCCCGTAACCCTTAATTCCCTTTACTTCTAGGAAACTGTCTATTTCTGTTTTAAATTTATGTAATGATGTAGCTTCTACTGCTTTTTGGGGCAGCATATTCCATGGACCTACCACCCTCTGAGTGAAGTAGTTCCTCCTCATCTCAGTTTTGAAAGAGCAGCCCCTTATTCTAAGACTATGCCCCCTAGTTCTAGTTTCACCCATCATCGGGAACATCCTCCCCGCATCCACCCGATCCAACCCCTTCACAATCTTATATGTTTCAATAAGATCGCCTCTCATTCTTCTGAACTCCAATGAGTAGAGTCCCAATCTACTCAACCTCTCCTCATATGTCCATCCCCTCATCCCCGGGATTAACCGAGTGAACCTTCTTTGTACTGACTCGAGAGCAAGTATGTCTTTTCTTAAGTATGGACACCAAAACTGTATGCAGTCTCACCAATACCTTGTACAACTGAAGCAATACCTCCCTATTTTTATATTCTATCCCCCTAGCAATGAAAGCCAACATTCCATTGGCCTTCTTAATCACTTGCTGCACCTGCATACTAACCTTTTGAGTTTCGTGCCCAGATCCCTTTGTACTTCAGTACTTTCCAGTTTCTTGCCATTAAGATAATAACTTGCTCTACGATTTTTCCTGCCAAAGTGCATAACCTCACACTTTCCAGTATTGTATTCCATCTGCCAAATCTCTGCCCACTCACTTAGCCTGTCTATGTCCCCTTGCAGGTTTTTTATGTCCTCCTCACTCACTACTTTCCCCCCCATCTTAGTATCATCTGCAAACTTTGATATGTTACACTCGGTCCCCTCCTCCAAATCGTTAATATAGATTGTAAAGAGTTGGGGACCCAGCACTGACCCCTGCGGAACACCACTAGTTACTGATTGCCAGTCTGAGAATGAACCATTTATCCCAACCCTCTGCCTTCTGTTAGATAGCCAATCCTCTATCCATGCCAGAATATTACCCCCAATCCCGTGATTTTTTATCTTAAGCAATAATCTTTTGTGTGGCACCTTGTCAAATGCCTTTTGGAAGTCTAAATACACTACGTCCACTGGTTCCCCTTTATCCACCCTATATGCTACTTCCTCAAAGGACTCCAGCAAATTTGTCAAACATGACTTCCCCTTCATAAAACCATGCTGACTTTGTCCTATTAAATTATGATTATCCAAATGTCCTGTTACTGTCTCCTTAATAATGGACTCCAATAATTTACCTACCACAGATGTTAGGCTAACCGGTCTATAGTTTCCAGCCTTCTGTCTACTGCCCTTTTTAAATAAGGGTGTTACATTAGCAGTTTTCCAGTCTGCCGGGACCTTTGCTGAGTCCAGGGAGTTTTGGAAAATTATTACTAATGCATCCACAATCCCTACCGCCACTTCCCTCAAGACCCTAGGATGTAAGCAATCAGGTCCAGGTGATTTATCCGCCTTGAGTCCCATTATTTTACCGAGTATCACTTCCTTAGTGATTTTCACAGAATCACAGAAACCCCACAGTGCAGATAGAGGCCATTTCGGCCCATCGAGCCTGCACCGACACACATCCCACCCGATCCCCGTAACCCCTACACCAACACATATCCCACCCTATCCCCGTAACCCCACGTATTTAATCCCCCTAACACTAAGGGTCAATTTTTTTTTTTTATCATAGCCAATCAACCTAACCCGCACATCTTTGGACTGTGGGAGGAAACCGGAGCACCCGGAGGAAACCCACGCAAACACGGGGAGAATGTGCAAACTCCACACAGACAGTCACCCGAGGCTGGATTCGAACCCGGGTCTCTGGTGCTGTGAGGCAACAGTGCTAACCACTATGCCACCGTGCCATCGTGTTTAGCTCCTCCCCCCTATAGTAAATGCGTTGGAAGCAGTTCTGAGAAGGTTTACTAGACTAATACCTGGAATGGGCGGGTTTCTTATGAGGAAAGGTTCGACAGGCTAGGCTTGTATCCGCTGGAGTTTAGAAGAATAAGAGGTGACTTGATTGAAATATATAAGATCCTGAGGGGTCTTGACAGGGTGGATGTGCAGAGGATGTTTCCTCTTGTGGGAGAATCTAGAACTAGGTCATTGTTTAAAAATAAGGGGTCGCCCATTTAAGACAGTGATGAGGAGAAATTTTTTCTCAGAGGGTCGTGAGTCTTTGGGACTCTCTTCCTCAGAGGGCGGTGGAAGCAGAGTCTTTGAATATTTTTAAGGCAGAGGTAGATAGATTCTTGGTAAGCAAGGGGATGAAAAGTTATCGGGGGTAGGCGGGAATGTGGAGTAATCGGATCAGCCATGATCGTATTGAATGGCGGAGCAGGCTCGAAGGGCCGAGTGGCCTACTCCTGCTCCTAATTCATATGTTCGTATGTATGTATGTATGTTCGTAAAATCTAATTTTTATTCTTGATTCATTTACAAGTGGTCTCTGCCACAAACTCCATTCCTCAGCCATCGAATCCATCCCTCTCCCTGGTCATTACCTGAAGCTGAACCAGAACATTTGCAACCTTGGCGTCCTATTTGACCCTGAGATGAGCTTTCAACTCCATACACACTCTTTCACCAAAACCACCTACTTCCACCTCCATAACATCCCCCATCTCTACCCGTCTTAGCTTATCTGCTGCTGAAAGCCTCATCCAAGCCTTTGTTACCTCTAGACTTGACAATTCCAATGCTCTCCTGGCCGGCCTCCCATCTTCCACCCTCCATAAAAGTGAGCTCATTCAAAACTCTTGCTGCCCATATCCTAAATCACACCAAGTTCCATTCACCAATCATCCGTGCTTGCTGACCTACATTGGCGCCAAGTCCGGCAAGGCCGCGGTTTAAAAATTCTCATCCTTGTTTTCAAATCCCTCTAAGGCCTCATCCCTCCCCATCTCTGTTTTCCTCCAATTCTGGCCAAGAGACCGGAAGCTCGGAGTCACCCTTACAGACTGAATGGAGGTGTTCTGCAAAGCGGTCACCCAATCTGCGTTTGGTCTCCCCAATGTAGAGGAGACCCCACCAGCCTCCACATTCAATGGATCATCCTCCGCCATTTCTGTCACCTCCAGCATGATCCCATCACCAAACACATCTTCCCCTCCCCTCCCCTTTCAGAATTCCGAAGGGACCGCTCCCTCCGCAACACCCTGGTCCACTCCTCAATCACCCCCAACAACCCCTCCCCACCCCACGGCATCTTCCTATGCAAGCACAGGAGATGCAACACCTGCCCTTTTACCTCCTCCCTTCCCACTGTCCAGGGCCCCAAACACCCCTTCCAGGTGAAACAACGATTTACTTGTACTTCTTGCAATTTAGTATACTGTATTCGCTGCTCACGATGCGGTCTCCTATACATTGGGGAGACCAAACGCAGATTGGGTGATCGCTTTGCAGAACACCTCCGTTCAGTCCATAAGGGTGACCCCGAGCTTCCGGTCGCTTGTCACTTTAATTCTCTGCTCCACTCCCACTCTGATCTCTCTGTCCTCGGCCTCTTACACTGTTCCAATGAAGTTCAACGTAAGATCAAGGAACAGCACCTCATCTTTCAATTAGGCACTTTACAGCCTTCTGGACTCAACATTGAGTTCAACAATTTCAGACCATAACCTCTACCACTACAGGAAACTTTGGTTTATCCGGAGGTTGTATGTCCGGAATACTCGATCTAACGGCAAAAATCAGGAGCCGTTTTCTATAAGTTTTTTTAGTTCTCGTTCTTTTTTTTTTCCCCAGTCAGGCACTGCAAGGTCTGTAGCTATAGCAACAGCTTCAGCTAGAGACGCTTGCAGCTGCAGCCGACTCTTTAGAAGCTGTTGCTAAGCAACAGTGTTTGTTGTCAGATACAGAGATGAAAACCTCCGTATGCTTCAACATTAACTTTGTATGTCTGGCAGTTTTGATAGATCGGCAACACGCCGGTCCTGGATATCACAAAGTTTCCTGTATTTTTTCACATGGCAGCTGTTGATGATTCTGCCATTCCCATTTGCAACATTTAACCACTCTGCCTTCCACCCTATCACAGACCGTTCCTTTTGTTCTTTCTTCCCCTCCCCCTTTCCCTGCCACTGCAACTGTTTAAAACCTGTTCCATCTCTAACTTTTTCCAGTTCTGACGAAGGGTCACAGACCTGAAACGTTAACTCTGTTTCTCTCTCCATGGATGCTGCCTGGCCTGCTGAGTGTTTCCAGCATTTTCTGTTATTTCAGATTTCCAGCATCCGTAGTATTTTGCTATTTTATAACTGCACGCGTGAATAAGCAGCCCTTGTGATATTGCGATAGCATGATGCAGATGCACCGTAACACACAAAGTTAGCCTGGGAACTACGGTCAACAACTACTAGCATTTCCGGAGGGTTGTAGGGCTGGAGGAGATTACAGAGAATTTTAAAATGGAGGCATTCATGGATGAATGTCATGATGGATGTGCGCAAATTGGCTGCTGCAATTCCCTACATTATAGCAGTGACTACACTTCAAAAATACTCCATTGGCTGTAAAGCGCTTTGGGTTGTGAAAGGCACTGTATATAAATGAATGTCTTTCTTTATTAAGGACAGCTAAATGGCATTAATGCACACCTTCCCCCCAATTTCTGGCATCTTTCCCCCACTTTATCTTTTTTTTTTAAAAATACTCCCACCACAGTCTCCTTGCCTCTCACTAGAGAACAGAAGACAGACATCAATGAAAGCAGGGCTATCCCCTTATCAGAAGTGTGGGTCTACGACTTTTCTGCCAGAATAAGGGAAATTGTTTTTGCAATGCGAATAACTTGAGGGAGCTGGCACACACTTGCCCGCAATCTGAACCAAACAATCACCAATGTAAAATTGCCTTAGAAGTCAGGGCTGCAGCTGTCTCCAGTGACAGTGCTGCAACATAAATAAATACAAAATAAGATCAGTGATTTGGTTTTTAATCAGGTATCAACTGGATTATACTGGAGCAACAGTTTGCATTCATTAATCACCGAAGCATGCAGGGACCAATACAAGTATGTGCTGGAGCCTCAGAAGGTTTCTCAATTACAGGTTCTCACATGCCATTGCCTGAGATGAACTCAAAAACACAACCGACAGTAACATATTAGCTTGGATTTTTGTGATTGGCATTATTTTAAAAACTAGAGGTAATCTATTTAAAATGAAATAGGGTCAGCCAGTGTTTAGATAATACCAATTGCCAAAATTCAGTCTACTGAATTGTGTTATTGCAAAGTTCAATCCATTCTGAAATGTTATGTCCATATGCATAGTGTGGGAAAGCTGGCTGCTTTTGCATTGTTTTGAATAGTAAAATCTAATTCTTTACATTGCTAAATAAAGTGAAACTACATCAGGTTAGCAGAAGGCTGGTGGGTCTAAGTTCCCAATATTCAGACGTTACGATCACTTCAATTCCGTTTAATATTGTTTGAACAAAAGATAATGTGCTATTGACAGAAAGTGCTATTGATAGAAAGCCTACAACACAAAAGAAACCTTCAGCGCTATTGGGTCGGCACAACCAGTCCCGTAAATCGTGCTTCAGGCATTAAAACCGTTACAACCCAAACCTTAATGATGTTTAACCACAGCCTTTACTACGTGGTTCCAACAAATTCATGAGGGCAGCATTTTAGTAACTAAAATATATAATTACAGTATTACCTGCTAAACATATACCTGTACTTTACCTAAAAGCACAACTGTTTTCCCAACCCTCTTCCCCCTCTCTCCTGAAGATGCCGACTGTTGTTGGGTGAGCTTCCACGGCAGCAGCCAACCCTCTTGATAGCTTGCCCAAGCAGCCATTCCGCACGAGTGAGCCGAGACACTGAGGACCTCATTTTAAAGTGTGTGGGGGTGGGGGGGGGGGAGATAGCGAGGTTGAGGAGGAGTGGGTTGCCTGCTCAAAAGAGACGTGAAGGTAGTGGAATCACAACGGATAAGTCACTGGACTTAGTTTAACTGCCCCACCCCCGGCCCAGTTTCTGGCAGGTTGGGAGGGGGTTGTTAAAATTGGGGCCTGTGTATCAGTAGGCTATTTGACTGTGGAGTGTGGTGTATGTAACCTGTTCCACCTTAAGAGAACTACTTTAAAAGATGTACTACTTTCTCTTGGCTGCTGTATACTGTAATACCGGTGGTGACCACACCAGTATATAAGTGTTGTGTAAGGATTTGCTGGGCAGTTCAGCCCTGACCTCCGAATAGTAAAGACCTGTTAAAAGTTATTCTTGTTGTCTGTGTCCAGTGATTGATCCTAAACATAACTGGGACACACAGACTCAACAGTGGCGACGAGTCCGATCTTACCCTGCGGCAATTTTACATCCAAGGCAGCTTCGTCCTCAAAACGGGCGTCGAGAAGAGGCATCCGCCCTCATCATCCTGCTGAGCACCATCGCACGGGAGGCATCGAGAACCCGGGTTAAAAAGAAAAAGAATTCTGACCACGAAGCCCTCCATCAGCGACAGGCAGTGATCATCCCTTCTACCACGGTGGTGGGTAAGCCGATCAGCGACACGAGCAGAAAGTCGGCCGCGTTGACTGTGGAGTAGAGGAGGGAAAACGGAGGAATAAGGTCGGAGAGCTCGACCACGGCCGGTAGAAAGGGCCGGGCTGCAATCGAGGCCGAGAGGCGCAGCGACTGGGGCAGCTTAAGGCTCGAGAGCCGCGGAGAACTCAAACGCAGCCAGTGTACAGGACCGGGCTGCAAGGCAAAGCAGTGTCGGGGAGTGAGAACCGCTGGGGAGGCGAGAACGGCAGCAGCAAGGCAATCGCCATTGCAGCCAGCGGGGGAAGAAGGCAAACGCGGGAATCCGCCATTGTAGTCGGCGGGGGAAAAAGACGAGCGCGGGAAAGACCGCCAAGCGCGGGAAGCCGCCATTTTAGTAGGCGGGGGAAAAAGACAAGCGCGGGAAGCCGCCATTTTGAGAAAAAGAAAAATTTAAAAACTTGCAAGGATGCCTAAACATGGGAGCATTAATACCTTTGATAGTGATATCGAAGATTGGACCACGTATGTAGAACGCATGGAAGTTTATTGTAAAGCACATAAGGTACCAGATGATGAGAAAGCACTAACCTTATTAAGCTCAATGGGTGCGAAGACATACGGGCTATTGAAGCACCTTCTATCACCAAATAAACCGGCGGATCAGACTTTCGCGAATATTGTTACTGTCCTGAAAAATCATTTAAACCCCACGCCGATGATAGCGGAATGATTTAAATTTTACAGGAGAACGCAGTTGAAAGACGAAAGCAACGCTGAATTTTTAATTGAACTACGTAAGCTATCGAAGTACTGTCAGTTTGGAACAGGACTAGCAGATGCGCTGAGAGACAAATTTGTGTGTGGATTGTTAACAGAAGGAACACAAAAGCGACTGCTTGAGGAGAATGATCTTACGCTTGATAAAGCTGTCACTATTGCAGCATCGCACGAAGCCGCAGCGAGAGGCACTGCGGAAATGCAGCTACGGTCACCGGAACTCTGCACCAATCAAATGGTCTTGAGTACAGTAAAATGTTATCGTTGTGGAAAGACAATGCACGATCAGAACCAGTGCTGGTTCAAAAATCAGGAATGCAGAAAATGTGGCAGGCTTGGTCACATAGCTAAAGTATTCCGGTCAGGAAAGAAGACCAGCAACAAAAAGTCACCGCAGGAAAAGTACAGAAAGGTACACAAGGTGACAGAGAACAGTTCGAACGAACAGAAGTCAGATTCAGACTCCAGCAGTAATGAGCTGGGTAGTCTAAGAGTACACAATGTTGGTAAGGAAGCAGACCTCCAAACAATTTGGGTCACACTTCAGATAGCAGGAGTCCAAGTGAAGATGGAATTGGACACTGGATCGGCATTGACGGTCATGAATAAGCAAGATTACAAAAGGTTATTCCCACATATTCCCCTACGGGATACGGAGATTGTATTGAAAACATACACGGGGCAAAGAGTATACCCCATCGGGAAGATAGAGGTAAAGGTGGTCCACAAGGGCAAAGAAAGCCGAGGAATGGACTTATATGTGCTACCTGAGGGAGGTCCACCACTACTGGGACGGGAGTGGATTAGGAAAAATAAATATGGACTGGCATTCCTTAAAAGCACTAATGGTAGATTCCGGTACAAAAGATGTCAAACCTAAACGATTGTCCAGAATATTGGACGATGCTAAAGAGGTGTTCCAACAGGGACTGGGAACACTGAGAGGAATTACGGCAAACATCAAGGTTGAAGAACATGCAAACCCGAAATTTTTCAAAGCCAGACCGGTACCTTATGCAATACGACCTGCTGTGGAAGCTGAGCTGGAAGGGCTAGAACGTTCAGGAGTACTGTCAAAGGTGGACTGGAGTGAATGGGCCACGCCCATTGTTCCCGTCATGAAGCGTTCATCGAGCAACAAGCCGGGGGAACCGGGGAAGGTTCGCATCTGTGGAGATTTCAAGATCACTGTTAATCCGGTGCTTCACACGGTGCAGTATCCGCTTCCGCGGATTGAGGATATTTTCGCTTCGTTGTCTGGCGGGAAACACTTCACCAAGATAGACCTGGCGCAGGCGTACTTACAGATGGAAGTTGAGGAAGAGTCACGCCAGTATCTCACGATCAACACGCATAGAGGCTTGTACCGGTATAATAGACTGGTTTTTGGAGTGGCATCGGCTCCAGCAATTTGGCAGAGGGCCATGGAGCAGGTATTACAGGGAATTCCAGGTACACAATGTTACCTGGACGATATTCTGATTACAGGAGATGATGACGAGGAACACCTTGCAAACTTGGAACTGGTGCTCACCAGATTGAAAGAATATGCTCTTCGAGTTAATCGCCAGAAATGTGAATTCTTTCAGAAGCGGATCTCGTACTGTGGTCATGTCATTGACCAGGAGGGGCTTCATAAGTCTCCTGACAAGATCGAAGCTGTTGTGAAGGCTCCCGCTCCGGATAATATATCCCAATTGAGGTCGTTTCTAGGGTTGATTAACTATTACCATAAGTTTCTGCCAAATTTATCCACGGTGCTGCACCCGCTGAATGCTCTTTTGCAGAAGGGAGTACCATGGAAGTGGAGCGAGGACTGTAAGAGGGCCTTTCGCGAAAGCAAGGCATTGATCACCTCAGAGGAAGTGTTGGCTCACTTCAACCCAACGCTGCCTATTCGTTTGGCTTGTGATGCTTCTCCATATGGTATTGGGGCAGTACTCTCACACAAGTTGCCAAATGGCCAGGAGAGGCCAGTTGCATTCGCATCCAGATCATTGACCTCCGCTGAGCGCAACTATGCTCAGATAGATAGGGAGGCTCTCAGCCTTGTGTGGGGAGTAAAGAAGTTTAATCATTACCTGCAGGGCCAAAAGTTTACGCTTCTGACAGACCACCAGCCGTTGGTATCCATTTTTAACCCTAAGAAGGGTGTTTCGGTGATGACAGCACAGAGACTCCAGAGATGGTCCCTTTTCCTAGGGGCACATCAATATCAGATAGAATTCAAAGGTACAAAGCAGCATGGTAATGCTGATGGGCTGTCGCGCCTGCCACTACCTACAGAGGAGGAGGCACCGGCGGTTGACCCTGTTGAGTTATTTCACTCGACCATCATCGAATGTTTACCAGTCACCAATGCAAGTATTGAAAGAGAAACCAGGAACGACCCGACACTGTCCCGGGTCTACGAAGTGACAGTGAAGGGATGGCCAGCACATGGTGATCCACTGTTACCGGCATTCTCAGCAAGACGAGAACAGCTGTCCGTCTGTCAAGGAACATTGATGTATGGAACAAGGGTGATTATTCCTCCTAAGTTAAGAGAGAGAGTTCTAAAGGAACTGCATGAAGGTCATCTGGGGGGAGTCAAGATGAAAAGCCTTGCTAGGGCTTATGTGTGGTGGCCGGGTATCGACCAACAGATAGAGGAGCTGACGAAAAGCTGCTCAGGGTGCCAAAAAGTGCAAAATGCACCTCCGATTGCACTGCTGCATCCATGGGAATGGCCTTCAACCCCATGGCAACGTGTACATATTGACTTTGCTGGTCCATTCATGGACTCCATGTTTTTAATTGCGGTGGACGCACATTCTAAATGGCCAGAAGTGATTAAGATGACTACCACTACCTCGGAAAAGACGATCGCAGTGTTAAGAACGATATTTGCAAGAAATGGATTGCCAGAACAAATATGTTCAGACAACGGACCGCAGTTCGTGTCAGAAGAATTCCAGAGATTCATGAAGAAGAATGGGGTGAAACATTATACCTCTGCCCCATATCATCCGGCAACAAACGGGTTGGCCGAGAGATTTGTACAAACGTTCAAAAAAGCGATAAAGGCCATGAGCGAAGATCAGATTCCACAACACAAGGTGGACAAATTCCTACTGGCATATCGAAACGCCACCCATGCAGTGACAAACCAAAGTCCTGCCATGATGTTCTATAACAGGAGGTTGCGGTCCAGGTTGGACTTGTTAAAACCAAATGTGCGGAGGGAAGTTGAAAACAAACAGTTCCAGCATATAAATAACAAGACCACTCGGAGTTTCAAAATAGGACAACCAGTGTTAGCCCGGGATTATAAAAACGAGAAATGGCAATCTGGAACAATTCGGGCCAGACAAGGACCCCTGATGTACACGGTAGATGTTGGTGAAAATGTAATACGGCGTCATGCTGACCAACTGGTAGAATTGAGAACAACGGTCGAACCCATGGTTACGGCAGAGACAACTGTGGAAGAAGTTAGTGAACCTGAAGCATCTACCTCAGAAGTGAATGTACCTGATGATGATGTCCAATCCATAAGAGACCAACTAGATGAGTCACCCCAACGACGAGAATCAGAGACCCCTGAAAGGCGTTATCCAACTCGAATCAGGAGGCCTCCTCAGAGACTGAATCTTTGAACTGTTTTGCATGAAGTTGTATATATGTTATTATGTTATGTTAAATGGGGATATAACTGTTAAGCTAAAAAGGGAGGATTGTGGTGTATGTAACCTGTTCCACCTTAAGAGAACTACTTTAAGAGATGTACTACTTTCTCTTGGCTGCTGTATACTGTAATACCGGTGGTGACCACACCGGTATATAAGTGTTGTGTAAGAATTTGCTGGGCAGTTCAGCCCTGACCTCCGAATAGTAAAGACCTGTTAAAAGTTATTCTTGTTGTCTGTGTCCAGTGATTGATCCTAAACATAACTGGGACACACAGACTCAACATGGAGTGCAACACAGCTGAGCTTGATCCTGTTCTCACCCAAAATGCACACACGTACACACCTACATCTGAAATGCAACTAGGAGCAGAAACCCAGGGCTATTTTCCACTCCCTTGTCCAAGGGCACAGAGGCTAATTTTAGCAACCCAAATGTCACCTTGGCCAAGATCAGCCAACTCAGTAGAACCCCAGACCTTCCTGGTCTGTATGTCTCAGTAACTCCCTGGGTAGTAGTAAATCTACCATCCGTAGCATTTGGGGCTGGAGAATCAAATACGTTGCTTTTAAACTGAATGTTGGTTAAATTTCAATGCTATTGGAAGTAGTGCAAGCACTGAAGTTTTGTACTGTCAAGTATTGGGTAATTATCACCATGCTTCCTCTACTCACAATAGGCAAGGCATTTAAATAGGAACTGCCTAGCAGATTTTTTTTAATGTTTTACTTGCGGTGAAACAGGGAGATTACCAGTGCCACAGGGAGCACCCTACAATGAGAGGAGTGCCGCTGGTCAGCTTGACCTGAAGCCTGATCACATGTCTCCCCAAAAAAGCAAAGTACTGCAGATGCTGGAAATCTGAAATAAAAACAGAAAATGCTGGAAATACTCAGCAGGCCAGGCAGCATTTGTGGAGAGAGAAACACAGTTAACGTTTCAGGTCAATGATGTTACGGCAGTTCTGATGAAAAGCTCATTGAGCTGAAATGTTAACCCACAGCTGCTGCTTGACCTGTTGAGTGTTTCCAGCATTTTCTGTTTTTATTAGATATTTTTCAACCTCTATTTAGGCTGTCAAAGACCTGAAACTGAAAATAAGGAGACACTCTGAGACAGGAGAATACTAAGTTGTTTGAACCAACACCTAAAAGCAGATTATCTGGTCATTATCACATTGCTGTTTGTGGGAGCTTGCTGTGCACATATTGGCTGCTGCGTTTCCTATATGACAACAGTGACTACACTTCAAAAAGTACTTCATTGGCTGTAAAGTGCGTTGGGACGACCGGTGGTCATGAAAGGTGCTATATAAATGCAAGACTTTCTTTCTTTTTAAGTTAAGGAAGGAAAATTAAAATATTTAAAATGATATATGTGTGGCGGTACCACCGGTTGTACCTTACATAAAGACACATAATTCCCTTTAACTTACCTTACTGTATATTTAACTTACCTTTTGGGGCCGTTGCCCTTTTAACTTACCTGTTGGGGCCATTGCCCCTTTAAGACGCGCCCTAGCGCGCTGACGTCACGTCACGTACGACATGATGTGCGTGCACCGGCTGCCGGCCCGACTCGGCCTTCCAGGACGGCCGCTGGCACCGCCTGGCCTAGCGTCTTCGGCCGCATCGGCTAGCCGACGGGAGTGACGCGATCTTCCACTCCCGCGGCAAGCACCGGCACAGCCCGGCCTCGCAACCTCGGCCTCAACAGCCAGCGACGCAACGACGCGCATCACGTGACGCCCTAAGCGCGGGAAACGCGAACGTGATGACGTCACAACACAAACGCGATGACATCATCACGCTCCCCACAGGACTGCAAACTCAGTCCTCGTGGAGTCCCCGCTGGGACAAGACCTACACCACGGTGCTCCTACAGTCAGCCATCTTACCTGCTGTAATTAGCCTGTTCCTGTAAATAAACAACTTATTTATAGTTCGTCGAAGTCAAACTCTCTTATTTAGTGGCGATCTACACGAACCGCTACATATGCATACTTTAACTGGTTAGTGAGGAAAATAAGCATCTCCAACAGCAGCAAATCCTGCTGAGGATACACTGATCCTTTAAAATAAAAAATAGGGCACATTCAGCAGGTCACATGATTCACAAATAACTTCTTCCTCATTTTCAACCAGGGACACGGCACTAGAGTGACTGCATTGACTCAGTTGGTGACCTCCCTGCAGGCAGCTTGCTTTAACTGTATGGTGGCCTTCAGCCACAAATAGGGACACAATCCAATCTCAAAATTCAGCACCCCAGCCCCTGCCCCTCCCCCCAAGCCTCTGCCATGGGAGCACTTGCATCCTGGGGCAGCTCAAGCAGCAGCACTTAGATCTCCGCAGCATCAAGAGAAGCATTTTTACCCATACGTCCCACCGTGCCATTGTGGACAATTGCTCCCCTTTTCTGCCACCAAGCTTTAATCCTACCCTTTAAGAACTGCTGCCTGGTTAAATTATGCACTCCTTAGCCATGTGTGTTATAGGCCAAGTTTTAAGATTTAAGTGAATCGCAGCCTGGAGTATCCCCTTAAATATAGCCAATGCTTCCAATTCATCACAGGTGACTGCCATAAATAAATAAATAAAAAGTGATGCCTTTAACTTAAACTCAGCAACTGTCTTAAGTGTCTGAAAAAGTAAAATGGATATAAAACAAACCATTGTTGGCTCCAGTTTGTTTTGTTAGTATATTGATTTTTGCATGGCGTGCTCATTGCAGCTTTGAGGCAAATATTTCTGATTTCTCTGCCAGTATCCATCCATCACAGGTATACATGCCAGGGCTGGTTTTTTAAAATATTAATACTGAATACAGGCCATACAATTCAGACTACTCTGCAATCTCCAGCAGTGAGTCTAACTCACTATAGACAGCACTTCTGTTCAGGACAGGAAGGGCTGCCCAACAATCACTTGTCCTTTCTTACAGAATGTTTAGATGAATTCAGTTATTTATTTTCAATGTTTAATAATGCCTTTATAGCAATTGTGTGGTGGTGGTGATGGGATAGATTTTTTCCCCTTTCTGTTTGTCCACATTTCCCTTTCATTTCTTCCCCTTTTCCTGAAGGCACTGACTTTTACAGAATTAAGTTTTCCAAGGGTGACGACTGTTAAGTCTGTGTGTTCTAGTTGTAATTACTAACACAGACTACAAGATTAAAGTTCAACAGGTCTTTACTGGTTGGAGGTCAGGACTATACTAAATACAATATTACTACACAGTGCTTATATACCGGTGGTCACCACCGGTATTACGTATACAGCAGCCAGAGAAAGTAGTACATCTCTTAAGGTGGAACAGGCTTAAGTTCTCTTAAGGTGGAACAGGTTACATACACCACAACGACCATCCTCTAGTACTTCACTCAAGCTTTTATTCTTCATGTTTGAGTCCAGACAATGAGGGCTGGATTTTGCCAGTGTGGGCGGGCTGGGGCGTGTCAGGTGGAAATCGTGTCAAGACCCCGACTCCTAAGTGAAGTGTTGAAAAAGTGCGATTTTCCCCTAATTGGCCAATTGATTTCCTGCATGTGGGAACCACTGGCCCAATTAGTCTTTTCATACAGAAAGTCGTCTCCAATGACATCATCAATACTGTTGGATTTAAGGCCTGCAAGCAGCCTTGATTCTTCTGGAGACTGCAAAGGCTCTGCAATTTATATGAAGGAGTTGAATTGTGGAAAATGGCAATGATCAAGCAAAAGTGTGCTCCTCGGTTTGATGAGCCCTCCCTCCAAGCTCTGGTGTACGGAGCCAGCTGTAATAAGGAGGTGCTGCTCCCTTCCTCAGGGAGAAAAAAGCCACCCCAGCAGACAAAAGTTGTGTGGCTGCAAGTGGCCCAGGTTATCAACTCCATTTCAATGAGCCACAGAACCTGGCTGCAATGCAGGAAGGGGTTTCCTGACCTTCTCTGCACCGGAAAAGTGAGTATGACTTTCCCATCACCCTCAATCTAATCCCCATCGCCTCTCCTCACCAGCACTCTGCTTTGCCAATCTCTTCCTCCACATCCCACTTGACACTTACATCCCTGCACCCTTACCCATTCCCTCTCTCTCTATGGTTACATTCACTTAACTATTCGACCATGCAGCCCTCACACTTCCCATCACTGTGATGCCATGACAACAACGACTGTACTTACAACACACAGGGAGGGTCCTTTGTATCCTTCTAAGCATCTATGCTATGCATTCACTACATTCACTCCTTCCATGGTCCATGGAGGAGCTTAGTCGCAAGGGTATTGAAAACATGGTCATTGTTCAGAATAGAATGACATCTCTTGAGGATCAATGGTCAGCTATTCAGCAAACAAAGCAGACCTTCATGCAAGTCCTCTGGAGTAGGACTTCCAGTGCAGAAATGGGTCCTCATGGCCCCCCCTGCAGTGCAGCAAGGTGCTGTCAAGCCACTTGCTACCTCTGAAGTGGGGCTGACCCATAAGAGAGATGTTGGTGGCAGACAACAAGGAAGTGGGGGCTCCTCTCCAAGCGCTCACACGACCATACCACAGCAAAGCCCTCGGTCAGAGCCCCACCAGAGTCCTCACCCAAATGAGATGGGCGTCTCAGCCCCTGCATAGCCGTAGGAGCAGCAGACTGTTGGCGAGCCCGCACAGGTTCGCCACCCCAGAGGATGCCCGCCAAAGGTGTCGAGACAGGAGCAGTAAGAAAGTGAGCAAGGGGCCTCCACATCTGCTGAAGCCACAGGGGAAGCACCACGTAGGAGCACGCATAAGAGGAAGTTAATGCACAAGTAGTCACAAGGGTTGTCACTTGGGTGTAATGTTGTGTTTAATTTTGAGAAGCCATCAGTTGCTTATCGTCATAAAAAAATTCTGATGGCAAACTGTTGCAGTTGTGGCGTGTGTCATTTCGCTAATGGGACTTCCACATTGAAGGCTTAGGGCGACTTGCAACAGTCAGTATGGTGGTCAGAGCGAGAGGAATCTGCAGGTTCTTGTCCATTGTCGACGCTCTGGTAAGAAGGTGCAAGGCTAAACTGTTTGATTGTGCAGGTTAAGCAAATGTGGCCAACATGAGTGCGTCCCTTGCATCCCGGGCAGCAATATGGTGGCGCTCTGGCGCCTTCTGGCCTGTGCATCTTCAGGTGGGTGACTAGTAGCTTGGCGCTCCTGTTGATGTTCCTGCTGTTGGTGCTGCTGTCGCTCATGGTTCTGCTACTGCCGCGGCTGGTCTTCATCCAAATCTGATGTCCAGGAGGAAAGGAATTAAATGGTCGCCATGCTTCTGGTATATGTCTCAGTTGAGGAAGCGCTTAGTCAAGGTGGGGAGAGGGGTTTCCAATGAGGTCACACTGGAGATGGGTGTCAGGCTCCAAACTTCCACAACACTGAGTATGCCTACTAAAAGTTCCCCCAGACCTGAAACAACAAAGTTCTGCCACCTGCAAATGATCATCGGTGAAAACTCCTTTGTAATGGTGGAGCTGTTCGTAAGCAATCCACCAGTGAGGCCACCAGGATTACCTGGCATGTTCCAGAGGAGGCGTGAAGGATGGGGGAAAAGTGTTAAAATCGGAAAGGCCTCTCAAAATGGGATTATAGAGGCAATTAAGTGGTTCTTAAGGGCCTTAAGGGCCTATCCCACGTCTTGGAGACGGGATGGAAAGCAGGTCAGAAAACACGGACTTGGGAAAATTGCTCGGAGGCGGGAACAGGCCCACCCACCAGTTTTGGCGATTTTAACAACTCGCATGCCTCCAAACCCACCTCCTCGGGGCTGGGAAAATCGAGCCCCGAGTGTCTACCCCAAGACTGCCCTTGGGGTAGACTCAAGATGAACGGGGTTGAGCCTGGTACACTCTTTGGTCTATATGGCTAAGTTCCACTTGCATGGCTCAATGCATTTAGCAATCGAGTCACTGAGGGAGCACTCCTATGCAAATCTTTCCATTCTCCACACCATTCATCACTATGGATTCTAAGCAAGATGGCCAATTTAGTGTCAGTCTATGCTGAACTGTGGGCCGTGTTGAGCTCTCGGGTCCATACCAACGAGGAACAAGCTGATATTAACCAAACACATTTCAGATAGGACATTAAAGCCATCAACAAAAGTAATATGCTCATTCAACCAGTGTCGGCTGGATTCAAACCCAAGTCCCAGAGATAAGAGGTTAATATGTTGACTTACTTCACGACTCAGTTTCCACTCAAAATGGTTTCAAACAATTTTTGATATTGTACATTTAGATGTTGTTTTGGCACGTTTTTTGTAAACCAAAGGCTATGTAATTTTGTCAAGATTGTTTGGTTCACTTGATTGTACACACATTTCAAGGATTTATGGTCATGGTTAAATCTGTCACAGGGCCACAATGAAAAATCTAATACCATGATTCCAATGGGAAATTCAAAATTGTTTGCAGAACTTGCAAGCAATTTCTTAAATACATTTTATTTCAAGAGGTCAAACATTGTGATTAAACAAATTATAAATCTAAACTGGGAAACTGCCAAACATTTAATCAAGGTAGAAGCATCTTTTCAATTATTTTCTAAAAAAAGAACACAGCGTTTACAGGAGGGCAGGGGCACAGGCACAATGGGCTGAATGAGTCTTTGATCTTGATGGCTACAGTTGTGCACATTTGTACAGCAGCTTAACATGCTCCAGAATCAGCATGCCATGGGAAGGGCAGTTTGAGGGGGTGGGGGTAGGGAGGTTAGACGAAGGGTACATTTCAAAAGCCAGAACTGCCATTTTTTATTTTGAACTCCACAAAGTCAGCCCTGCATGAGATCAGCCCCACCCCCCAACACCAATGCTGCATGAAGCTTTGGTTCATAGACCTCAATATGGACAATGTTCAGCGGTTAAAGTGGAACACTGTTGTCCTTACTGCATCATTTAAAAAAAAACTTGAACGCATCGACTGGAGTGCTAAAAGTATTTGAGAGCAGGATCGACAAAAGAAATAAATAGTGTAAAAGGATTTGCCCTGAACTACATAAAAGTAGTGGCTGCAACCATTCCATGTTTGTACGATATTTTGTACAGAAGGCCAAACATGCAGAACAGCAAGAATAACCCAAGCGAAAAAAAATTGCACTCAAAAAAATCTCTCAAATCAATGTTTTTCCTATTCGAAGCCTCAGATTTCATATTCACACAAAACAAAGCACAAACATGGAGCTATAGTGTAGGCTACTTACTACTTTCCAACAATACAAAACACTTCTGTACAAGATAATAACTCATGACCTTTAAAATTGGCTTTTCTCGTTGTTCCAACTCTTCCATAATGTGGCAAAAATTGAAATTTTGTACTGTTATGGTTCTACATATTTTAAAACCTTATGCAACTCAAGTTAAAATAGGTCCAGTTATGTTTTCACGGACGACCAAGACAGCTGATAGACTCCAATCTATCTGGAGAAAAAGGTGGTTGATGCTTTAATCTGGTAGATCCGGAGTAAATTGGTGAATTTATGTATAGTTGATCACAGTTGTAAACAATGGCCCAGAAATTCGGGTCTCCACGGGTGAGTACGCATGGGGTACTCACCCGTAGGCCGAATGGAAGTGCCGGTTTTCTGCATGCACTGCGCATGCGCGGGAAACCAGCTCTTCCGATCCTCTGAACAAAGAGGTTCAGAGGTCGAACGCGCGCGCAGGAGAGGCTGCGCGTGCGCTTTGAACTTAGTTTTTTTTTTGCAGGTTTTCCTGGGATCGTAAGCCTGCAGTATTTAGAAATGTAAAAAGCAGGCGTAAGGCCTGCTTTTTACAAGGTCAGTGGTCAATTAATTAAAATTAAAACATTTTTTCCACAGGTTTATTATTTTTAAATACTTTAAAGCAAGGTAAGTTTATTTTTAGCCCCGTTAGAATATAAAATTATTTTTTTCAAAAATTTAAATTATTGTTTAAAATAGTTATTTAATGTAATTTATAGTTTATTTAAAAAGTGTGATTTAAAAAAAAATGTATTTGAAGGTTTACTGCTATTTTGGGGCCGTAGTATTCATAAGTTTTGACAGGTCTTCCTGTCAATCTTATGAATGGGCTTTTCCCTCCTCCGATTGGCTGCCCATGGCTCACGTGATCCCAGGGGACGCATCGCACTAACTGCGCCCCTGGGACACGCAAGCACTGCGCACCGGCAGCTGGGCCAGGCCCCGGAGCGGAATTCCACGGGGCCCTACAGCTCAACTGCCGGCACACAAGGTAAGTGCAGGTCGGGGGCTTGCACCCATGGGAAGCCCCCAACCCGAATTTCTGGGCCAATGTATTCAAGTGAACCCATTAGACAAGTCAGAATAATGTACTGTATTGCAAGTGGTTCATTTGACTTCATAGTGGATATATTTGAGAGAATTGTATTCAAGTAATATTACCTAGTTAATAATTTCCTCAATTAATAGTCACAGGTTGTGCAATCACATGACATCATTTTCAATTGTGTATGCATCTATAATTTGTCAACATGACGGAAAGCAGACTTCAAAAAAAGGAACTCAGAAGGGAACTAGGACTTAAAACTAAGGTTCTGTTACTTGCGAAGGGAGAGATCTTTTAAATAAGCCTTTAATTTTGGAGTAGATTCTTTAATTTAGTCAGTGCTAGCGGTGTTTCAGAGATTTTTAAAATCAGAAAAAAATATTCCTACTAAAGAAAAACAGTTGCAGCAGTTTGATGCTATACTGAACTATCTGTGGTGTGTGTGTGTATGAGAACATTGCTTTATGTTCTGTAGCATTTGCCTAGTCTGAATCATATTTCCTATAATTATGGGCACTCTTTAAATTGTAAATGAATACTGTACCTATTTTAGCCTGTATGACTCTGGTCATATTTCCATCATTCAAAGAAGACTGACAGTGAGCTAAATAAAACCCAGGACCAGTTCTATTAACTATTTGACTCAAACCTTAGAATCTTTGCAAGAGCATAACAAAGAAATAAGCACAGATTTCCACTGGTACGGTGGCGGGGACAAGTTGCACGCAAGGATAGCTGGGCAATATTCAAAGAGAGAAACTGGTATTTTAATTATAGAAATGTTTAATCAGAGCACAGCAAGTACAATGGGCTAGAAATTTGTGCACTCAGCGCCACTCCGTAGCACCATTAAATGGCGCTAAAACACTGGCCGCCACTCTTTTGCCAGCTGGTGGCGGGTCCCGCAGCAGCCGCAGATTTCGTGCTTACCTTTGTGCTGCCGGTAACTGGCAGTGCCATGCTGAAAAAAAATGGCGGCAGTGACGTCAATCAGCAAGCAACGCCAACTTAACATCACCAACGCGAACTACAACCCTAGCTGGGTCCTAAGCAAGCAGGGCGACCATGGGGATGTCAGCACCTCTTAGAGGGACACACACATCTTTCAGGTAAGTTTGTATTTTAAACTTTTGGACTGGGTTTTTTTATTTTATTGAAGGAGTGGCTTGCTGCAATAAATGTTAAAAGTTTTTTTTTAAGCATGTAGGTGTTAGATCCGTGGTTCAGTGGAGATGCTATTATTAAATAATCACACGGATGCTGTACATTAACAAATAACAGGTCTTTACTGGAGGAGGGTAGTCTCTACACTGGGGGTACAGAGGCATGCGCAAAGCTTATATACCGGTGTGGTCACTGCCGGTACTACAGTATACAGGAGCTGTAAAAGTAGTTTGACTTAAAGGCACATACACTACAATTCCTCCCCTTTTAGATTAGTAATCCCCCTAATAATCAAATAACAATTAACATCTCAACATGTACATTAAACAACAAAAGTCCATTTATAGATTCAGTCTTTGGGGCGGCTTCCTGACCCTTTCGGGATAGCGCCTTTCCGGAGGTTCTTGTTCTTGGTGCAGAGGCGATTCTGACCCCTTTTCATCGGGTAGTTCATCGGGTTCCACTGCTAGTGGGTCTGAAGTAGATGCTACCGGTATGTCGGGTTCATCCCCAGGTACTCGAGACATGGGGTTGACGCATTCCTGTGACGCTAAGATCTGATTGATGTGGCGTCTCACAATGTTCTCCCCGACATCCACTGTGTACATTAATGGCCCCTGCCTTGTACATATCGTTCCGGGTTGCCATTTCTCTGTTCGATAGTCACGGGCCAAGACTGGTTGCCCTACATTGAAGCTCCTTGTCGGCTTCTCATTGATGTGCTGGAATTGTTTGTCCTCAACATTTCTTCGCACATTTGGTCTGAGCAAGTCCGGACGAGATCTCAACCTTCGGTTAAAGAACATCATGGCCGGGGTCTGGTTGGTAACTGCATGTGTCGCATTTCGGTAGGCTAATAAGAAATTGTCCATCTTATGCTGTAGTGGAATTTCATCGTCGCACATGGCCTTTATCGCCTTCTTAAAGGTTTGTACGAACCTCTCAGCCAATCCATTTGTGGCTGGATGATACGGGGCGGATGTATAATGCCTTACCCCATTCTTTTTCAAACCTCCGGAACTCTTCGGACACAAACTGTGGTCTGTTGTCGGAGCAAATCTGTTCTGGCAAGCCATTCCTTGCAAAAATGGTCCGTAGGACTGCAATAGTTTTCTCCGTGGTGGTGGAGGACATTTTGATGGCCTCAGGCCATTTCGAGTGCGCATCCACGGCTATTAAAAACATCGAGTCCATGAATGGACCAGCAAAATCAATATGCACCCGTTGCCATGGAGATGAGGGCCACTCCCATGGGTGTAGAGGGGCCTGTGGTGGTGCATTTTGGACTTTCTGGCATCCTGAGCAGCTCTTGGTCAGGTCCTCGATTTGTTTATCGATTCCCGGCCACCACACATAAGCCCTGGCTAGGCTTTTCATTTTTACCCCTCCCAGATGACCCTCATGAAGCTCATTGAGCACTCTCTCCCTTAACTTGGGTGGAATTACCACTCGGGACCCACACATCAAGTTCCCCCGGCACACTGACAGCTGTTCTCTCCTTGTCGAGAATGCTGGCAAGAGTGAGTCGCCATATGTTGGCCATCCCCTCACCGTCAATTCATATACCTGCGACAGCGCGGATCATTGCGGGTCTCCTTCTCTATATCCGCGTTTGTTACTGGCAATCGTTCAATTATTGACGAATAAAATATCTCGATAGGGTCCACTGCTGGTGCTTCCTCCACAGTAGGCAGTGGCAGGCGTGATAGCCCATCAGCGTTCCCATGCTGTTTCATGCCTTTATATTCTATTTCGTATTGATTCACCCCTAGAAACAGGGACCATCTTTGTAACCGCTGTGCAGTCATCACTGGAACGCCCTTCTTAGGATTAAAGATGGAGACAAGTGGTTGGTGGTCAGTCAGCAAGGTGAACTTCTGCCCATGCAGATAGTGGTTGAATTTTTTTACTCCCCATACTAGGCTGAGGGCCTCCCTGTCAATCTGGGCATAGTTGCGCTCGGCTGAGGTTAGTGACCGAGACGTAAGTGACCGAGACGTAAAGGCTACTGGCCTCTCCAACCCGTCTGGGAATTTGTGCGACAGCACCGCTCCAATACCGTAGGGTGATGCATCACATGCCAAACGAATTGGTAGTGCTGGGTTGAAATGGGCCAACACCTCTTTTGATGTGATCAATTCTTTACACTTCTGGAAAGCTCGTCTACGTTAGTCATCCCACTTCCATGGTACCCCTGTTTGCAGTAGGGTGTTCAGCGGGTGTAATACCGTAGACAAATTTGGTAAGAACTTGTGGTAGTAGTTTACCAGCCCGAGGAACGACCTCAATTGCGACACATTTTCCGGTGCTGGAGCCTTGACTACTGCCTCAATCTTGTTAGGGGACTTATGTAACCCCTCTTCATCGATGACGTGGCCACAATACGAGATCTGTTTCTGGAAAAACTTGCACTTGTGGCGATTAGCTCGTAGCCCATACTCCTTTAATCTGGTGAGCACCTTCTCCAAGTTGGCGAGGTGATCACCGTCATTTTCGCCCGTGACCAAGATGTCGTCCAAATAACACTGGGTCCCTGGAATCCCTTGCAGGACCTGATCCGTCGCCCTTTGCCAGATAGCCGGAGCCGAGGCTACTCCAAACACCAGCCGGTTGTATTGATCGAGACCTTTATGAGTGTTGATCGTAAGGTAATGTTTCGAAGCTTCTTCTACCTCCATTTGCAAGTACGCCTGGGCTAGATCAATTTTGGTGAAGCGTTTACCTCCAGATAGCGAGGCAAAAATGTCCTCAGTTCGTGGAAGCAGATATTGTACCGTGTGAAGGACTGGGTTCACTGTCACCTTAAAATCCCCACAGATGCGGACCTTCTTTGGTTCCCCAGGCGTATTACTCAACGACCTCTTCATTACAGGAACGATGGGTGTAGCCCACTCGCTCCAGTCCACTTTGGACAGTACTCCTGAACGTTCCAACCCTTCCAGCCCTGCTTCGACAGCTGGTCTGATCACATAAGGCACTGGTCTGGCCTTCAGAAACTTTGGGCTTGCATTTTCCTCTATTTTAATCATTGCTGTTATTCCTTTTAGTGTTCCTAGTCCCTCCTGGAACACTTCTTTTGCATCAGTTAGCATTTTTGACAGTCGTCCAGGTGTGACGTCGTCATCCTTTTTGGCCTCAACCTTCAGTGCCTGTATGGAATGCCAATCTAATTGTATCTTCCGGATCCATTCACATCCTAGCAGTGGTGGTCCTCCATTTGGCAATACATATATATCCATTTTAGGTATTTCCTGGCATTTATATGTCACTTTCACCCTTATTTTTCTTTTGGGGTAGACTTTTTGCCCCGTATACGTCTTCAAGACAATCTGTGTAGCTTTCAAGGGTATGTGTGAAAATAGCCGCTTGTAGTCTCTTTGATTTATGACTGTTAGAGCTGACCCTGTGTCCAATTCCATTTTCACTTGGACTCCGTCTATCTGGAGTGTAACCCAGATAGTCTGGTGATCCTCCATTTCTGTTACCTTATGTAGTTTCAGACAACCCAGCGCCTTGCTTCCGGAGTCTGTGTCACTTTTCTGTTCGTCTGAACCACTGTCCATCACCTGGTGTACCTTTTTGTACTTCTCCTGTGGAGATTTCTTACTGTTGGTTTTCTTCCCAGACCTGCAGACTCTTGCTATGTGTCCTGCTTTCCCACACTGTCTGCACACTTGGTCCTAGAACCAACAATCTTTCTGGTCATGTGTTGTTCTGCCGCAGCGATAGCACTTCCCTGTTCCATAGGACATTTCATTGGTGCCATATTCTTGCGGTCTCCGTTGTATCTCTGCAGCGCCCCTTGTGGCTGCTTCGTGTGATACTGCCATACTGAAAGCTTTGTCCAGCGTAAGGTCCTTTTCTGATAGAAGCCGTTTCTGGGTTCCTTCACTTTGTAGCCCACACACAAACTTGTTCCTTAACGTATCTGCTACTCCCGCTCCAAACTGGCAGTGTTTCGATAGCTTGCACAGTTCCGTTAGGTACTCAGCATTGCTTTCGTCTTTGTGTTGGTTCCTTTTATGGAACTTAAATCGTTCTGCTATCAGCAGCGGTGTGGGGTTTAAGTGGTCCTGTAGGATTTCAACTATGCTTTCAAAATTCTTGTTTACCGGCTTCTCTGGGGTTATTAAATTTCGCAGTAACCCATAAGTTTTTGCACCCATGGAATTTAACAGAACCAGTGCTTTATTAGCATCTGGCACTTCATTCGCCCTGCAGTACACCTCCATACGTTCCACATATGTCGCCCAATCTTTGACTTCATTGTCGAACATAGAGATACTGCCACTCTTTGGCATCCTTGGGTGTGAGTTAACTATCACAAATGGCGCCTCCCGCGCTTCCCCTTCTTCTCCGCTGGCACAAAATGGCGTCTCCCGCGCTTTCCTTCCTTCCCGCGCTCGCCCTTCTTCTCCGCTGCGGCTTCTACAAATGGCGCCTCCCGCACTCTTCCTTCTTCTCCGCGGCTCAATGGCATCTCCCCTTTCTTCGCCCCGCGAACCCGTGAGCCCTGGCTGTGCTCTGCGCATTCCTTTTTATATTTTTCGACGCCGCTCAGTCTAGAACCCGGCTGTTTCTTTACCCTCTCTCTCTCCGGTTTGTTTTCTTTTTCTCGACGCCGCTCGGTGTTCAGCCCCCGGCTGCGCCCTGCGCTCTTCACCCTCTGTCTTACCCCGTCGACGCTGCTCGGCTTTCTCTCCGCCGTCGCTCGGCTCCAGCCGCTGCTGCTCGGGAAGGGTCTGCGCTGGACCTGTCGTCGGTCTCTTACTGCTCGTCGTGGCTGGGGAACCAAGCCCGGCTCTCCACAGCCTCCCCTGCGAAGTTGAATCTCTGCCTGACCGCTGGGCGGTTGCTCGTGGTCGACGCCAGTGTTCCTAGCCTCGACTTTTTTTTTTAATGTTGCAGGTAGACTCGAATCGACATTCGTCGCCACTGTTAGATCCGTGGTTCAGTGGAGATGCTATTATTAAATAATCACACGGATGCTGTACATTAACAAACAACAGGTCTTTACTGGAGGAGGGTAATCTCTAGACTGGGGGTACAGAGGCATGCGCAAAGCTTATATACCGGTGTGGTCACTGCCGGTACTACAGTATACAGGAGCTCTAAAAGTAGTTCTGACTTAAAAGGCACATACACTACAGTAGGGAGTGCTGCTAGACAATTGCAAGGGCTCAGATTGTAAATGAAGGCCTTTGAGAAGACAGAAAATTCTGCAAATACTCAGCAGGTCACGCAACATCCATGGACAGAAAAACAGAGTTCATGTCTCAGGTCGAGATGCTGCCTGACCAGCTGACTACTACCAGCATTTTATGCTGTCATTTCACATTTACAGCATCCGCTTGCAGAGGGACGAGGAAGACAAAACAACACCTTGTATTTATATAGCGCCTTTAACGTAGTAAAACATCCCAAGGTGCTTCACAGGAGCATTATAAGACAAAAATTTGACACCAAGCCACATAAGGAAAAATTACGGCAGATAATCAAAAGTTTGGTCAAAGAGGTAGGTTTTAAGGAGCGTCAAAGGAGGAAAGAGAGGTAGCGAGGCGGAGAGGTTTAGGCAGGGAATTCCAGAGCTTAGGGCCTAGGCAACAGAAGGCACGGCCACCAATGGTTGAGCGATTATAATCAGGGATGCTCAAGAGGGCAGAATTAGAGGAGCTCAGATATCTTGGGGAAGGGGGAGGTGGGGGGGTTGTGGGGCTGGAGGAGATTAGAGAGATAGGGAGGGGCGAGGCCATGGAGGGATTTGAAAACAAGGATGAGAATTTTGAAATCGAGGCATTCCTTAACCGGAAACCAATGTAGGTCAGCGAGCACAGGGGTGATGGGTGAGTGGGACTTGGTGCAAGTTAGGACAAGGGCAGCCGAGTTTTGGATGACTTCAAGTTTACGGAGGGTAGAATGTGGGAGGCCAGTCAGGAGTACGTTGGAAGTCAAGTCTAGGGGCAACAAAGGCATGGATGAGGGTTTCAGCAGTGGATGAGCGGAGGTGGGGTGGAGACGGGCGATGTTACGGAGGTAGAAAAAGGCAGTCTTAGTTATGACACAGATATGTGGTCGGAAGCTCATTTAATATGGCATAGAAGAGGAAGGCACAGAAGAGGAGGAAACAGAAGAGGAGGAAGCAGAAAAGGATGCATCGCAGACAGCCCCTTTGTGGCCGGGATGGAATCATCCTCCTGCGGTACCAGTGACCACAACACCAATTCCCCTTTCAACATTAGTCCCACACCTTACCTTCCCTCTGTTACTGACCATCACAGCATCCTCTTGGCCACAATACTGAAATAAAAGCCACCACAAAGCAAACTTTCCAATCCAACTTTATACATCTAACCATCCAATATGACATCAAGAAATCAACTCATCATCCATTTTTATTTTCTTAGTGACTGTCTTGTGAGTACCTTTACCTATCCTACTGATGTCATGCAGTGCTACCCCAGTGGCTGCAGCATGGCTGGTGGAAGGCTGCTGACTCTCAGTGGGGGACACTGCAAATGGCCTTGCTGGTCGACCTTGAGGAGCTGGTGGCTGGGAGTGTCAAATTAATCATCATCTTCACTCTCCGCCCCCTCTTCTTGGTCACCCACTGGCTGGGCAGGCTGCATTTCTTGGATGTGTGAAATGAGGAAGGCACAAGGGTGGAGTTGTGGTGACGGGAGCGCAAGAAAGCATGAGGTGCATGCCAGAAGGAGGATAATCTATGAGGATATCAGCATCTTTTATTCTTTCAGCCCCGCCGCTAGCCAAGGGCTCAGCCATGCTCCTGCCAAGAATGGAGCTGCAGCATCTCCTCCAAGGAGGGGAGGTGCGGCTAGGAATGGGAGATGTGCCTCGTCATTGGTACAGATTGTTGGTAGGTGAGTGATTGGGGGTCGGAGTCATGAATTGAGCAGTGTGTGAGGCTAGTGGTGCAGTTGATAGGAGACAGCTTTTGAAGATGCATTCACTGATCTTGACCAGTGGTCTGAGATCACGAAGCTTCTTTGGGCACTGGAGCCAGGTGGTGGGGGCGACACTGTGATGGCCTCTGTGATATAGTCCCACATCCTTCTTTCTGGAGGGCCTCCTGGCCCTTGTGTGTAGAAGACTTGTCTTGCAGTGTTGACGCCCTGCACAAAGCTGGACTGCTGCGTGTGAGACCATGGGTGCACCTACTCTGGCTTGCTGAGCCATTTATGTTAGTGCTGAAGCACTTGTCCCAATTTTGGAGGTTAGGAAGAGAATTCAGCTTTAAGAGCTGAATATTCACATTTGGTACTTCTTTTTAATGTTAATTATTTTGAAAGGCAAAAAGGGCTGAAGACTGCATTCTTTCACTGGATTTTAATTAGTATTAATTCTGAGTGCATGGCCCCTTTAATTCTCAGGCCTTTTCAATGCCCACAATTCCTTGCGAGTTCCACAGCCTCGCAGAGGCTGTGGAACGCTCAAACGCTGCACCTGGACAGGAACTTCGGGTCGGACGCCACCAGTAACACCACCAGGATGGCGTTGCACAGGAAGGTAAGTGCTGCGCCCCCAATCTCCAGCCCCCCAGATTAATTTAGCCTCGTTAGCGTTGTGGCCATTTTCAGCGGTGGGGAACATGAATTTCTAGGCCAATATCTTTTCTGCCCTCTGAAGTATGTTTACATTGAAACCAAGCAATACTTATGTTTACACAGGGGCAGAGCTTCAAACGTTATACAGATAAGTTTTGTGCTGCAATAAATTACTTTAAAAACATTCTTAAGAAGTTAATGGAAAATTGGAGTCTGCTGGTGGCTAATGCTACATGCAAGGACTCTATGGCTCCTTCAATTAAACAGGGTTCAATTGGGCCAAAATTAGAGCAAATAGCAATTTTAAATCCTGCCTAAGCCTCTGACTAAGTAGGAACGAGCACAGTAGCCTGCAAGTTCCTCCATGCAGCATGTTTGAGTTGTGCAGGAGGAACAGAGGTTTTCAACATTGAGATCTATCTGATATGTCCTGTCTGAAGAGGGCATTTTTTTACTTTGGTTTCATAACGTATTTTCCTTAAGCACACACTAGTGGAATAAATCATCAACAGAAAGTACTGACAAGTATTTAAAGTTCTGACGAAAGGTCATCGACCTGAAATGTTGGGCCAGAAATTCGTGACCAAATGCGTGAGTACGGTCTGGGTACTCACGCATCTGGCCGTTGGAAATGCCGGCGTTCAGCATGCACAGCGCATGCGGGGAACGCCGGCATTTCCAGTCCTCGGAACGAAGGGGTTCATAGGCACAGCGCGTGCGACTGCACAGGCAGCGCTTGCGCAGTGAACTTCGTCGATTTCATTCATGGATTCAGTGAGGGTAAGTCCTTACAAGTTACACTTGAAAAAAGCATGTGTAAAGTTGTTCCAAGGCTGCGGAGGAAGATATATTTTATCGTGGAGCTTCTGAAAGGCAATATTTTTGTTTGGGAAAGGGAGGGAAGTTATTTTAAGAAATTTTAAGTAAGTTTTAAAGTTTAAATTTTTTTTTTTTTTTTTAAACGGTTTTCAGAACGGTAGGTAGAAGGAGCAATTGTGGCTGTGTGAATTGAATGTGAAAATGAGTGTTCTAAAATGAGTAATGTAACATTTCCAGCACTTTTAAGAAAGAAACTTTTCATCAGTAATAAGTAATTATGTATGTATGTCCACATATATTCCTTTACGTATATGTATGTATGTTTTATATTCCTTTACTTATGTGTATGAATGTATGTTTTTAATTATGATTTTTCAATAAGTTACTTTCTCTGAAAGTCATAATTAAATAATACATTCATACACATAAGTAAAGGAATATATACATAACACGCAAAGGAATATATACAGACATACATACTTTCAGAAGCTCCACAATAAGAAATATCTTCCTCCGCAGCCTCTGGAGCAACTGTACCCATGCTTTTTTCATGTGTAAGTTGTAAGGACTTGACCTCACTGAAAGCATGAATGAAAGCGGCGAATTTTACTGCGCACGCGTTCTGCCTCTGAACCCCTTCGTTCAGAGGACAGGAAATGCCGGTTTTCCCCGCATGCGCTGTGCATGCTGAAAACCGGCATTTCCTCCGGCCAGACGCGTAAGTACCCCGACCGTACTCGCGCATTTGGAAGGGAATTACTGGGCCAACATTTTACATGTCAATAAAATGAAAAATTTAACAATTGCACGATTTGCCCCCTCGCATCTGCAACTGAGGGTCCAAGGAGGTGCATTGCGAAAGAGGTCATCGTCGTACGTATCCTCACACTGTTCCCTTTCGGGAACTGTATGAAGTGGTGGAAGGATTTATGGCCGTGATTAACGCTCATTCCGTGACCGTAACCATCTTTGAACCAGCCATTAGGGTGGTTAGTCCTATGGCGTGAGGGTTTTACGGGCTCCCACAACCCATCTGAGGTGGGGGGGGCACCCACACCCACGGACGCAAGTATCCCGCTGGATGTCCACCCAGAATTTATAGTTGGAGCTCCGACTCCACTTGCCGGGACTGTCTGGAGTGGGGTTCGAAACCCTACTCCTTCTGGCCCAGCGGCGGGGATGCTTACTGCTACGCAAAAGGCCCACTCCGCACAAAAGGTGACACCCATACGTTTCCTGTGCCTTTTCCCGCCCCGTGACTGGAGCCCTATGCTGCCACTTGAAAGACCAAGCTATCATCTGCCCTTTTTGCGGCGCCTTTGACTTCTCATTACCAATGATGAGCAGGCGCTGCGCCTCCACCTCCTTGAGGAGATTGCTGAGGTCATCATCAGTTCAATTGAGAGTTCTTTTAATGCCGTGAATTGTGCTCATTCCAGCCATTTCACGTTGCTAATCGGATTGGGCCTTTGGCATAGTGGTAGGATCCCCGCCGCTGGGCCAGATCAGGGTAGGGTTTCGAACCCCGCTCCAGACAGTCCCGGCAAGTGGAGTCGGAGCTCCGGCTCTAAATTCTGGGTTGACATCCAGTGGGATATTTGCGTCCGTGGGTGTGGGTGGCCCCCCCTCCTTGTATAGCTTGTGGGAGCCCGTAAAACCCTCCCGCCATAGGACTAACCGCTCTAATGGCTGGTTCAAAGATGGTTACGGTCACGGAATGAGCGTTAATCATGGCCATAAATCCTTCCACCACTTCATACAGTTCCCCAAAGGGAACAGTGTGAAGACACGTATGACGACGACATTGCTAAATAAATAAATGGAATTAAAAAAATTCTTTTAGGGCTTTTAAAAGTCTTTAAATTGCTTTAATTCTGTTTACATTATTTTGAAGAATCTGAAGTAGTTTTAAACGTTTATAAAAGTTACCAAAAGCTTCAAAAAACTTCCAAAAACCTATTTAAACTGCTGCTTTGCATGTAAAAATGCTTAGCAGCTTGGCAGAAACATTGGGGGCGTGTCCTGTTAAACTGAGACCTCAAGGGGCGTGTCTCAGTTGCACAGCGCGCTACAGGCTTCGCGCTGGCTGCACTCCTGGGCGGCGTGACGTCAGACGTTGCCCGGGAGTCAACATTTTAAAACAGCAATTCCAGGCATCCCTGAAGCTCAACGGCCGGCGCGTCGGGTAAGTGCAGATCGGGGGCTTACACGCGCGGCAAGCCCCCGACTCGAATTTCTGGGCCGTTAACTCTGTTTCTCTCTCCACAGATGCTGCCTGACCTGCGGAGTGTTTCCAGCATTTTCTGTTTTTTATTTTATTAAATATTGGAAATTCAACTCTTGAAGATCAGAGAATGCTGGCTGTAAGAATTTAAAAAGTAAACGCCATCTAACTCCAGTAACCTCAATGTGTGAAGCTCCATACCTCCCTCATATTTCCCTTCTTCCTACAATCTGCAGGCTTTTTAAACCTAAACTTGGCAGCACCCAAGCACCACTTGGCTGAATGTATCTCATGCGGCGCTGGAGCTGCGATTGGATACATACTGGACCATTTGCAATGCTGAGGACATCGTGGATATCACGTTTAAGCAGTTGGTCACACCGCAGGTAAAGGTTGGACAGGCAGGAAGGGAATCAGTGACCAACAGGCAGAGTGGTAGGCATAGGCAGGTAGTGCAGGGTTCCCCTGTGGCCATCCCCCTCTCAAACAGATATACCACTTTGGATACTGATGGGGGGGATGGCGTACCAGGGGAAGGCAGCAGCAGCCGCCAACTTCCTGGGCACCAGGGGTGGTTCTGCTGCACAGGACGGGAGGAAAGAGTGGGAGAGCTATAGTGATAGGGGATTCTATTGTAAGGGGAATAGATAGGCGTTTCTGTGGCCGCAAATGAGACTCCAAGATGGTGTGTTGCCTCCCTGGTGCAAGGGTCAAGGATGTCTGAGCGGCTGCAGAACATTTTGGAAAGGGAGGGTGAACAGCCAGTTGTTGTGGTGCATATAGGTACCAACGATATAGGTAAAAACCGGGATGAGGTCCTAAAAGCTGAATATAGGGAGTTAGGAGGTAAATTAAAAAATAGGACCTCAAAAGGTAGTAATCTCAGGATTGCTACCAGTGCCACGTGCTAGTCAGAGTAGAAATAGAAGGATATTTCAGATGAATACGTGGCTAAATGAATGGTGCAAGGGGGAGGGATTCAAATTCCTGGGATATTGGAACCGGTTCTGGGGGAGGTGGGACCAGTACAAAATGGACGGTTTGCATCTGGGCAGGGCTGGGACCGAAGTCCGAGGGGGAGTGTTTGCTAGTGCTCTGGGGGAGGGTTTAAACTAAAATGGCAGGGGGTTGGGAACCTGAGCGGGGAGACAGAGGAAAGGGAAACACGGATAAAAGCAAAAGACAGGAAGGAGAGAAACAAAAGTGGCAGACAGAGAAATCAAGGGTTTAAATCAAACATGGCCACAGTGAATAATAATTCTAAAAGATCTAAGAGCGTTAAAACAACAAGCCTGAAGGCTTTGTGTCTTAATGTGAGGAGCATTCGTACTAAGGTGGATGAATTAGCTGCGCAAATAGAGGTAAACGAATATGATATGATTGGGATTACGGAAACATGGCTCCAGGGTGGCCAAGGCTGGGAACTCAACATCCAGGGGTATTCAATATTCAGGAAAGATAGGCAAAAAGGAAAAGGAGGTGGGGTAGCATTGCTGGTTAAAGAGGGGATTAACACAATTGTAAGGAAGGATATTAGCTCTGATGATGTAGAATCTGTATGGGTAGAACTGAGAAATAACAAGGGGCAGAAAACATTAGTGGGAGTGGTAGTTAGACCTCCAAACAGTAATGCGGAGGTTGGGGATGGCATTAAAAGGGAAATTAGAGAAGCGTGCAATAAGGGCACAGCAGTTATCATGGGTGACTTTAATCTACATATAGATTGGGCTAACCAAATTAGTAACAATACTGTGGAGGTGGAATTCCTGGAGTGTATACGGGATGGTTTCCTGGACCAATATGTCAAGGAACCAACTAGAGAGCAGGCCATCTTAGACTGGGTATTATGTAATGAGAAAGGATTAATTAGCAATCTTGTTGTGCGAGGCCCCTTGGGTCGGAGCGATCATAATATGATCGAATTATTCATTAAGATGGAGAGTGAAGTAGTTGACTCAGACTAGGGCCCTGAATTTAAATAAAGGAAACTACAATGGTATGAGGCGCGAGTTGGGTAGGATTGAATGGGGAATGTCACTCAAAGGGTTGGCGGTGGATAGGCAATGGTAAACATTCAAAGATCGCATGGATGAACTACAGAATTTGTTTATCCCAGTTTGGCATAAAAATAAAACAAAAAAGGGCTGAATATTCACAAGGGAAATTAGAGATAGCATAAGATCCAAGGAGAGGACATATAAATTGGCCAGGAAAAGCAGTAAACCTGAGGATTGGGAGCAGTTTAGGATTCAGGAAAGGAGGACAAAGGGATTAATTAAGAGGGGTAAAATAGCGTACGAGAGAAAGCTTGCAGGGAACATAAAAACTGACTAAAAGCTTTTATAGATATGTGAAGAGAAAAAGATTGGTGAAGTCAAGAGTAGGCCCCTTGCAGTCAGAATCAGGGGAATTTATAATGGGGAACAAAGAAATGGAGGACCAATTAAATACATACTTTGGTTTTGTCTTCACAAAGGAGGACACAAATAACCTCCCAGAGATGTCGGGGAACATAGGGTCCAATGAAAGGGAGGAACTGATAGAAATCAGTATTTGTAGGGAAATGGTGTTAGAGAAATTGACGGGATTGAAGGCCGATAAATCCCCAGGGCCTGATAATCTACATCCTAGGGTACTTAAGGAAGTGGCCCTAGAAATAGTGGATGCATTGCTGGTCATCTTCCAAAATTCGATAGACTCTGGAACAGTACCCATGGATTGGCGGGTAGCTAATGTTACCCCACTGTTCAAAAAAGGTGGTAGAAAGAAAACAGGGAATTATAGACCGGTAAGCCTGACATCGGTAGTGGGGAAAATGCTAGAGTCCATTATAAAAGATGTAATAGCAGAGCACTTGGAAAACAGTGACTGGATCAGACAAAGTCAACATGGATTTACAAAAATTAAATCATGCTTGACTAATCTACTGGAATTTTTTGAGGATGTAACTGGTAAAATAGATAAGGGAGAATCAGTGGATGTGGTGTATTTGGACTTTCAAAAGGCTTTCGATAAGATCCCGCATAAGTGATTAGCATGTAAAGTTAAGGCACATGGGATTGGGGGCAAGGTATTGACTTGGATAGAGAATTGGTTGGCAGACAGAAAGCAAAAAGAGTTGGAATAAACGGCTTTTTTTCCGAGTGGCAGGCAGTGACTAGTGGGGTACTGCAGAGATCGGTCCTTGGACCCCAGCTATTCACAATATATATTAATGATCTGGACGAGGGAACTAGATGTAATATCTCCAAGTTTGCAGACGACACAAAGCTGGGTGGGCGTGTGTGCTGTGAGGAGGATGCCGAAAAACTCCAGTATGATTTGGCCAGGTTGGGTGATTGGGCAGAAGCATGGCAGATGCAATATAACGTGGATAAATGCGAGGTTATCCACTTTGGTGTCAAAAACAAGGCGGCAGATTATCTGAATGGCAATAGATTGGGAGAAGGGGAAGTGCAACGAGACCTGGGCGTCATTGTGCACCAGTCGCTGAAGGTAAGCATGCAGGTGCAGCAGGCAGTTAAGGTGGCAAATGGTATGTTGGCCTTCGTAGCATGAGGGTTTGAGTACAGGAACAAGGATGTCTTGCTGCAGTTGTACAGGGCCTTGGTGAGACCACACCTTGAGTATTGTGTGCAGTTTTGGTCGCCTTATCTGAGGAAGGATGTTCTTGCCATGGAAGGAGGGCAGCGAAAATTCACCAGGCTGATACCTGGGATGGCAGGAATGACATATGAGGAGAGATTGGGTCGATTGGGCTTGTACTCGCTGGAGTTTAGAAGAATGAATGAGAGGGGATCTCATTGAAACTTATATAATTCTAACAGGACTAGACAGACTAGATGCAGGAAGGATGTTCCCGATGGTTGGGGAGTCCAGAACCAGGGGTCAGTGTCTAAGGATAAGGGATGAGCCATTTAGGACTGAGATGAGGAGGAATTTCTTCACCCAGAGTGGTGAACCTGTGGAATTCTCTACCACAGAAGGCAGTAGAGGCCAATTCATTAAATATGTTCAAAAAGGAGTTGGATATATTTCTTAAGGCTAAAGGGATCAAGGGATATGGGGAGAAAGCAGGGACCGGGTACTGAATTTGGATGATCAGCCATGATCTCATTGAATGTCGAAGCAGTCTCGAGGGGCCGAATGGACTATTCCTGCTCCTATCTTCTATGTTTCTATGTTCATCTTTGTTACGTCCGTGTAATAATAAGAAAAGGACTGCAGAGAACGGTACAACAGGTGTTTACTCAACGTGGTTCAAACTGCAACTGAAACAACAGATTACTACTCAGCATTATATACAGGCGTGGTCACTGCCGGTCAAATCATATACCCGAGACAGTGTCGGGTCATTTCGGGTTTCCTTTTTGATACAAGCGTTAGTTACCGGTAGGTATTCAACCATAGTCGAATGGAATATTTCGACAGGATCCACTGCTGGTGCTTCCTCCGCAGTAGGCAGTGGCAGGCGTGATAGCCCAGCAGCATTTCCATGCTGTTTCGTGCCCTTATATTCAATCTCATAGTGGTGCGCCCCTAGAAAAAGTGACCATCTTTGTAGTCGTTGCGCAGTCATCACCGGAACGCCCTTCTTCGGATTAAAAATGGAGACAAGAGGCTGGTGATCGGTCAGCAAGGTGAATTTTTGCCCGTGCAGATAGTGATTGAACTTTTTCACTCCCCACACTAGGCTGAGGGCCTCCCTGTCAATCTGGGCGTAGTTACGCTCGGCTGAGGTTAGTGACCGAGATGCAAAGGCTATTGGCCTCTCTGAGCCGTCCGAGAATTTGTGCGACAGCACCGCTCCAATGCCATAGGGTGACGCATCACAAGCCAACCGAATTGGTAACGCTGGGTTGTAATGGGCCAATACCTCTTTCGATGTGATTAGTGTTTTGCGCTTCTGGAAAGCTCGTCTACATTCGTCATTCCACTTCCATGGCACCCCAGTTTGCAGTAGGGTGTTCAGTGGGTGTAGTATTGTAGACAAATTTGGCAAGAACTTATGGTAGTAGTTTACCAGCCCGAGGAACGACCTTAGTTGTGACACATTTTCCGGTGCTGGAGCCTTGACTATTGCCTCAATCTTCTCTGGGGACTTATGTAACCCCTCTTTATCGATAACGTGGCCACAATACGAGATCTGTTTTCTAAAAAAACTCGCATTTGGGGCGGTTAGCTCGGAGCCCATATTCCTGCAATCTAGTGAGCACCTGCTCCAGGTTGGCAAGGTGATCACTGTCATTTTCGCCCGTGACCAGAATGTTGTCCAAATAACACTGGGTCCCTGGGATCCCTTGCAGGACTTGGTCCATTGCCCTCTGCCAAATAGCCAGAGCTGATGCTACCCCGAATACCAGCCAGTTGTATTGGTAGAGACCTTTATGAGTGTTGATTGTGAGGTATTTTTTTGATGCTTCTTCTACCTCCATTTGCAGATACGCCTGGGCCAGATCAATCTTAGTGAAGCGTTTCCCTCCAGATAGCGAGGCGAAAATATCTTCAATCCGCGGAAGTGGATATTGTACGGTGTGAAGGACCGGGTTCACTGTTACCTTAAAGTCCCCACAGATGCGAACCTTCCTTGGTTCCCCAGGCGTGCTGCTCAACGACTTTTTCATCACAGGGACGATGGGTGTAGCCCGCTCGCTCCAGTCTACCTTGGACAGTACACCCAAACATTCCAGGCTCTCTAGCTCTGCTTCGACGGCTGGGCGGATCGCATAAGGTACCGGTCTGGCCGTAAAAAATTTTGGGCTTGCGTTTTCTTCAATTTTAATCGTCGCTGTCATGCCTTTTAGTGTTCCGAGTCCTTGCTGGAACACTTCTTTCGCGTCAGTTAGGATCTTTGACAGTCGCCCAGGTGTGACGTCGTCATCCTTTTTGTCAGCCACAGTCAGTGCCTGTATGGAATGCCAATCCAGTTGTATTTTCCGGATCCATTCACATCCCAGTAATGGTGGTCCTCCATCTTGCAATACATACAGGTCTAGTTTTGGTGTTTCCTTACCGTTATATATAACGGTCACCCTTATTTTTCCTTTGGGGTAGACTTTTTGCCCCGTGTAAGTCTTCAAAATAATTTTTGTGTCTCTCAAGGGTATGTGTGAGAATAGCCGCTCGTAGTCCCGTCGGTTTATGACTGTTAGGGCTGATCCTGTGTCCAATTCCATCTTTACCTGGACTCCTGCTATCTTGAGAGTGACCCAAATGGTTCGGTGATCCTCCGTTGTGATCACATTATGTAGTTTCAGACAACTCAGTTCCCTGCTTTCGGAGTCGTTATCACTCTTTTGTTCGTCTGAACTATTCTCCGTCATCTTATGTACCTTCTTGTACTTCCCTTTGGTCGGTTTCTTATTGCTGGTTTTCTTTCCCGACCTGCAGACTTGTGCTATGTGTCCTACTTTTCCACACTGTCTGCACACTTTGTCCTTGAACCAGCAATCATTATGGTCGTGTGTTGTTCTGCCGCAGCGATAGCACTTCACTGTTCCGTATGCCATTTCATTTGTGCCATATTCTTGCGGTCTCCGTTGTATCTCTGCAGCGCCCCGTGCTGCTGCTTCGTGTGATACTGCAATGCTGAAAGTCTTGTCCAGCGTAAGATCCTTTTCTGATAGAAGCCGTTTCTGGGTTCCTTCACTTTGAAGCCCACACACAAACTTGTCCCTTAAAGTATCTGCTAGTCCCATTCCAAACTGGCAGTGTTTCGATAGCTTGCGCAGTTCCGTTAAATACTCAGCATTACTTTCATCTTTATGCTGGTTCCTTTTGTGAAACTTAAATCTTTCTGCTATCAGCAGCGGTGTGGGGTTTAAGTGGTCCTGTAGGATTGACACTATGTTTTCAAAATCCTTTTCTACTGGCTTCTCTGGGGTTCCTAGGTTTCGTAGTAAGCCATACGTTTTTGCACCCATTGAATTCAACAATACCAGCGCTTTCTTGTCATCTGGCACTTCATTCGCCTTGCAGTATACTTCTATGCGTTCGACATATGTTGTCCAATCTTCGACTTCATTGTCGAACGCTGTTATACTGCCACTCTTCGGCATTTTTGGGTGTGGTTAGACTGGCTTAAAATGGCGTCTCCCGCGCTTTCCTTTCTTCCCCGCTGCGGCTTAAAATGGCGTCTCCTGCGCTGCTGCCAACGCCGCTCTCGGCGGTCCTCGTGGCAAATGGCGACCCCGTGGGTTTCGCGCGCTGCTCCTGCGCTGCTGCCAACGCCGCTCTCTGTGGTCCTCGTGGCAATGGCAGCGCCTCGCATTTTCCTGCGCGCCTCTCTCCCCCGTTGACGCTGCTCGGCCCTTGAACACCGGCTGCACTCTGCTCTCTCTCGCCTCTCTCCCCGTTGACGCCGCTCGGTCCTGAACACCGGCTGTGCCCTGTGCGCTCTGCCCTCTCTCTCTCTCTCCCCCGTCGACGCTGCTCGGCCATTTTCTGTGCCGCTCGGTCGGGCTCTCGCCCGTCGCTGTCCGGGAAGGGTCTGCGCAGTACCTGTTGCCAGCCCATTTCACTGGACCACCGTGACTGGAAAGCCAAGCCTGGTTCTCGACAGCCTCCCCTGCGATGCTCAAATCTCCACTGGATGACTGGGCGGTTGCCCGTGGTCGACGCCCGTGCTTCTGGACTCGACCTTCTTCCACTGTTCTCCAGGAGCGAATCCCTGGGAAGTGATGCAGAGTTGCAGGTAGGTTCGAACTTGCTCGTCGCCACTGTTACGTCCGTGTAATAATAAGAAAAGGACTGCAGAGAACGGTGCAACAGGTGTTTACTCAACGTGGTTCAAACTGCAACTGAAACAGATTACTACTCAGCGTTATATACAGGTGTGGTCACTGCCGGTACTACAGCATACATGAGCTGTAGAAAGTAGTTCCCCCCATAAAAGGTACATACATTACAATCTTCTCTCTTGCTTTTTTCAACCTTGCTGGTGTCCTACACTTTAAGTAACGTTTAAAACTAGGCCCGAGAAAACAGAAAAGCACAGGAGCAAAACGTGACTGGATTCAACAGAAGTAAATCACCGACATCATAATAAATGTTACTAATGCAGCTGTTGATAGCTGCTGTCAACTGTAACAAATGGTTAATACGCCTCTGAAATATTGTAGGTCTTTCTTTTTATAACTGCTGTATATGTTTCCCCACTGTGCATGCACTAGTTTTCTACTGTCAATGTAGGAATGTTTGAATGAAAAAATATCTGTGTCGTCAGTTTAATAAGATTAAATACTTTACATATTTTTCATTTCAATTACATTAGCATCAGCAATAAAAAGTGAAAAGGAAAAAGTACAGCAGTTAGAAGAGCATTGCAATATTTCATAGGGACCATTACACCACTTGTTACAATTGACATTTTAGGTGCTGCTTGCAATAGCTGTCAGAATCTAACAAATATACAGTAGTATAATAAATGGCTGGTAGAGAGCAAGACTGCAATTCAAGCAATCACAAACTGCAACAGCAAAGCTGAAAATCAGCAGCAGCATAGCGAGAATGAATTGTTGCCTGAAAAAAAATGTGTGGTTCAAAGAGTGGTGTGGGAAGAAGGGGTTTCGCTTCATGGGGCACTGGCACCAGGACTGGGGAAAGAGGGAGCTGTACAGTCAGGACGGGCTCCACTTAAACTGGGCTGGGACTAGCGTCCTGGCAAAATCGAATAACTAGGGCTGTAGATAGGGCTTTAAACTAAAAGAGCGGGGGGGAGGGGTCATGTGAGGAGTAATTTAGAAATCTAAAGAGAAAGGTCAAGGCAATAGAGCAGTGTAACGATTTGGGTAAAAATAAGCAGAGTGTGACAGAAAGAGACAGAGAGTTTAACGGTAGCAGTGCAGCAGAGAATAAGGTCAAAGCGGGGAATGATGGTAACAAAAATTAAAGGCTCTTTATCTGAATGCATGAAGCATTCATATAACAAGATAGATGAACTAGTGGCGCAAAGAGAGATAAATGGGTTTGATCTAATAGCCATTACAGAGACGTGGTTGGAAGGTGATCAAGGTTGGGAACTAAATATTTCAGGGTACTTGACGTTTCAAAAAGACAGGCAGAATGGAAAAGGAGATGGGGTAGCCCTGATAATAAAGGATGATACAAGGACAGTAGCGAGAAAGGATTTCTGCTTGGAAGATCAGGAAGTAGAATCAGTATGGGTGGAAATAAGGAATGACAATGGGCAGAAAACATTGGTGGGAGTAGTATATAGGCCCTCTAATAGTAGCTGTACTGTTGGACAGAATATTAATCAAGAAATAGTCGGAGCTTGTAACAAAGGTAATGCAATAATCGTGGGGACTTTAATCTTCATATAGACTGGACAAAACAAATTGGCAAAGGTAGTCTGGAGGAAGAGTTCATGGAATGCATTCAGGACAGTTTCCTGGAACAATACATCATGGAACCAACCAGGGAACAGGCTATTTTAGATCTTGTATTACGTAATGAGACAGGGTTAATTCGCAATCTCACAGTAAAGGATCCTCTGGGGCAGAGTGATCATAATATGATAGAATTTCACGTTAAGCTTGAGAGTGACTTGTGTAAGTCCGAAACTAGAGTGTTAAACTTAAATAAAGCCAATTACATAGGTATGATGAGGAGCGAGTTGGCTAAGGTAGATTGGAAAAATAGATTAAAAGGTATGGTGGTAGATAAGCAGTGGCTAGCATTTAAAGAAATATTTCCTAATTCTCAACAAAAATACATTCCATTGAGGAACAAAAACTTCACGTGAAAAGTGATCCATCTGTGGCTAACTAAAGAAGTTACGGATAGCATTAGATTGAAAGAAGCAGCTTATAATGTTGCAAAGAATAGTAGTAAGCCTGAGGATTGGGAGAGTTTCAGAAACTAACAAAGGATGACCAAAAAATTGATAAAAGGGAAAAAATAGAATGAGAGAAAACTAGCAAGAACTATAAAAACAGATTGTAAGAGCTTCTACAAATATGTAAAAAGGAAGAGTAGCAGCAAAAGTAAACATTGGTCCTTTAGAGATGGAGACAGGAGAAATTATTATGGGGGATAAGGAAATGGCAGAAACGTTAAACAAATATTTTACATCTGTCTTCACAGTTGAAGACACAAAAAGCATACCAAAAATGGTGAGGAACCAAGGGTCTAATGAGGGTGAGGAACTTAACGTAATTAATAGATGTAAGAAATCACACAACACCAGGTTATAGTCCAACAGCTTTATTTGAAATCACAAGCTTTCGGAGCGCTGCTCCTTCTTCAGGTGAAGTGGAGAAATGCATAAAGACACAGCTTATATAGTCAGAGAATCATGTCAGATGTTTACAGGTAACCTTTCCAACTGCCATTTATCACAGCTCGGCAGAGAGATAATCACAGCAGTCAAAGGTGTGAATGGTGTCCAAACAGGTCAGTCATGGAAACATTACATCAAACATTACACTTTGACGTAATGTTTCCCTGACTGACCTGTTTGGACACCATTCACACCTTTGACTGCTGTGATTATCTCTCTGCCGAGGTGTGATAAATAGCAGTTGGAAAGGTTACCTGTAAACATCTGACATGATTCTCTGACTATATAAGCTGTGTCTTTATGCATTTCTCCACTTCACCTGAAGAAGGAGCAGCGCTCCGAAAGCTTGTGATTTCAAATAAAGCTGTTGGACTATAACCTGGTGTTGTGTGATTTCTTACATTTGTCCACCCCAGTCCAACTCCGGCATCTCCACACCGTAATTAATAGAAGTAGAGAAAAAGTACTGGAGAAACTAATGGGACTAAAAGCCAACAAATCCCTGGACCTGATGGCCTACATCCTAGGGTTCTAAAATAGGTGGTTGCAGAAGTAGTGGATGCATTGGTTTTGATCTTCCAAAATTTCCGAGATTCTAGAATGGTCCCAGTGGATTGGAAGGTAGCAAATGTAACACCGCTATTCAGAAAAGGAGGGAGAGAGAAAACAGGGAACTATAGGCCAGTTAGCCTAACATCAGTAGTAGGGAAAATGCTGGAATCCATTGTTAAGGAAGTGGTATCAGGGCACTTAGAAAATCATAACATGATTAGGGAGAGTCAACATGGTTTTATGAAAGGTAAATCATGTTTGACAAATTTACAGGAATCTTTCGTTTAACCGGAGGTTAAATGTCCGGAAAGCTCTATCTACCGGCAAAATTCAGGAGCCGTTTCCTATAAGTTTTTTTTACTTTTTGTTGCTTTTTTTTTTCCCCCCAGTTGTGGCTCCCAAGCGTCTAGCTGAAGCTGTTGCTTAGCTACAGAGATGCTTTTAAGCTGCGGCCGACTGTTTTGAAGCTGTTGCTAAGTAACAGGGTTTGTTGTTTCATACGGAGCTGAAAAGCTCCGTATGTTTTAACGTTAGCGCTGGTTTATACGGCAGTTTTGATGGGACGGCACCAACTCAGTCCCATCGGTGCCAGATACCAGAAAGTTTCCTGTATTAGAGTTTTTTGAGGATGTAACTAGCAGGGTAGATAAAGGGGAACCAGTGGATGTAGTATATTTGGATTTCTAAAAGGCATTTGATAAGGTGCCATTTAAAAGGTTATTACACAAGATAAGGGCTCATGGGGGCTGAGGGTAATATAGTAGCATGGATAGAGGATTGGTTAATGGACAGAAAACAGTAGGGATAAACGGATCTTTTTCAGGTTGGCAGGCTATAACTAGTGGGGTGCCGCAAGGATCAATGTTGGGGCCTCAGCTATTTACAATCTATATTAATGACCTAGATGAAGGGACCGAGTGTAATGTTTGCTGACGATACAAAGCTAGGTGGGACAGTAAGCTGTAAGGAGAACACAAAGGGGCCGATTTTGTGACTGGGGCGCGTTGGAGGCGGGACTACTGCTTGTCGAGTTTCAGTCCCGCCTCCATCGACTTGTGGCCAACCCACACTATTTTCCCTTGATTGACCTTGTTAAGCCCGCCCAGCGGGCTTAGCAGCCCAATTAAGGGAAAGCCAGTTGCAGAGCACAACAACGTATGACGTTTCAGATGAATTGTCATCGTTTGACAGCTCTATGAAACTGTCAAACAGTGACATTCTCTGCAGTTTGATGAGGTCTTGAATACAAGACCCCATCAAACTTCTTTAACAGAATTGAGCTGGTTGTTGCAACTGTGAATGCAACGGCCACCTGTCAATCCCAACACAGAGGTCCAAGACTCTCCACATACAAACTGACTGAAGCCTGCAGGAAGAAACAAAGGTAAGTACACTTTTAAAAACACTTTGCACTTACCTGAAATACTCACCTCTACACTCTTGCAATCATGAATTACCTTCACACCATACTTCTGCACCCACCCCACCACCACCACCACCCCCCCCACCCGAGCCCCGCAGACCCAGTACTCGCTGAGCTGAGCTGGCATGTTTTGGAGCCTTCGGGAAGCCCGCACTTGAGGGCAAAGAGGGAACAATCCTATTTTCTACCTGTTAACTGGCAGTTAATAGGCTTTAATCCCTTCCCCCGGCATGGGACGGCTACATGCCTCCTGGAAAGATGGCATGGAGGCGGGTTGGGCACCCGCCTCCAAATTCTGCCATTTTCCCGGCAGTCCCGCCTCCATACCCACCTCCCCAGGGCTGGCAAAAATCGCCCCTAATGAGTCTGCAAAGGGATATAGATAGACTAAGTGAGTGGACAGTAAGGTGGCAGATGGAGTATAATGTAGGGAAATATGAGGTTATTCACTTTGGTAGGAAGAGTAGAAAAACAGAATATTTTTTAAATGGTGAGAAACTTTTAAATGTTGGTGTTCAGAGAGATTTGGGTGTCCTCATGCAAGAAACACAGAAAGCTCGCATGCAGGCACCGCAAGCAATAAGGAAGGCAAATGACATGTTGACCTTTATTGCAAGGGGGTTGGAGTACAAGAGTAAGGAAGTCTTGCTACAATTTTACAGGGCATTGGTGAGACCACACCTGGAGTACTGTGCACAGTTTAGGTCTCCTTATCTAAGGAAAGTTATACTTGCCTTGGAGGCGGTGCAACGAAGGTTCACTAGATTGATTCCTGGGATGAGAGGGCTGTCCTATGATGAGAGATTGTGTAGAATGGGCCCATACACTCTGCAGTTTAAAAGAATGAGAGGTGATCTCATTGAAACATATAAGATTCTGAAGGGGATTGACAGGAGTAGATGCTGAGAGGTTGTCCCCCTGGCTGGAGTGTCTAGAATTAGGGGGCATAGTCTCAGGATAAGAGGTAGGCCATTTAAGACCGAGATGAGGAGGAATTTCTTCACTCAGAGGGTTGTGAATCTTTGGAATTCTCTGCCCCAGAGGGCTGTGGATGCTGAGTCTTTGAGTATATTCAAGACGGAGATAGATACATTTCTGTACTTTAGAGGAATCAAGGGATATGCAGATCAGGCGGGAAAGTGGAGTTGAGGTGGATGATCAGCCATGATCTTACTGAATGGCGGAGCAGGCTCGAGGGGCCGTATGGCCTACTCCTGCTCCTATTTCTTATGTTCTTATGTAAAACTCACCGTCAGATATTTGTAATCTGGTGTAATGTGCAATTTTGGAATCAACTTCTTTTGCATAAAGTTTAAGCATCATTATTGAAACAGTTAGGGAACCAATCGCCCCAATTCAGCTGATGCTGTTTCCTTTAACCCAGTCTCTCAGTCATGTTAAGTAGCACACAATAGTGTGCCTTATAGAATTGTCACTGTACCATGAACTGCCAGGGGTATGGGTTCAGTCTTCAGGTAGGAAGGAAATGCACAGCTCCAGTTGTTATGATGGCCCTGCTAGTTTACCAGGAATCCTAATGTGTTTGAATTTATATTATTTATTCTCACAGGAAAATTGGCAAACTTATTACGGACTATGTCAACCAACACATGCGGCATCAAAATACTATTTTCTAGTGCGCTCTGTTAAATGGCAGAGCATGATAGACTGTGTTCAAGCACAGAGCTCACCCGTTATTTTCAAACCCCCATCACTTCAGCAGAGCCTCGGAGCAGCAGCCACAATTAGTCGAGAATAAACGGCTGTTGAGCGCACGAGCCATCTAGGGGGGTGACTGGAGGGACGGAAAATGGTGAAGCTCATGTTTACCTCACGCTAGGCCTGAAACTTGCATGGGACTTAAAAATGGCAGGTTTAAGCACTGGCATGTATAAAGCTGCTAATTTTAAAAAGAGAATTCTGCCAAATCCATTAATATTAAACGTGGGACAAAACAATGTACCTTTCAGTCTAAACATATCTCAAATCACCAGGGCAATAATAACCACTCTGTTAAATATGAAGCAGGAAATCATATGTTAATGTTGGTTGAGGACAAATCCTTGTGCGAGTGGAGATGGTTGAGACTATCTATACATGTAAACAGGAGATTGAGCGTTCGTTTTTGGGAAAATTGGCAATTAGAAGAGTTTTCTGTACGTGCAGAGATTTAGGCAGATTTGTATAGCCAAGCAACAAGTTTTTCTTGAAGTTATTTTCCAAAAGGGAATTGGATATATACTTGAAAAGGAGAAATTTGCAGGGCTATGGGGAAAAAGCAATAAGATAATTGGTAAGAGAACCATAGGGTAGATGAGGCTTTTTTTTTAACGTGGTGAGTTATGATGATCTGGAATGTACTGGCTGAAAAGGGGGGTGGAATCAGATTCAATAGTAGATTTCAAAATGGAATTGAATAAATACTTGAAGGGGAAAAAATTGCAGGGTTATGGCGAACAAATGGAAGAGTGGAACTAATTGGATAGCACTTTCCAAGAGCTGGCATAGGCATGATGGGCAGAATGGCAGTCTTTTGAGCTGCAAGATTCTTATGATTCTATGACAAAAAGCTCAGATAGGCAGAGTTGTGTTAATACACAGGCCACAGGGCCCCAGTAAAATATGGGGTGCCTGCCAGAAGCCCTGTGCAGACATAACCAGCACCGTTTGCTGGTTGTGTTAACTGCAGTGCACGGCAGGCAGTGACTGGAATTTGAGCGCTGAGTGAGACGATTTAGTTACCTGACTGTGGACACACATACGGTCCCAGCAACGGGACAAAATCTATGAGCAGAGCGGGAAGAGTGGAAGACACCATTGGAGCCTCACAACAGGGCGGGAAGAGTGGAAGACACCATTGGAGCCTCACAGCAGGGCGGGAAGAGTGGAAGACACCATTGGAGCCTCACAACAGGGCAGGAAGAGTGGAAGACACCATTGGAGCCTCACAGCAGGGCGGGAAGACGTGGCGGAAGAACTTCTAGAAGCCTCTGCAGCTCTCTAAGCATTTTATTACACGTTTGTGGGGGCGGTGGGCGGGGAGTTGGCTGCGCGGGGGGCCAAGAGCTCCAAGAATTTTGAATATGGCCCTACAGATAGGGCTTATACTAAGAGGGCTTTTGTTAGACAATTTCAAATTCAGCTGTAGCAAGTAGAACTCGATACATTACAGCAAATCTAAAAGCCTAAATGCTACGCATTGGGGTGGGGTGGGGGGGGGAGGGAAAGGAAGTCATTAATTGCTCAAATAGTTGACAATGAGACTATATTTCATACTTAAATACTCAGGATGTTTGAAACTTTTTAAATCCCCTTATTAGGACTTTTGGAATTTGTACTCCAACACATGCGCTGAGGAGTGGTAGAACGCAGACTCTCAACTTAAGACATCCCACATGCCAAGCTCCTGATCTGAGCCACATGGTCTTGGGAAGCTCCCAGAGGGATTGGCATTTTGCTGCAGCAAGGAAGGAAGAACATTCAGAAACAAAGTTATGTACAAATCACCCAGACCCACACATCCCTTAGTGGCTCGCTCAGCAATGGGACTATCAGTGGCCCAAGGCCAGGTTGCCTGCCCTCCCTGCCAGCTGGAATATTGTACAGCTGTCAGGGGGCCCAAGAGGAAGAGGCAAAATATAAACAAGTGAAGAATTTTTACAGTTTTCAAAATGTATATCGACATGTTTCAGTCAATTCACCACCAACCACTGCAACAGTAAACATACAGACAAGGCTGCAGAATATCTCGCGCAACATTTGCATATAAATCTCAACACAACTGTTTACACAAGGAAAATTTAAAGCCCAGTGTTCAATTCTCAGTACATCCCAGAAGATTTATAACAGAAGCCAGATGTTCTAGTTCCAGGAAGCATCACTAAAATCTGAACTATTGAGCAGCCACTCTCCACTGGGGAGTTCAACAAAGTTCCTTCTACACCATCTCGAGATAATGGGATGAACACAATCTGTATAACAGGGCAAAAGAGATTAAGAGCACACTTGGAGTCCACAGAACATTACGTTCTTGCTGGAAGACCATTTTCCTCACTGATCAAATGATAAGGTATAGTATCCCAAAGTTAATATAAATCACCATTGTTAAGCCATTGGTGAAAATTTCCTTCGCATTTAATACCTTACAGCATCTACTGGGATATAGTTTCTGAAAATTTACCAAACGTTGGGGCTACTTAACCACATTTTCATCAGTCCATCATTAATTTCCAGGAATACTTTCAACAGTTTCAGATGTCTACGACAATGACACAATAGCAAACTGGGAGGAGAGGGCCCAGTGATTGGAAGGCCCCATTCCCTCATTAATTTTTCAGGCATTTATAGTTAAAAATCACACTGTTCCAGAGCCTTGACCTTTTAATGAAAGCTTCAACTATGTGCCTCCAGAATTGCTTTTAGCCATTTAAGATCCATTAAGCATTTATAGATATAAGGATTTTTCTTTTCAATCCCAATCTGTAGTACCCTCCCATCATCACTGTAGGTAAATTTTAATGTAACACAAACATAGTGCTGAAAGATATGCCCTATTGCCCTCTTAAGAACAAAAGAAATAAGAGCAGAAGTAGGCCATACGGCCCCTCGAGCCTGCTCCACCATTCAATAAGATCATGGCTGATCATCGACCTCAACTCCACTTTCCCACCCCATCTCCGTATCCCTCGATTCCCCTAGAGTCCAAAAATCTATCTATCTTACATTAAACTATCTCTTACATTAAACTTTATCTTCAGCCTTTCCCATGGCTGACTAATTATATTTGTGGAAAGTTGAAGAACTATTTTAAGAATTAAATGTTAACATAAAGTTATGATTAACATCCTTCTATTCTGTTGCACAATTTTTTTTGAACAGTGAATGCTGATGACATCATTCTAGACACTGATTTGAAAAAGTTAACCAACCCAGCAGTGTGAGCAATTGAATCAGCAGTATAACGAGATGCAAACATTAACCCAAAAGTGCTTCAGTATGAAGTGTGCAGCTTAATCCAGTTCTCTCACCCTGCTGAGTTCACCAACTGTTTCAAACCAGCACTTCTGATAGTTATCGGCACATTCATTTAAACAAAAATATTCACAGAATTGACCGAATTAAAGGAAAATTACAAAAGGATATTGAAGCTCAGAATTGTTTGTAAATGCTTGATTTTTAAAAGGGTACCAAATGTTAATAAAAACAAAAGTCTCAGTGCTGTGTTGGTGCTTCGGGGTAAACATTTCGAACTTCACCTGACAAAGTGCCATCACTCTTACTCCCGGAACAAATTCAATTCACACGACAAAGTTAGCATTAGTACAAAGCAGTTTTAACTTCGCACACAACTAAGCTTATAAGGACGCATCTGCTCCTTCCCATGCCACACATGAGCAATATGGGCTCAGGACACCAGAAGTGTGCTGCGCCACAGGAAGCACAGCATCACTAACATTTCCCAACGGCCCACATTACCACAGAGATGACAAATGTCAGGGGTTGCTAGAGTCGCTCTGCTGAGCACAGAAACAGAAAGATCAATTCAGGCCTTAAAGGCAACAGCACTGTTAAAGGGGCAGGTACAATTAAAGCACCATGGTGGAAATGGGCCAGGATTTTTATCTGAACACCTTTAATGACCATGGCTGGGATGGCAGCAGCACCCAAAGCACCGTGAGTGCCCCGCAGTCTGTCTCGGAAAGAGCTAGTAAGAGGGTGGCACCGTTGTGCCAAGCAGTAGATGAAGGAACAGGGAAACCGAATGTGGGTTTGAAGAATGATGGTGTGAGAATGGAAGCATGGTAGTTTGACTGTTTGGCCGTGAGCTTCCCTTTTTATTCCAGCTGAAATGGAGCAGGTGTATGTCAGGGAGAGGGGAGGATTCCTACACTGTGGAAGGGAAATGGATGCAAATGACTCGGAGGCCCAGGCAAATGATTTCAGCAATTATCAAGTAAGTTGGTTATTGTCTCCCCACTATATGCTATTTACCTCAGCCACTCCTTGTGGTAGCAAGTTCCACATTCTAACCACTCTGGGTAAAGAAGTTAGTCCTAAATTCTTTATTGGATTTATTAATGATTATCTTATATTTAAGGCCCCTAGGTTTGGACTTCCCACAAGTGGAAACATCTTCTCTAGGTCTACCTTATCAAATCCCTTGATCAGATCACCCCTCAGTCTGCTCTTTTCTAGAGAAAAGCACCCCAACCTGTTCAGCCTTTCCTGATAAATATATCCTCTCAGTTCTGGTATCATCCTTGTGAATCTTTTTTGCACCTTCGCCAATGACTCTATATCCTTTTTATAATATGGATTGGCAGGATAGAGGCAGAGAGATTATTTCCCCTGGCTGGAGAGTCAAGAACTTGGGATCATAGGGGGAGAAATTGGGTGAGTAGCGCCACCCGTTAGCGCCTAAAGAGGCAGTCAATGGCTGTAGCGTCACTGGCTGCGTCTCCCGCGATATTCAGTAGGGGCGCTAATGGTGGCGTTAGGCATTTGCACTGCGCCGCCACTGATGACGTCATCGATGTGCGCAGCGCCCCATTCGCGATATTTGGTAGCGAATGCCGCAGTTGCGCCGCTCGCTACCCGCGCCCGGTTCACAGGACCTTACTGTGCCGACAGCGGCGCAAGTTAAGGTGGAGGTGCGGGGCGGCCGCTTTTTTGGCGGCCGCCTGCCAACACCTCCGTCCCCGGCCTCCTAACCACCCCCCCCCGCGGCATTGCCGACTGTTTCCCGAGAGCCCGGCACTTCTCCTCGGTGCCGGGCTCATTTGCCGGCACTCGCGAGCGGGGATCGCGCTGTTGCAGGCACCTCCCCCCTTAACAGTGGGAGGAAGGCCTGCAATACCGCAGCGTGCCGTGCCGCAGCATGTGGCGCTGCGGCACGTTGCGCTGCGATAATCAGTTTCAGCGCCCTAAGAGGGACGCTGAGCGCCTCGAGCCTCGCCCCGTGTCCCTCGAGGGGCACTGAAACTGAATTTCTGGCGATCGGTATCACTCCGATCGCTGCACTAAATCCTGCGCTCAGGCGACTTTTGCGCCCCAACCCAATTTCTAGGCCATAGTCTTAGGATAAGGGGTCGGCCTTTTAAGACTGAGATGAGGAGGAATTTCTTTACTCAGAGGGTTGTGAATCTTTGGAATTCTCTGCCCCAAGGAGCTGTGGATGCTGAGTTGTTGAGTATATTCAAGGCTGAGATAGATAGATTTTTGGACTCTAGAGGAATAAGGGGATATGGGGATCAGGCGGGAAAGTGGAATTGAGGTCAAAGATCAGCCATGATCTTATTGAATGGCAGGGCAGGCTCGAGGGGCCATATGGCCTGCTCCTGCTCCTAATTCTTATGTTCTTATGTAGAACTGTGCAACTTTTTGCCAGTTTACGTAGTGGCAGTGCTTAGGACCATGCTGGTGTGTAGCAAGTCAGTAGAGTGAGATCTCGCCTCTGGTGACTGGATATGTGCAGGCTACATCAGCGCATCAACTTCAGGCCAATGTTTGGGGTCAGATCAAAATCCCCAGAACAAAACTATTTCCAGTAGTTGCTGGCGTGTATTTGGAGTCAGTGAGTAAAGTGCATCTGTTCTGAGTCTTCTGACTGTGCAACTGAAAAAGTCACGCACATCAATTCCAGTTGTAACCACATGGCACAACCTCAGCAAAAGGACTCAAGTCAATCACCTCAAGTTCTTCTTTGGTGGCAGTCATTTTCTTTAGCATTTTGGGCCAATTTGCAGATCTATTTGCTTTAACAAGCCAACAATATAGCAGCATACATTGCCATAAAAGCAATTTATTTGCTTTGCGGGTAAAGAAAAATTTGCTGGTCAACGGGGAAAGAGCAGGGGAGTGGGACTAATTGGAAAACTCTTTCAAAGGGCCGGCATTGGTACAACGGGCCGAATAACCTCCTCCTGTGCTGTATGATTCTATGAAAGCAATAAAAAAAACACTTGACATTGGCAATCTAATGCCACTTAAGAAAAAAATAGTTGCATTATTTGTGTCAAGCAGTTTTCTATTGCACATTGCAGTATCCAATTCACATCTACAAGTTAGGAAAAAAACTATTGCACCCCTATTTTTTGCCAGAAGCTCAATAGTTTGAGAATTTGTGCATAATTATTATATAGAACAGGACATGTATTGAAGCCTTAATCACCCTGTTGGGAGTATTTTGTCACATTTACCAGAGTGACCTAGTTCTATTTGGCTCTAAAGAGTTGAACAATATAGCTGGACGTGATTAAAACCAGTTACAGAATATTTCAACAGTCCAGTAAGAATACGCACCATGTCAGCATTACATTAAAAAAACATGTCTATTATGAGAGGCACAGACCCACTCAAAAAAAATTAGTTATTTAGTGGGATAGTAAGTATTTTGTGCGTAGCACTAAAAAAGGGCACCTAAATTTTAGACAGGGCACTGCGGGAGCAGAGGGATATTTACAAACACAAGCATGCTGGTGTGTGCGAGGGGTTCTATGTGCTATTCAGTAAGTCCTGTAATCATACACAAGGTTTGCACATTCAATGTTTAAGTTGTTTTATTTATTCCCTTTTAACACCGCTGTGCCACCCTGGCAGATGTAGCCTTCGAAGCACACTGGCCCCCATTACAGTAAATCCTCATCTACCAGCATGCAACTGTGAAGCATGAAAATTAGGTTCAGACTAAAAAGCAGGAAGAGAGCCCATAAAGCACATTGCGGAAGTATGATGATTTCCAATTGCCAATCAGGCTGTAAAGATTCTGTTATTATTTAGAGTAACCAGATTTAACAGATTAGTACCAAGAATTCTTTTTGCTGCGGCTTCTTTGAATTTTTTTTAAATTCCATACGTTTTCAGTCAGTGTAACCTAACCCCCTTAAACAAAGTTCTCCTCGGGAAAGCCAGATAATGCCTCTTATGTTATATAAACCCTGCACATCTGGTCAATTCGGCAATTACTGATAAATCATAGACTTCACAACTAGCTCGGCAGCGTCAATTGTGAAGTAAAGAATATTTTATGGATAACACATACTTATTTTTTTTTAATGTTCTAGTGATTTTAATTGTTTCTATGTTTTTGGATTAGTATTGTGCAATGAGAAAGGGTTAATTAATAACCTTGTAGCAAAGGGGCCTTTAGGGAAAAGTGACCATAATATGATAGAATTTTATATTGAGTTTGAAAGTGATTGTTAAATCCGAAACGATGGTCTTAAATCTAAACAAATCAAACTATGTAGGTATGAAGGGCAAGTTGGCTAAGGTAGCTTGGGAAAATACATTAAAAGAATGACAGTAGAGAAGCAATGGCTAGCAGTTAAAGAATTAATACATAATTTACAATAAATATACATTCCTTTGAGGCACAAAATCCCCACAGTAAAAGTGGCCCAACCATGGCTAACAAGAAAAGTTAAAGATAGTATTAAATCAAAGGAAGAGGCTTATAATGTTGCCAAAGAGAGTGGTAAGCCTGAGGATCGGGAGGATTTTAGAATTCAGCAAAGGAGGACCAAGAAATTGAAAAAGGGAAAATAGAATATGAGAGTAAACTAGTGAGACATAAAAACTGACTATAAAAGCTTCTATAGGTATGTAAAAAGGAAAAGATTAGCGAAAGTAAATGTGGGTCCCTTACAGGCTGAGACAGGAGAAATTATAATGGGGAATAAGGAAATGGCAGAGAAATTAAACAAATACTTTGGCCCCGATTTTCAGCTTGTGTGGGAAATGGTCAGATTTCCCCGAATGTGGGGTTTCTGACACACATAAAAAAGTGTCAGCCAGCCCCACGCAATTTTCCCTCAATTGGCCAATTAATTCCCAGCATGTGGGAAGTCTTGCTAATTGTCTAAATCGAGTCAGAAATCCCCACAGTATGACGTCATCATTCGTGGTGCTTTCAAGGTCCATGGCAAGCATTGCATCCTCTGAAGGCTTCCAAATGAACCATACAGGATGGCATAAGGAGCCTGCAGCAGCTGTGGCCAGTGCCATACCCCGAGCTGCCTTCAAATTCGACGAGGCTTCACTGCAGGCATTATTGGATGGGGTTAGGGCCCACAGGGAGGTCCTCTTCCCTAGGTCAGGGAGGAAGAGGCCTCCCACTGAGACCAATGCTGTATGGATGCAGGTGTCAGCAGATGCCAACTCGCTGGGAGTCACCAGAGGAACCTTGGCATTACATCGCTATCTCCTTCCTTTACTCCCCCACAGTACCATCCAGAGCCCCCATCCTCACTGTGGAGGAGGAAGAGGCTGTGCAGCCAGACTCCTCAGAGGAAGCTCCAACCTCCGAGGGTGCAGCGTCAGCAGAAGTAAGCGCACCCAGCACCAGTGCAGACACTCACACCTCGGGGGGACCTTTGGGACATAGAGTAGTGTTGTCACCTGGTGTTTCACAGCTGACAAATGAGCCTCAGCAGATTCTGGAGACAGGGACAGCAGTGGAGTGTCCTCATCGGAGGGCGCAGGGCTCTGCCAGCTCAGCTCAGCTGCGCTGCATCTCGACCCTCTGCCTCTGGGTCCATCCGCAAGAGAAGAGGTGATGGATCTCCATGCACAGATGCAGGAGTCTCTGGCAGGTTTTGTCTCCAGGGTCACTGAGAGTGTGGAGCGAATGGAGGAGTCCATAGCGACCATGAGCAGAGCCTTTGTGGAGTCATTGGTGCATGAACGCAGCACCATGGAAAGGTTGGCAACCTCCATGGAGGAGATAAGTCGCCAGGGTAGGGAAAACATGGTGAGTGCTCATAAGAGAATGACATCTCTTGAGGAGCGTTGGCCATCTGTTGAACAGAGAAACCAGATCTTCATGGAAGTCCTTCTGAGTAGGACTGCCAGTGCAGAAACGGGTCCCACTGGCCCCCTAAAGCACAGCAAGGTGCTCTCAAACCACTTCCAAGCACTGACCCCTTCTGGCTTGTGCAGCTTCAGGTGAGTGAGCAGCAGCCTGGTGCTCCTGGTAATCATCCTGCTGTTCCTGCTGCTGCCACCTCTGCTGTTGGAGATCCTCTAATGCCAGGAAGGGAAGGTGCCAAAGGTCTCCCATGCTTCTAGCAGATGCCTCGGTTGAGGAGGTCCTGAGTTAGGGTGGCAAGAGGGGCTTCCCAGGAGCTCACACTGAAGAAGTGTGTGAGGCTCCAACTTTCTGCAGCTGCTCCTAAGGCTTCAAATAGTTCCCCCAAGCCTTGATCAACAAGGTCCTGCAGCCTGCAAATGCTGCCTCTTTAAATATCTTCAGCCCTCAGTGACCTGCTGCTGCAAGCAAGCAAGCCAGCTGTTTTCACGCCAGCTCTCATCGGCGGGGTTCTCCGCAGGCGGGTTTCAGGTGGGGAAAGCCCCAAAGTCGCAACGGCACGGGAAAATCCACTTCAACAAGCAGATAATTGCTTGTTAGTGCTCCGACGACCAGTCCCGCCAGCGGCGGGCGGGATTGAAGCGGGGCGCGTGAAAACGGCAGTCCGAAAGTCGGACGGGACGGGGAATCAAGCGGGGGGGTCCCGACCCGCCTTTTCTGCGATTTTCGGACCATGGCCGCATGAAAAGCCGCCCGACAGCTGCCCGAAAATCGGGGCCTGTGTGTCTGCCTGCACGGAAGAAGACGCAAAAAACTTTTCAGAAATAGTGGAGAACCAAGAGAGAAACTGAAAGAAATTAGTATTAGTAAAAAAAAAGGTACTTGTGAAATTAATGGGAATGAAAGCCGATAAATCCCCTGGACCTCATGGCCTACATCCTAGGGTTTTGAAAGAGATGGCTAGAGAGATAGTGGATGCATTGGTTGTCATTTTCCAAAATTCCATAGGTTCTAGAACAGTTCCCGCGAATTGGAAGGTAGCAAATATAACCCCACTATTTAAGAAAAGAGGGAGAGAGAAAAGGGGGAACTACAGGCCGATTAGCCTGGCATCAGTAGCAGGGAAAATGCTAGAATCTATTATTAAGGATGTGGTAACAGGGCACTTAGAAAATAATAATAGGATTGGGCAGAGTCAACATGGATTTATGAAAGGGAAATAGTGTTTGACAAATCTGTTGGAGTTTTTTGAGGTTGTAACTAGCAGATTGGATAGGGGAACCAGTGGATGTGGTATATTTGGATTTTCAGAAGTCGTTCAATAAGGTACCACACAAGAGGTTATTAACCAAAATTAGGGCTCATGGGATTGGGGGTAATATACTAGCATGGATTGAGGATTGGTTAACGGACAGAAAACAGAGAGTAGGAATAAACGGGTCATTTTTGGGTTGGCAGGCTGTAACTAGTGGGGTACTGCTAGGATCAGTGCTTGGGCTTCAGCTGTTCACAATTTATCTCAATGATTTGGATGAGGGGACCAAATGTAATATATCCAAGTTTGCTGATGATACAAAGCTGGGTGGGAATGCAAGTTGTGAGGAGGATGCAAAGATGCTGCAAGGGGATATAGACAAGCTAAGTGAGTGGGCCAGAATATGACAAATGGAATATAATGTGGAGAAATGTGAAGTTATCCACTTTAGTAGGAAAAATAGAAAAGCAGAGTATTTTTTAAATGGAGAGAGATTGGGAAATTTTGGTGTTCAGATGGACCTGGATGTCCTTGTACATAAATCACTGAAAGTTAACATGCAAGTACAGCAAGCAATTAGGAAAGCAAATGGTATGTTGGCCTTTATTACAAGAGGATTTGAGTATAAGAGTAAAGATGTCTTACTGCAGTTATATAGGGCCCTGGTGAGACCACACCTGGAGTATTGTGTACAGTTTTGGTCTCCTTACCTAAGGAAGGAAATACTTGCCATAGAGGGAGTGCAACAAAGGTTCACCAGATTCCTGGGATGGGGGGATTGTCCTAGGAGGAGAGACTGAGTAGACTAGGCCTATATTCTCTAGAGTTTAGAAGAATGAGAGGTGATCTCATTGAAACATACAAAATTCTTACAGGGCTTGACAGGGTAGATGTTTCCCCTGGCTGGGGAGTCTAGAACCAGGGGTCACAGTCTCAGAATAAGGGGTCGGCCATTTAGGCCTGAGATGAGGAGAAATTTCTTCAGAGGGTGGTGAATCTTTGGAATTCTCTACCCCAGAGGGCTGTGGAGGCTCAGTCGTTGAGTGTATTCAAGACAGAGATCGATAGATTTTTGGATATTAAGGGAATCAAGGGATATGGGGATAGTGCAGGTAAGTGGAGTTGAGGTAGAAGATCAGCCATGATCTTATTGAATGGCGGAGCAGGCTCGAGGGGCCAAATGGCCTATTCCTGCTCCTATTTCTTATGTTCTAAAATACACTATTCCAGAGTTAAATAACGCTCAGCCCCTACATTGTGACAAAAATAGAAACTCATCTGGTTTTATGCAGTTTTTAGTAGGGTAATTCTGTATTAAAGCAGCAGTAGCCAGCTGTGCATTTTTGATGAAATTCCCTTTGTTCTGTGGCAAATCAGTCGGTGGCTGGTCAACCAACAGCAATGCAAAAACATCCTTTGTCACCGTTAGATTGATTAAAGGCACTTGTTGTTAAATGTTCAGATGCCTGTGTCCAGTGGGGTACCTCAGGGATCGGTGCTGGGTCCCTTATTGTTTGTGATCTACATAAATGATTTGGATGAGAATGTAAAAGGTATGATCAGTAAGTTCGCAGATGACACGAAAATTGGTGGGGTGGTAAATTGCGAGGAGGAAAGCCTCCGGCTACAGGATGATATAAACGGGTTGGTCAGATGGGCGGAAAAGTGGCAAATGGAATTTAACCCTGAAAAGTGCGAGGTGATGCATTTTGGACGGACAAATAAGGCAAGGGAATACACAATGAGTGGTAGGACCCTAGGAAGTACAGAGGGTCAGAGGGACCTTGGTGTACATGTACATAGATCCCTGAAGGCAGCGGAGCAGGTAGATAAGGTGGTTAAAAAGGCATATGGGATACTTGCCTTCATTAGCCGAGGCATAGAATATAAGAGCAGGGAGGTTATGATGGAGCTGTACAAAACGCTGGTGAGGCCACAGTTGGAGTACTGTGTGCAGTTCTGGTCGCCTCACTATAGGAAGGATGTGATTGCTTTGGAGAGGGTGCAGAGAAGATTCACCAGGATGTTACCTGGGATGGAGCGCCTCAGCTATGAAGAGAGGCTGGACAGGCTGGAGTTGTTTTCCTTGGAGCAGAGAAGGCTGAGGGGGGACCTGATTGAGGTGTACAAAATAATGAGGGGCATAGATAGGGTAGATAAAGAGGAACTTTTCCCCTTAGTGGGGGGGTCAATAACAAGGGGGCATAGATTCAGGGTAAGGGGCAGGAGATTTAGAGGGGATTTGAGGAGGAACTTTTTCACCCAGAGGGTGGTTGGAATGTGGAACTCAATGCCTGAAAGGGTGGTGGAGGCAGGAACCCTCACAACGTTCAAGAAGCATTTGGATGAGCACTTGAAATGCCATTGCATACAAGGCTATGGACCAAATGCTGGAAAATGGGATTAGACTGGACAGGGATGGATGGGCGGCGCAGACACGATGGGCCGAAGGGCCTCTTTCTGTGCTGTAAAACTCTATGACTCTATGACTCATCTGTGAATCAAAGTCACCAAGCTGCTCGCTTCCTTATTCACTTATTCAATGTGAACATCTGAGCTATATGCATTAGTGTTGCTTCACACCCATGCCTTACGCCCAAAAACCCACTGTGTGTTTCCATGGGCTCCTTGGTGGGCTATTTTATGTGAATTTATATTGGCACTTGGCAGTACAAGTACTTAAAGGGAAATCGTCGACTTTGGCACACACCAGCAGCACATATCAAGAAACTGTGCACCCCAGCCCAGATGCTCTGTCTATTTACAAGTCAGAACACCAGGAGCACTGAATCAGAAAATTTACCTTTACATTTTCAACTGCTGTTGGCTGTTTAAACAAGCCCATTAAAAAAGTATGGCCACTGGAGGCGGGGCACAGATGCCTAAATTCGAAAGCACCCAATAACAAACGCAAAATGGTGCCATGAGAGAGAGGCCGGAGGGCCGCCCTAGATTTGTCCTGAAGCCTCATTGGAATAAACCCAGCGAGCTGCAAGCACCAAATCTGCCACCCTGAAGCAGCTCAAATTCCGCCGGCTCGGACACCATGCCAACCCTCCAGGATTGTCCTGGAGTCTCCAGGAATTAAAGATTAATCGCCTGGGAACCGCTGCAAGCAACCGAAGGGAAAAATCATTAACATTGTGAGTACTTTTCTTTTTTTTTTTGAACACTTTCATTTATTGGTCACAAAAATATTGCAGATGGGAAAAAGGCTGTTTGACTGGGCGGGTTGGTTGGAGTCGGGGATTTTTTTTTAAATTTGTTCATGGGACGTGGGTGTCGCTGGCAAGGCCAGCATTTATTGCCCATCCCTAATTGCCCTTGAAGGTGGTGGTGAGCCGCATTTTTGAACCGCAGAGGGCAGTTAAGAGTCAACCACGTTGCTGTGGGTCTGGAGTCACATATAGGTCAGACCAGGTAAGGAAGGCAGATTTCCTTCCCTAAAAGGACATTAGTGAACCAGATGGATTTTTCTGACAATCCGGTACTTTCACGGTCACCATTACTGAAATAGTTTTAATTACAGATTTATTAATTAATTGAATATAAATTCCCCAACTGCCATGGTGGGATTTTAACTCCCGTCTTTGGATCATTAGTCCAGGCCTCTGGATTGCTCACCCAGTAACATAACCACTATGCCACCATCCCCATATTTCCTTTGCTGGCAGAGGTTAAACGAGTGCTTCACAAGATGCTGCACATCAATCTTAGATCTTCATAAATCTTTGTTGTGAGTTAGCACAAGAGGGTTCTGCGTCATTCTGAGTCTGACGCATTGTGATAATACAGCTAGGAATCTCTACTTGTGGTGGCCTCTGGGTTACTAGTCCAGTAATATAACCACTATGCTACCGTATACCTCCAGAAATATATCTAATCAGAATTGGCAACCCTAGCTGGCCCGCAGGCGAGTCCAGGGTGTGGGGTGAAATGGGAGGGTAAGCTATTCTAAAAGCTGACTGCTACCTCAGTGCAGTAATGCTTTCTTAGGTTCTTCTTGAAGTTACCTCTTTTCAGCTTATACTTGTGTCCCCGTTCGCTTTGTCATACCAAATCAAAGCGTTATGACTGATCCTCTACATCCCTCAGCCTGATTCATTTTAAAACCTTCTTCATATCTCTGAATCTTCTCTTCTCCAATGAGAAGAGCCCCAGTTTCTTGGCATCATTCCTCATATACTTAATTCTCTGGTCCCAAATCAGCAGCTCTTCACTGCACATTTCTCAGCTCAGCTACATCCTTCCTGTAGTGAGGGTTCCAGACCGAATACAATACGCCAGGCTGACCAATGCACTAATTAGTGACAGAATCACTTCCCTTGATCTACATTGTATTCTTCTTTTTATACAACTTGGCATCCCTTGCTTCTTGGACAGTGGCCAAACATTTCCTCAATGGTCCTGAGGGACCCACGATTCGCAAACCCATTTCTTGATTAATCATTGTCAGTATTTTTCCATTAATCCATAATCCCTCTGCTTATAGAAATAAATAACTTGCATCTCACGACCTCAGGACATCCCAAAGTGCTTTACAGCCAATAAAGTACTTTTGAAGTGTAGTCACTGTTGTAATGTAGGAAATGCCACAGCCAATTTGCACACAGCAAGCTCCCACAAACAGCAATGCGACAATGACCAGATAATCTGTTTTAGTGATCTTGGTTGAGGGATTAATATTGGCCAGGACACTAGGGATAACTCCCCTGCTCTTTCAATAGTGCCATGGGATTTTTTACGTCCACCTGAGAGAGCAGACTCAGTTTAACATCTCATCCAATAGACAGCAGCTCTTACAGCGCAGCACTGCCTCATTACTGCACTGGAGTGTTAGCGTAGATTTTGTGCTCAAGACTCTGGAGTGGGACTTGAATCCACAACCTCTTCACTCAGAGGCAAGAGTGCTACCACTGAGCCACAACTGACACCTTATGTAAATAACACACCTGCCACGCCCACCTTCACAAACAGTTTAATTTTCTCGCAGCTTGTCCCCATCTTCCACTGCATTACCACCCCTGCTATTTTGACGTCATTCTAAAATTTGGGGCTGAAACGGATACCCTCTTCCAGATCATTTATGAAATGAGTGCTGATCCCATCACCAGAGCCCAGTGAAATCCAGTGTCACATCCCTCCACCCAGGATACACCTATTTACACAAACCCGATGTTTCCTGTCACCCAGCCAAGATCCCATCCATCTTCGCACCCTGCTGCTCCTACCCTGTCTGCTAATTCTCTTCACTGGTTTTCTATGAGACACCTTATCAAAAATTTTATTAAAATCCAACTAAACCACATTTACATGATTTTGTCCCTGACTACATGATTAGTTACCAGAAAATTCTACCAAATTCATCTGGTATGACTACCCTTTCATTACCACTATGCTAGAGTCAGCATGGATTTATGTCACTGGGCAAGTAATCCAGAGGCCTGGACTAACAATCCAGAGATGAGAGTTCAAATCGCACCACGGCAGCTGGAGAATTTAAATACAGTTAATTAAATAAAGCTGGAATAAAAAGCTTGCATCAGTAATGGTAACCATGAAACTATCGGATTGTTGTAAAAACCCATCTGGTTGACTAATGTCCTTGAGGGAAGGAAATCTGCCATCCTTACCTGGTCTGGCCTATATGTGACTCCAGACTCACAGCAATGTGGTTGACTCTTAACTGCCCTCTGAAATGGCCCAGCAAGTCACTCAGTTGTAAAAAACGGCTACGAAACACAATAATAAGAATGAAACCCAACAGACCACCTGGCATCGACCTTGGCACCGGCTATGGACACGGTGATGCGCCATCAATTACTCAAAAGACTGAGGTTAAGCGAGTAACAACCAGGCTTTTATTAACTAAAGAATGAAGGTCTAGTCTCGAGTGGTCGACCCGTCCAGAATACTAAGGGACTGGGAGGTAGTCACTTATATACCTGGAATAGTGGGAGGAGTCAGCCAAGGCATGTCCAGACTTGTACCTAGTGGAATACACATACACATACAGACAGGTATAACAGTGGTTTACCACATTCACCCCTTGTTTAAAAATGAGTCCGGCGGGGTGAAGTGTATTTAAAAGTTCATGTATTGGAGTCTCTCCGGAGGTCTTGTCTGCCGCTGTGATCGACGTGGCGACGGCAGGGGTGGTGGAGCTTCCGGCGTCGCGTCCCGTGTAGGCTGGGGCACTGGAGTGTAGTCCTCGTGGGTGACGGTCCAAGGCGAGCCGGCTGCTGGGGTTGGATATCGGGTCGTGGGGGGGGGGGGGGGTGGTAATGGGTAGTGGGTTACAGCGGTCCCCGAGGGTGCGAGGTCTCGTATGGAGACTGTGTCCTCCCGCCCGTCCGGGTACGCAATGTAAGCGTACTGGGGGTTGGCGTGGAGGAGGTCGACCCTCTCGACCAGGGGGTCTGTTTTATTGGTCCTCACGTGTCTTCTCAGTAGTACCGGCCCTGGGGACGTCAGCCATGGCGGTAACGCTGTCCCCGATGTGGACTTCCTTGGGAAGACAAACATTTTCTCGTGAGGGGTGGCATTGGTGGCAGTGCAGAGCAGTGACCGAATCGAGTGGAGCGCATCGGGGAGCACCTCCTGCCAGCGGGAGGTCGGAAGGCCCCTGGACTTTAAGGCTAGTAGGGCGGCCTTCCAAACTGTTGCATTCTCTCTTTCCACCTGTCCGTTCCCCCGGGGGTTGTAACTGGTGGTCCTGCTTGTGGCTATACCCCTAGCGAGCAGGTACTGGCGGAGTTCGTCGCTCATAAACGATGAGCCCCGGTCGCTATGGATATAGCTGGGGAAACCGAACAGGGTGAAGAGGCTGTTCAGACATTTAATGACCGTGGCACTGGTCACGTCCGGGCAGGGGATAGCGAATGGGAAACGGGAGTACTCGTCAATGATGTTGAGGAAGTACACATTGCAGTCGGAGGAGGGGAGGGGAGAGGCCCTTTAAAATCGACGCTCAGGCGTTCGAAAGGGCGAGTGGCTTTTATCAGGTGGGCTCTGTCTGGTCTATAAAAGTGCGGTTTGCACTCAGCGCAGACTTGGCAGTTCTTGGTCATGGTCCTGACCTCCTCAATGGAGTAAGGCAGGTTGCGGGCCTTGATGAAGTGGAAGAACCTGGTGACCCCCGGGTGGCAGAGGTCATTGTGGAGGGCCCTCAGCCTATCGATCTGTGCGCTGGCGCAGGTGCCACGCGATAGGGCATCTGGGGGTTCATTGAGCTTCCCAGGCCGGTACAAGATCTCGTAATTGTAGGTGGAAAGTTCGATTCTCCACCTCAAAATCTTGTCATTTTTGATTTTGCCCCTCTGCTTGTTGTTGAACATAAAAGCAACTGAACGCTGGTCAGTGAGCAGGGTAAATCGTTTTCCAGCCAGGTAGTGCCTCCAATGACGCACAGCCTCCACAATAGCCTGGGCCTCCTTCTCGACCGCGGAGTGTCTGGTCTCCGGGCCCTGGGGGGTTCGTGAGAAGAATGCCACAGGTCTCCCTGCCTGATTAAGGGTGGCGGCCAGAGCGAAGTCGGACGCATCGCTTTCCACCTGGAAGGGGATGGATTCGTCCACTGCGTGCATGGTGGCTTTGGCAATGTCCTCCTTGATACGGTGGAAGGCCGAGCGGGCCTCTGCCATCAGGGGAAAAGAGGTGGATTTGATCAGCGGACGGGCTTTGTCTGCATAGTAGGGGACCCACTGGGCGTAGTAGGAAAAAAACCCTAGGCACCTCTTCAGAGCTTTTAGGCAGTGGGGCAGTGGGAGTTCCATAAGGGGACGCATCCGGTCCGGGTCGGGACCGATGACCCCGTGTTCCACAACACAGCCAAGGATGGCGAGGCGGTCTGTGCGGAATATGCACTTCTCCTTGTTATATGTCAGGTTCAGGAGTTGGGCGGTGCGGAGGAATTTCTCGAGGTTTGCGTCATGGTCCTGCAAGTCATGGCCGCAGATGGTCACATTGTCTAGGTAAGGGAAAGTGGCCTGCAGCGCGTTTTGATCGACCATCCGGTCCATCTCCCTTTGGAAGACGGAGACCCCGTTGGTAACGCCAAAGGGAACCCTAAGGAAGTGATAGAGGCGGCCGTTTGCCTCAAAAGCAGTGTACTGGCGGTCTTCGGGGCGGATGGGGAGCTGGTGGTACGCTGATTTCAGGTCAATGGTCGAAAAGACGCGGTACTGCGCGATCTGGTTGACCATGTCAGCTATGCGGGGGAGTGGGTAGGCGTCCAGCAGGGTGTAGCGGTTTATTGTTTGGCTGTAGTCGATGACCAGGCGTTGTTTCTCGCCGGTCTTAACGACCACAACCTGGGCTCGCCAGGGGCTGGAGCTGCCCTCAATAATCCCCTCCTTCAGGAGCCGCTCCACTTCGGTTTTGATGAAAACCCTGTCCCCGGCACTGTATCGCCTGCTCTTTGTGGCGATGGGCTTACAGTCGGGGGTGAGGTTAGCAAACAGTGGGGGGGGTGGTGGGACTCTGAGTGTGGAGAGGTTGCATCTGGTGCGCGGCGGGCAATTTGGAGGCTGCTGGCTGCGGACTGTGAGTGGGGGGGAGGGGGCCACCGTACGCCATCGTAACGCTTTTGAGGTGGCACTGGAAATCCAACCCCAGTAGAACGGCAGCGCAAGGTTGGGGCAGGACCAGGAGTTTAAAATTATTGAACACAGTCCCGTCTACTACTAGTGTCACCACACAGTAGCCGCCAATGTCCGCTGACTGGGACTCGGCGGCCATAGAAATCCGCTGGTGCGCAGGCAGGACTGGGAGAGAGCAAAGCCGCACCGTGTCGGGGTGGATGAAGCTCTCTGTGCTCCCGGAGTCAAAAAGGCAGTTTATTGCATGGCCGTTTACCTTAACGTCCATTTTGGACCGAGCTAGTTGGTGCGGTCTCGTTTGGTCCAGCGTAACAGAGGCCAGCGTAGGGGTCAGTGTGTCGCTGCGGGTATCAGATGGGGGGGCGTTGGCGGCCTGCTGCGTCCCGGCTGGTGTCCAAGATGGCGGCGTCCATGATTCCCATGCGGCTGGAGTCGTCCAAGATGGCTGCTGCTGCGGTGGTTCGCACATGGCTGGGGAGGCCCAAGATGGCGGCCCGCACGGCCCACACGCGGCGCTGCTGGCGTTCGGGGTGGCTTTGGCCTTGCAGACGCTAACGTAGTGTCCCTTTTTCCCGCAGCCCGCATTCTTCGCCGGGCAGCGCGCTCTGGGGTGTTTGGCCTGGCCACAGAAGTAGCATTTCTGGCCTTGGGATACTGCTGTCTGGCTTTGGGACACTGCTGCGGTGGTTGGGCCGTTGTTGGGCTGTGGCTGGGGTGGCACGGTGCTATGGGGCTGTCCTACCGTGTCCCAGGTTGTCGTTCCCCGCGGCGTCCACGGTGCAGAGGAGTAGGCATCCATGCCCCGGTAGGCTGCGTCCAGCGTTAGTGCGATTTCGGAGGCTTTGTCGAGGGTGAGGTCACTCTGCTCCAGCAGTCGCTGTCGGGTGTAGTTGGACCTGTGGCCCGCTACGAAGGCATCCCGGATCAGTTCCTCCGTGTACTTAGTGGGTGTTACCGCCTTACACCCACAGGCCCGGCCAAGCACGGACAGTGCTTGGAGGTATTCCTCAGTCGATTCCCCAGGTTGTTGCTTGCGACTCCCCAGGAGGTGCCTGGCGTAAACTTCGTTCACAGGGCGCGTGTACTGGGTCTTGAGGAGCTGGAGGGCGGCTGTGTACGAGGTCGCGTCCCGGATGACTGAGTACACTCGGTGGTTCACCTTGGAGATCAGGACAGAGAGTTTGTTCGCATCCGTTACGACCGCAGTGGAGGCAGTCAGGAATGCCTCGAAGCACATGAGCCAGTGAGCAAACTTGGTGGAAGCGTCCGCTTCCCGACTATCCAGGTCCAGGCATGCTGGTGTGAGGATCTTCTCCATTATAAAAATTTAGTTAATAAAATTGATGCGCCATCAATTACTCAAAAGACTGAGGTTAAGCGAGTAACAACCAGGCTTTTATTAACTAAAGAATGAAGGTCTAGTCTCGAGTGGTCGACCCGTCCAGAATACTAAGGGACTGGGAGGTAGTCACTTATATACCTGGAATAGTGGGAGGAGTCAGCCGAGGCATGTCCAGACCTGTACCTAGTGGAATACACATACACATACAGGCAGGTATAACAGTGGTTTACCACACACGGCAACGGCACACCCAGCCCAGTCAACCTTGCAAAGTCCTCCTCACCAACATCTGGGGACTTGTGCCAAAATTGGGAGAGCTGTCACACAGACTAGTCAAGCAACAGCCTGACATAGTCATACTCACAGAATCATATCTTTCAGCCAATGTCCCAAACTCCGCCATCACCAACCCTGGGTATGTCCTGTCCCACCAGGGGGGTGGCACAGTGGTATACAGTTGGAAAGGAGTGGCCCTGGGAGTCCTCAAAATTGGCTCCGGACCCCATAAGTCTCATGGCTTCAGATCAAGCATGGGCAAAGAAACCTCCTGCTGATTACCACCTACCGCCCTCCCTCAGCTGATGAATCAGTACTCCTTCATGTTAAACACCACTTCGAAGAAGCACAGAGTAGCAAGGGCACAGAATGTACTCTGGGTGGGGGACTTCAATGTCCATCACCAAGAGTGGCTTGGTAGCACCACTACTGACCGAGCTGGCCGAGTCCTGAAGGACATAACTGCCAGACTGGGCCTGCGGCAGGTGGTGAGAGAACCAACACGAGGGAAAAACCTACTTGACTTCGTCCTCACCAATCTACCCGTCGCAGATGCATCTGTCCATGACCGCATTGGTGGAAGTGACCACCGCACAGTCCTTGTGGAGACAAAGTCCCGTCTTCACAGTGAGGACATTGTGTTGTGTGGCACTACCACCATGCTAAATGGGATAGATTCAGAACAGATCTAGCAGCTTAAAACTGGGCATCCATGAGGCTCTGTGGGCTATCAGCATAGCAGCAGAATTGTATTCCACCACAATCTGTAACCTCATGGCCCAGCATATCCCTCGCTCTACCATTACCATCAAGCCAGGGGACCAACCCTGATTCAATAAGGAGTGTAGAAGAGCATGCCAGGAGCAGCACCAGGCATACCGAAAAATGAGGTGCCAACCTGGGGAAGCTGCAACACAGGACTATATGCATGTGAAAAAGTGGAAGCAGCATGCTATAGTCAGGGCTAAGCAGTTCCACAATCAACAGATTAGATCAAAGCTCTGCAGTCCTGCCACATCCAGTCGTGAATGGTGGGAGACCATTAAACAGCTAACGGGAGGAGGAGGCTCCATGAATAATCCCATCTTCAATGATGGTGGAGCATGTGAGCGCAAAAGACAAGGCTGAAGCGTTTGCAACCATCTTCAGCCAGAGGTGCCGAGTGGATGATCCATATCGGCCTACTCCCGAGGTCCCCACCATCACAGAAGCCAGTCTTCAGCCAATTCAATTCACTCCATGTGATATCAAGAAACGGCTGAGCGCACTGGATACAGCAAAGGCTATGGGCTCCGACAACATCCCGGCTCTCGTGCTGAAGACTTGTGCTCCAGAACTAGCGGCACCTCTAGCCAAGCTGTTCCCATATAGCTACAACACTGGCATCTATCCGACAATGTGGAAAACTGCCCAGGTACATCCTATCTACTAAAAGCAGGACAAATCCAATCCGGCCAATTACCGCCCCATCAGTCTACTCTCAATCATCAGTAAAGTGATGGAAGGTGTCATCGACAGTGTTATCAAGCAGCACTTACTCACCAATAACCTACTCACTGATACCCAGTTTGGTTCCACCAAGACCACTCAGCTACCGACCACATTACAGCCTTGGTCCAAACATGGACAAAGGAGCTGAATTCCAGAGGTGAGGTAAGAGTGACTGCCCTTGATATCAAGGCAGCATTTGATCGAGTGTGGCATCAAGGAGCCCTAATAAAACTGAAGTCAATGGGAATCGGGGGGGAAAACTCTCCACTGGCTGCAGTCATTCCTAACACAAAGGAAGATGGTTGTGGTGATTGACAGTCAATCACCACAGCCCCAGGACATCACTGCAGGAGTTCCTCAGGGCAGTGTCCTCGGCCCAGCCATCTTCAGCTGCTTCATCAATGACTTTCCCTCCAACATAAGGTCAGAAATTGGGATATTGGCTGATGACTGCACAGTGTTCAGCGCCATTCACAACTCTTCAGATAATGAAGCAGTCCATGCCCGCATGCAACAAGACCTGGACGACGTTCAGGCTTGGGCTGATAAGTGGCAGGTAACATTTGTGCCAGGTAACATTCAACGGCATTACCATCGGCGAATTCCCCACCATCAACATCCTGAGGGGTCACCATTGACCAGAAACTTAACTGGACCAGCCACATAAATACTGTGGCAACAACAGCAGGTCAGAGGCTAGGTATTCTGCAGCGAGTGTCTCACCTCCTGACTCCCCAAAGCCTTTCTACCATCTACAAGGCACAAGTAAGGAGTGTGATGGAATACTCTCCACTTACCTGGATGAGTGCAGCACCAACAACACTCAAGAAGCTCGACACCATCCAGGACAAAGCAGCCTGCTTGTTTGGCACCTCATCTACCACCATAAACATTCACTCCCTCCACCACTAGCGTTCCGTGGCTGCAGTGTGTACCATCTACAAGATGCACTGCAGCAACTTGCCAGGGCTTCTTCGGCAGCACCTCCCAAACCCGCGACCTCTTCCACCTAGAAGGACAAGGGTAGCAGGCATATGGGAACACCATCACCTCCAAGTTCCCCTCCAAGTCACACACCATCCTGACTTAGAGGTATATCGCCGATCCTTCATCGTCGCTGGGTCAAAATCCTGGAACTCCCTACCTAACAGCACTGTGGGAGTACCTTCACCACACGGGCTGCAGCGGTTCAAGGCGGCGGCTCATCACCACCTTCTCAAGGGCAATTAGGGATGGGCAATAAATGCTGGCCTTGCCAGTGACGCCCACATCCCACAAACGAATAAAAAAGAAAAAACTCATCAATTAGTTTATATCGCCCTAAATGTTCCACCAGCTTGTTTTTGACAATTGATTCTTGAATCTTCTCCGATACAAATGTGGGGCAAACTGGCCTCTTTGTTCAATCCATTGGTACCGCTCCCTTATTTTAGTAATCCCTAAATATTTCTGCCTGTAGATCGGTCAGAACATTCACGAGTTCCCAGAAACCTTACGTAAGTATTCTATCCAGCCCAGATGCTTTATTCACTTGGATTTTATTTTCAAGTCCAGGCAACAATCGACTAATAATGGTAATTTTATTACACCTTTCATTTGAACTACCTTGGACCACCCACTTTGCTACAGTCCCTGTACTGTCCTGTTCCCCTGTGAATACGGAATTAAATAACTCAATGTTTCAGAACGTTACTAGTCATAAAACAATAAGATGTCAAAAACCAATAGAAAAGAAGATAATGTTTTTGTCACAGAGATAGATGACTGTAAAACAAAAAGCAGGGTGTGGCCTGGGAGGGTCAGTGGCAAAATGTGATTATCAGAATGGTCAAGGGGGGGCCTGGTACCATGGAGAGTGAGGGGATTTGAGCAATAATGGAGTAGGGCCAGGGAGCAGCAACAGACAGAAGTTTAGCTGAGAGTAACAGGACACTGTTGTGGTGGTTTACATATTCAAATTAGTCGATGGGCCAGAGAGAGGTCAAATGGAATTTAGTGCACAAACAAATCTTTTAAGGTGGGAGGACAAATTGATCAAGCTGTGTAAAAAAAACACACAATCCTAGGTTTTACAAGTAGTGGTACAGAGTAAAGCAGCTAAGAGCCTAATCTATATAAATCAATGGTTAGGTTGCAGCTAGAATATTGGCCCTGAAATTAGATCGGGGGCTTGCCGCGCGTGCAAGCCCCCGATCTGCACGCACCCTGCGCGCCGACATCTGAAGCCCGGGCCTGCTTGCATTTCCTGTCACAGGCCCGGTTCAGCTGTCGGCGTGCTGTGCTAACCTGATCCAGCGGCGTAGTTAGTGCGATGTGCCGGCTGGGATCAGGTGAGCACTGTGCAGACAATCAGGGGAGGGGAAACTCATTCATGAGTTTGACAGTAAGAGCTGTCAAACTCATGAAAAGTATGGGCTGCCAAAACACTACTTTAACTTTAAATAAAATTTTAAAAAACATCCCACTGATTTAAAAAAAACTTATTTATAGTTATTATAATGTTTTAAACAATTAATCAATTTTTTGAGAAATTTTTTTTTTTTAAAATAGGTCCAAAACTAAACTTACCATCCTGTAAATTCTTTAAAAATAACAAACCTGTGGAAAAAAAATTTCTACATTGTACAAAAAGCCCACTTACCTGAAAAACTAAATACTTACGTCTTGTTTTTCCACGCGTAAAGACCGGAGGCCTTTACACGCAACTTTGAAATAAAAAAGGAATTTTATTGCGCACGCGCTGCCTGTGCAGTCGCGCGCGTTCTGCCTCTGAACCTCTTCGTTCAGAGGACAGGAAATGCCGGTTTTCCCCGCATGCGCTGTACATGCTGAAAACCGGCATTTCCTCCGGCCAGACGCGCGAGTACCCCAACCGTACTCACGTGTTGGGACAGGAATTACTGGCCCATTAATGAATTTTGAATGCTTTTACTTCGGAAGTATATCAACGCCATGGAGAGAATGCGGCAGAGAGTCACGAAGATGAGCACAAGGAAGAGGGCTTTAACTATGAGGAGAGAAGATAGGTTGGGAGTTTAATTAAGGCATTAAAAATTGAGGTTTTATGCAGTATATTGGGAAAAAACTACATTTATTAGTAACTTGAGGGTATAAACTTAAGAGAATCACTGAAAGAACAAAAGGGAGTTTAGGAGAAGTGAATATATATTTGAAAAATAAACATTTAAAAAGATATGTGGAAAGGGCAGGGGAATAAAATAAAATGAATACTTTGGAATGATTTCAAGGCTGTGATCTCATTTTGCCATCAGTACGGTTTGCCCTCAGTAATGGATTACTGCCTCATTCTACAGATATGTGAAGAGAAAAAGATTGGTGATGTCAAGGGTAGGTCCCTTGCAGTCAGAATCAGGGGAATTTATAATGGGGAACAAAGAAATGGCGGACCAATTAAATACATACTTTGGTTCTGTCTTCACAAAGCAGGACACAAATAAACATCTAGAGATGTCGGGGAACATAGGGTCTAACGAGAGGGAGGAATTGAATGAAATCAGTATTTGTAGGGAAATGGCGTTAGGGAAATTGACGGCATTGAAGGCCGATAAATCCCCAGGGCCTGATTATCTACATCCCAGGGTACTTAAGCAAGTGGCATTGCTGGTCATCTTCCAAAATTCGATAGACTCTGGAATAGTTCCCATGGATTGGAGGGTAGCTAATGTAACCCCACTATTTAAAAAAGGTGGTAGAGAGAAAACAGGGAATTATAGACCGGTAAGCCTGACATCGGCAGTGAGGGAAATGCTAGAGTCCATTATAAAAGATGTAATAGCAGAACACTTGGAAAACGGTAACAGGATCGGACAAAGTCAATATGGATTTATAAAAGGTAATTCATGCTGGACTAATCTACTGGAATTTTTTGAGGATGTAACTGGTAGAATAGATAAGGGAGAACCAATGGATGTGATGTATTTGGACTTTCAGAAGGCTTTCGGTAAGGTCCCGCATAAGAGATTGGCGTGCAAAGTTAAAGCACATGGGATTGGGGGCAAGGTACTGACTTGGATAGAGAACTGGCTGGCAGACAGGAAGCAAAGAATTGGAATAAACAGGTCTTTTTCCGAGTGGCAGGCAGTGACTAGTGGAGTACCGCAGGGATCGGTGCTAGAACCCCAGCTATTCACAGTGGCCCAGAAATTCGGGTCTCCACGGTGAATGCGCATGGGGTACTCACCCGTAAGCCCAATGGAAGTGCTGGTTTCTTGCATGCACTGCGCATGCGCGGGAAACTGGCACTTCCGTTCCCCTGAAAGAAAGGGTTCAGAGTTCGAACACGTGTACATCGAACTTACGTTTTTTTTTGCAGGTTTTCCCGGGAGGGTAAGTCTCCAGAAGTTACACATATAAAAAGCAGTCGCAAGGCATGCTTTTTACAAGGTAAGTGGTGAATTAATTAAAATTAAAACATTTTTTCCACAGGTTTATTATTGTTAAATACTTTAAAGAAAGGTAAGTTTATTTTTAGCCCCGTTAGAAAATAAAATTATTTTTTTCAAAAATTTAAATTGTTTAAAATAGTTATTTCATGTAATTTGTAGTTTATTTAAAAAGTGATTTTTAAAAATGTATTTGAAGATTTAGTGATGTTTTGGGGCTTGTAGTATTTATAAGTTTGACAGCCCTTCCTGTCAAACTTATGAATGAAGCATTCCCTGCTCCGATTGGCTCTCCATGGCCCACATGATCCCAAGGGATGCATCGAACTAACTGTGCCCCTGGGATACGCAAGCACTGCGTGCTGGCAGTTGGAGCAGGCCCAGGATCGGAATTCCATGCGGGCCCACAGCACAACGGCCGGCACGCTAGCTAAGTGCAGGTCGGAGGCTTACACCCGCAGGAAGCCCTCGACCCGAATTTCTGGGCCAATATATATTTATGATCTAGACTAGGAAACTAGATGTAATATCTCCAAGTTTGCAGACAACACAAAGCTGGGTGGGCGTGTACACTGTGAGGAGGATGCAGAGAAACTCCAGTATAATTTGGACAGGTTGGGTGATTGGGCAGATGCATGGCAGATGCAGTATAATATGGATAAATGCGAGGTTATCCACTTTGGTGGCAAAAACAGGAAGGCAGATTATCTGAACAGCACTAGATTGGGAAAAGGGGAAGTGCAATGAGACCTGGGTGTCCTTGTGCACCAGTTGCTGAAGGTAAGCATGCAGGTGCAGCAGGCGGTTAAGAAGGCAAATGGTATGTTGGCCTTCATAGCGAGAGGATTCATGTACAGGAGCAAGGGTGTCTTGCTGCAGTTGTACAGGGCCTTGGTGAGACCACACCTTGAGTATTGTGTGCAGTTTTGGTCACCTTATCTGAGGAAGGATGTTCTTGCCATGGAGGGAGTGCAGCGAAGATTCACCAGGCTGATACCTGGGATGGCAGGAATGATGTATGAAGAGAGATTGGGTCGATTAGGCTTATATTTGCTAGAGTTTAGAAGAATGAGAGGGGATCTCATTGAAACTTATATAATTCTAACAGGACTAGACAGACTAGATGCAGGAAGGATGTTCCCGATGGTGGGAGAGTCCAGAACCAGGGGTCACAGTCTAAGGATAAGGGGTGAGCCATTTAGGACTGAGATGAGGAGGAATTTCTTCACCCAGAGAGTGGTGAACCTGTGGAATTCTCTACCACAGAAGGCAGTTGAGGCCAACTTATTAAATATATTCAAGAAGGAGTTAGATATATTTCTTATGGCTAAAGGGATCAAGGGATGTGGGGAGAAAGCAGGGACAGGGTACTGATTTTGGATGATCAGCCATGATCGCATTGAATGGCGGAACAGGCTCGAGGGGCCGAATGGCCTACTCCTGCTCCCATCTTCTATGTTTCTATTCTCTGGCATCAATACGTTTATATCTGAATTTATTTCTTTACGCAGTGAAATGTCACAATTAAAGGTGAGGTATTTTTGTTCAAACAGTACTTAACAAATACAGGTTAAAGCTAATTTATGGTTAGGACTTTGAAGCAGAAACAAATGGTTTTATTAGTTCCATGTCAGCGCAATTATGATCTCGGACATCAATGTGACATTTATTGCCGTGACAGTCGTACTTCTACAATTCGGAAGCCAATTTGAGATTGTGTTCTCCTTTGTAATTTGCTTCTCACCATCTGTTCTTGGTGTATTGGTTCAATTGCTAGAATGACTCTCCTCCTAAATTTGCAATCTGCCCTACCATATGATTAATTGTCTTCACTGGAAAGAATGAACTGCAACGGAGCCTTGTCACTGTTCAAAACTTACTAAGTGACTCCCCTGATGACTTGGCAGCTTTAAGCAGTGAGTAACTGAGCCACAAAAACCAGGGCAGGTCCAGGTCTGACCCCCAGTCTGTCGAGTTAGATGATCTAGGCTTGAGGCAGAGATGGGGTGCTACAATTGGCCTCAGCACCGCTGGGTTAAGATGAGGAAAACTGGAATAGTTTTCTACACCTGATCACTATCCAGTGACTCCTGCTAGAAGTACACTTGTGGATGTTGAATGAGGAAAAACTTGGAACAGAAGAAATTTCTCCAGTAGAAAGGTATCGCAGCACAGATATCTTGCAACTTGAATCAATTTATCCTCAAAATTTGACAACTATTTAATCAACAGAATGTTACTAGAGAATAAATCACAGTATTTGAAATTAACCAAACTGATATTATTTGTATGGGAATGGGATTTAGGAAGAATGTAAATGATCTGGTCATTCACAAAAATGTTCCCAGTACAGTGCTGTAATTTCTGGCATCTGATTGCACTGAAATGCATTAAACAAGGAAAAGACTGTTGTCCCTTTGGGCAATGGTCACTGTCAAATGGTTTCCATTTATGTAATCCTTTTATGAGAAGCTGATGAATTCTAAAGCTTATTCTTGGCAGTTCCCAAGTTTTGTTCTTGGATGACATCCCACCATGATCTAGGAGATAATTAAATAAGATCATGGCAATTGTTTGCAAAGCAAATCTTTCCTTCAAATAGCTTTATTATTTTTGTGTGATTTTTAAAAATTTGTTTGATAAAAAAGATCCCTCCTGGAACAACGCAAACCACGGCCGGAAAAACATCATTCCTCACTGCGGGTATGGATTACTCATCACTGCTATAATATATTTCTATTCTATTCAGTTACTCCCTCCGTATCGTAACCAAACATTGGTATTGATGCTTGTTTGAGATTTCCCGGATCTTACTGCGTGACACAGGATAATCTAAAGGTGCACCGAAAAAAAATAGAATGAAGTAACTGGGTGTTGTAGTGCAGCTGCTCAACTTTGTTTCATGAGCACACAGAAACTATCATTCAAGCGAGTAGAATAAACCCCGTAATGAACCAAAACCTGCACAATGTGCAAAATTCAGGAGCTCGAATGTGAATGCAAGGTGCAAGCATCTTCTTGTAGAAGGAGCACCCTTTTGGTGGCTCCTGTAAATGATGCAGCAGGAGTATTTGTGCTTCCTTCTTGTGATACGACTGGAATAGTGTTGTTTAGTGAGGTGGTTATTTTCACAATACAGAATAATGAAAGTAACATTAACCTGTTGTAGAATAAAAATATAATTTCAAAGGGGGGGGGGAAAGAGATCAGCAGCTCCTGATTGATATCAACTTATCTGTATGGAAAGTGTATGTGTGTGAGTGTCGGCCAAGGGCGGGTTTTGGATTGGCCGTGACACCATGGCACCACTAGTTTTTTTTTTCCAATTTTCTCGCCTCTACTGCAGGTGAGGACTTTTGGCACCAGCAACCATTTTGGGGTTCTTAAAGAACCTCTTTTGGTTGCAAACTCTGTTCTAATTGAGACGATGCACAGAGCTTTATATAGTATGAGAACTTTAGATATATAGATGATAATTCTGCATAGTGAAGTAGCTAAAGAAAATTATAATTAAAGAAATCTTTAAAAATTCATATAGCACCTTTCATGATCTCAGGACGTCCCAGAGCCAATGAAATACTTTTGAAGTGTAGTCACTGTTGTAATGTAAGAAAGGAGACAGCCAAATTACACACAGCGAGGTCCCACAAACAGCAATGTGATAATGACCAGATAATCTGTTTTAGTGATGTTAGTTGAGGGATAAATATTGGCCAGGACACCTGGGAGAGCACCCCTGCTCTTCTTCAAAATAGTGCCATGAGATCTTTTGCATCCACCTGAGGGGGCAGACTCAGTTTAATGTCTCATCCAAAAGACAGCACCTCCGACAATGCAGCACTCCCTCAGCGCTGCATCTAATTTTCAGCCTAGATTGTGTGCCCGTCTCTAGAGTGGGACTTGAACCCATAGCCTTCTGGCTCAGATCAAGAGTACTACCCACAGAGCCACAGCTGAGTCAGATGCTCCATAAACACCCAGAGTATCTTACTTTTATGGGAATTGAGTCCCACTGCCCTACATCTACTTGTTCATAGCCAGAAAGAGGATCAAGGGCATTCCACACAATGGGTGTGAGCTGTTGTTCATTGCCAAGACAATCCTGATAAGTTGATAATTTACAATCTATGGGGAAACAACATCAATACTAGCTTATTAAGAATCTTAATTACCTGTGGTTTCAGAGTCACTTTTATTGAACTTGTGCAAATACACTATGCCTTTAAAAACATTAAAAATTCATTTTCTGCAGCAAAGTTTTGGAAAAAGTATCACAAAGTCCAGATATAAAAGCTTAAACTTCCCTATCTTTGCTCCTCCCTTTACACAAGATCATTATTTTTGCTCTTTTCTGCATCTGTACCAGGCATCTACATCGTTATGTAATGTGGTGATCAGAAGTGAACGGTCATTCAAAAGTTGTCTAACCAGTGCATTGTAAAGCCTTAGTGTGTAGACATGTGCTCTGTAGGCTATATATCCCAACATTCTATTTGTTTTTTCATTGCTTGTCTAGTGATTAAAACTGTCAAATTTACTATTGTTTACAGTTCCCTTTCTATGGTCTCTCTGTACTAATTTGAATCCATTTATTGTGTTTATGTTGTATATATTTTATTTTATATTTGCATTCTCTGTCCAGCCAGGTGCTCCCAATTTCCCCTCCTACTCACCAGCTTTATTGAGCAGCTCTCAGCCACCAAGACATGCTCCAGCCAGGATATCATTCAGTGCATATTTCCAATAATAAAATCATGCAAGTCCAACAAACTTTGAGGATTCCCAAAAACATAATTTCCCTCAATTAATATTATCAGCTTTTCCCACCCCAAATTTAAGTATACCTTAAAATCTAAAAGATTGATTTACAACAAGTTGGTTACCAGTACATAAAAAAAATTGACCTGTTGTCTGTGCATGCAATTACTAACAATTAATTCAATTTCAAACAGGTTTGTATCCACTCTACACCTGTCTGTTTTCATGTCCGTTCCCCCCCCCCAGCCTTTGCATAAAAGTTGCGTGTTTAGCGTACCGAGAGGTTACCCGAACAACAGTAGCAACTTGCACTTATATAGCGCCTTTAATGTAGTAAAACATCCCAAGGCATTTCACAGGAGTGTTAGCAAACAAAATTTGACACCAGGCCATATAAGGAGATATTAGGGCAGATGACCAAAAGCTTGGTCAGAGAGGTAGGTTTTAAGGAGCACCTTAAAGGAAGAAAGAGAGGTGGAGAGGTTTAGGGAGGGAATTCCAGAGCTTAGGGCCTTGGCAGCTCAAGGCACACCTACCAATGGTGGAGCAATTAAAATCGGGGATGCTCAAGAGGCCAGAATCGGAAGAGCGCAGAGATCTCAAAGGGTTTTAGGGCTGGAGGAGATTACAGAGTTAGGGAGGGGCGAGGCCATGGAGGGATTTGAAAATAAGGATGAGAATTTTAAAATCGAAGTGTTGCTTAACCAGGAGCCAATGTAGGTCAGCAGGGACATGGTGCGAGTTAGAACATGGTCAGCAGAGTTTTGGATGACCTCAAGTTTACGGAGAATACAGGCAGTCATCCATTATTCTTTCAACTTGTAGAAAGTTACATCCCAAGGTTCTTAACATTAGGATTCATATGTTATGAATTGTTTGAAAGCAGAGCATTTCAGTTTCCCCACAGCTTTGCAGACAAATTAGATACAGCATGACCAAGCTCTGCCTTGGTGGCATTTCATCTAAGTATTAAGCAGGTAATGTATCACCACATAAGCCTCCTGCATTAACTAGAGATACAAGTTAACATGAAACATACTAGAAAAGACAGCACTATAAAAACCATCTGTAGAATCAAGGATTACATTAATATAACCTCAGTCCTATTCTGAGATTACAACTAAAGCAATAGCTTGAGTGGGAAGGAAAATCTTACACATTTAACAAAATATAGTTCCTATAACACTGCCATAGAAATTCTTTGAATAGTAATATAACTACCATTATAACAAAACATACAGCTTACAGTGTTCTTTTTGCCTTGGCTGAGCTCTATTCAACAGTCTCAGTTTTAATTTTCCCATTAATGACAAAGTTTCATATAATATGACAGTTAACAGGCACAGCTGTTTTTCCTATCCAGCCAACATCAAACTATTAGATTTGTTTTAATGGTACACACTAAATTACTTCTTTATTCAATTATCTATATATATAAAATCGGTACGTCTATCTGTCTATCTGTCTATCTGTCTGTCATCGCGTGTGCGTTGCGGGTATACACTCGAAAGTTACAGGGTGTACCTATGCGCGCGTTACCTCCAAAGAAAGCTTACGCTTCCAAGACGGTTTTAAGCGTATTTACGTTTCGGCCGGGCTAAAATTGCGCCCGCGGTATCCCAAAAGCCTTCAACATTCCGCTCATTAGCATCTCATTATCCGCTCATTAGCGACAGAGTGACCTCGAGCTCGACCAATCGTACGCCGGGTTGCTGGCGTGTGCCGCCGGGCCAATCGGTGCGCGTGTGGCCGGGCTTTATCGTTCTGAACCGAGGTGAGTCGCCGCCATCTTGATTCCAAAATTTTCCTTTCTTTTTCCCGCTTTCTGCGTCTTAAAAAAAAACGTTGCTTTTAAAACACATATTGTTTTTTAAAAAAATGATTTAGAAAGTAATTAACTTATCTAATCTCATTAATTTTCCTACCTTTCCCCGTTTTTCCAGGTAGGCCTAGAAGCCTCGGCGTCTCCTCCGCACCCACGCCCGAGCTAGGCACCTCCCGGCCCCACTCGAAGGCTGGAGGGCCGAGCCTCAGCCCAGCGCCGCTAGGGTGCGCGCGCAGCAGGAGCTGAGACGTCTCTCTCTGCCAGGGCTTGCTGAGCGTCCAGCGTTACCCTGGCAACGGGCGCAATCGGCGGTCTTCACCTCGGGGGGGGCGGCCGCGACCCTCGGGGGGGGGGGGCCGCGCGCGCAGCAGGAGCAGCTGAGACGCGGTGTCTCTCTCTCTGGCTTGGTCAGCGTCACGGTTGCCCTGGCAACCGGGCCCGCCGGCCGAGAGAGACGCCGCGTCTCAGCTCCTGCTGCGCGCGCAATCGGCGGGCTTCACCTCCGGGGGGGGGGGGGGGGAGCGCGACCCTCGGGGGGGGGGGTCGCGACCCTCGGGGGTGCCCGCCGCCCTCCCTCCCCTCTGCCCTCCATCCCCCCCTCCCCTCCCCCCCCGCCCTCCCTCCCCCTCCCCCCCGCCCTCCCTTCCCCCCCACCCTCCCTTCCCCTCCCCCCCACCCTCCCTTCCCCTCCCTTCCCCTCCCCCCCTGCCCTCCCTCCCCCCTCCCTCCCCTCCCTCCCCCCCTCCCTCCCCTCCCCGCCCTCCCTTCCCCTCCCTCCCGCCCTCCCTTCCCCTCCCCCCCTTCCCCTCCCTCCCCTCCCCCCCGCCCTCCCTTCCCCTCCCTCCCCTCCCCCCTGCCCTCCCTTCCCCTCCCCTGCCCTCCCTTCCCCCCCTCCCTTCCCCTCCCCTGCCCTCCCTTCCCCCCTCCCTTTCCCCCCCTCCCTCCCTCCCTCCCTTCCCCCCTCCCTCCCTTCCCCCCTCCCCTCCCCCCGCCCTCCCCCCTTCCCCGCCCTCCCCCTCCCCCCTCCCCTCCCCCCGCCCTCCCCCTCCCCCTCCCCCCTTCCCCTCCCCTCCCTCCCCTCTCTTCCCCCCACCCCTCCCCTCCCTCTCTTCCCCCCAGTCGCTCTCTCTCTTCCCCCCAGTCGCTCTCTCTCTTCCCCCCAGTCGCTCGCTCTCTCTCTTCCAACAACAACATGCCCTCGAAAAAGCCTCGGCACCGCCGGGCACTTCAGCTAGTATTTTATAAATCAGACATCACAGTAGGTTCAGAAGAGGCAGGGAGAAATTTGGGTGACAAACGAAAAAAAATTTGGAATACTATTACAGACATGGAACAAAAGTGGCTGAAACTAAAAAAAAAAAATCATTGGCTCCAAATTTCCACAAGGTTCTCCTGATCTCCTACCACGACATCAATGGAAATCCTAGAGAAATAGTATGGGCGGCCTCTTTTAGCCTTTATTCTGCTTCTCTGGGGATTCCGCAGATCTAATCCCCATGGAAATTCCAGGTGATTAAATTTAAAGCAGCTTTCTCCAGTTTAAATATTTACAATACTTCTATATGTTAAGGATTGTTCAATTATGTTGACCGTGCAGTTTGTTTAGGTGCTCAAGTGCACATCTGTTATAGGATAGTGAAAATGAAAGACAGCTGCATTGCTTCGGATGTTGGTATTCCAACATCAATTAGCAGAGTTTTTTTTTCTGTTTCACTTTTTTTTTAATAAAAAGGACACACACTTTAAAAATGGCAGCGATGAGTTGAAGACTGTCTGGCAGAAACCATGAATACATACAGACATTACAACGGTAAGGAATGAGGCTACTTCTGGGCCTCTCCTCAATCACACTGGTATGGACAGAATTACTGACAGGGAAGCCGATTATTGTCTTTAACTGTGTTGAATGACAAACCTGTGTTTTGGACTGTAGATAAGCTTGCTTACTGGCTCAATTCTTTAAACAAGTGTGGCTACTGCACAGTCACAGCAGGGCAGACACCAACAAGTCTTCGCCATACTTGGATGTGATGAATCTAATTTCTGCAGTGAAGAGTTATAATGGGCTACTCCGCTTCAAGCTCTCTTAGCGGCTCAGTGGGAAATGCCCTGCGTGACGTGATTGTGAGCCACACAGACCAGGAAAACACCCAAGCTCAATATCTGATCTGTTCTGTCTCGCTGCTCTCAACTGATCTCATCTGGGGTAGCAATAGGGCCGTTACAACTGGGCTCAGCACCTGCAGACCATGAAGGACAAAAGAATCCTGATTTCTGTCCACTGGTCAGCACGCGTGTTAACAGGGCAGAATCAGGCTTGGTTACGATGCCCTGATGGTTGAACAGTTTCCCAGCGCTCACCATCTAGGTTCGCTAATAAAAAAAAGAGTGGCCGCTGGGTGAAGTATAGTAGGGTGTCTGGTACACTTGGAAGGGAGACAGTCTGTCTAAGGGGCTACAGCTGATGGGCACCTTGACAGGCACCAAACCTCGATGACAACCACGTCCATGGAGTTCTTGTAGATCACATACAGTATATCTTTTGATAAAGACATCAGCATTTGGAAAATTACAAAATAGCTAGTAAACCATTATGATTTGTAGCACCTGTGAAAATAACATTAAAAGGAAAATCTGTTCATCTAACCTAACCATCATTAATGTTTACAAACAAGGTTTTATCTTATAATTATATACCCCCTTCAGATGCTTGCAAAAGTATTAGAAAAATATTTTTGAACATACTAAAATTATACGAATGTTTTCTAAAATACTCCCTTATGTACTTCATGGAAGAAAAATGTATTTTCCTAAATAAAACATCAAGTGTCACTTTCCAAAGCCAAATTGTGAATCATTTTTATCAGGAGCTGAAATAAATTTCCCCTCCCTTTTATTTTTACTTCCACTTATCGCTAAAATCATATTTGTTCCAGACAGTAATTTACCGTACGATAATCACATGGGCCCCACTTTTCCCAGCTCGGTACACGTGAGCACAAATGCTCAAAAAGCAATGGCAGATGGTGCAGGGACAGGTGGGGTCAAATACAATGAGAAAAAAAAAATACCATATTTGGACCTTAGCCTTTCAGGGTTCAAACAGAGAATTGAAGAATTTGTCAACGATGGAATAGTTTGGCGGATGCTTGCAATATACTAAACAAATTACAAGTAAACTGGGTAGACCGGGCTTAATAAAAACACAAGAATAAAGCATTCACATTCTCTTTCTTCATTTCATCCAAGGTAAGCAGCTACATCCATGTGCTGGACTTTTATTTGAATCAGCTGCAGATTGTTTAGCTTTGTTGTACTTACATGTGAGGACTAAGCTCATAGAAGTTTCTGTTGCGATATTCTTCTACTTTCTCTGGCGTATAGATGGGCAAGTGTCTGTATGGGTTTACAGATATGACTACACTTCCGATATAAGTCTGTAACAGGAAAAAAACAAACATCAAAAAATTTATAAAATTAGTTGTTCTAAATTATGGGTTTCATGCTGTAAAACAGGAAACTTAGCTATTCGTTCCCACACTTAGATAGGCTGTTTGGGAAAGTACAATGTGGAGGCAAGCCCCAAGAGTGGGCTGGAGAATAATAATTCTTTATATTTAAAGTTAGAAAATAACAAATAAACCCCCAGAACAGTGATGATATGCACCAGCGCAGCACAATTTGATGAACTTGATACACCCTGGAAGAATGAAGGAGGAGGTATCTGAGCATCTAGCAAGTCAGCATTTACTGAATATTCACTGTATCTTTGGCTCTCAAGATTTATTTCTTAAACATTATACTGGAATCTAGCGCTGTATAATGAAGAAATAAGTCTTGAGAGCCAAATGTAACAGCAACTGTACCCAACTTTTCAGATTTCAATTTTCTTCTCCAATTTTTCCCTAATGTTTTCCTCTCCTGAAAATCCTGGTTCATGGTGGTTTGCAGTCCCATTGACAATAGCAGCCCCTCAGTACCTCACTCATTTGGTAATTCTACATGTTTCCAAGGCCAGACGGTGAGTGTTGATGGTCTAAATGATCACAAGGGTTTTGGAATCTTTCTGGCTCAGTGTTACAACATCTGATGTATTTATCCACTGAGACAGAGAGGCAGTCAGCAGAATTATAAGACACCCTTCCTTAAGAGAAATGACAACCTCATTCAGATTCTTCTAGGAATTGACATTGCGAGCACACAAACAACTACAGAGAGACAATACTTATGAGGAGTCACTGGGGTGCCTTGAAGAACACATGGTTGAGATGCTGAAAAACTTGCAACCAACTCCACATTTATCACATGGATTGGCGTTCTCCTCAGTCATGGATGCCCACTGAAGGAATCAGAGACTGGAAAATCACTGAGGTATTGCTGGGTAGTCAGTACTGAATGTTCTAGTCTTGACTTTCCTGAACTGGCATCCAGGCTGAAGAGTGTCACTCTGTAATATCTCTGAGATCCATCATAGCCTTTCTCACCTCTGATGAGCATTTTGAAAACTAAAACCAAGTAATGAGAAAGCCAAATGTATCACTAAGTATTGAGAAATAATTCTTAAGGGAAATGTCTCGAGTACGATGCCCTTTCCCTCCAACACCTCTTCAGGTTTATAAACGATCTGAAAATTACACAACTAAATATTTATACCCCTTTTCCTACATTTATTATAAGTACCACCGTCACACATTGATTTAATAAGGTTGCATTTGCTGTCATTAATACACCTCTCAGTCACTGCCCTGCTCGCTTCAGATTATTCCTGCCAGAGCACTGTAAAGCTCTATCTGCTCCACCCTAACAATGTTCCTCAACAGCAAACTCAGAAAAGCTGCTCCTAATGCAACAATGTGGCATTTTCTGCACCAGCCATCCTGTGGCCTCCTTATTAAAACTACAAAATTATTATTGTAGGCAATGTTGTGTTGTGGGCTAACTCCTACTGAGAACAGTGCTGAGAATGGCCAAATATATTTCACACAGGACAAATACGGTAGCAAAGGAATTTCCATCTCGTCACCCTGAAGATTATTGAATTCCAGGCACAAGAGTGAAAGAGCAGGGCCCTAAACCCACTATGTTACTGTATCCCTTACCTCCCACTGTGAAGAAACCACAAAAGTACACGATGCATACTGAAACTCTTACTACAGCGCCACTCAAAGTTTATTCTTAAAAATATCACTGTCATAATCAGTACAAGATGCGTCTTTTTAAAACCTCATTTTAAAAGCATTCTGTATCTTATGCAAACTGCTGAGGTTTCCCAGGCACACTGCAGTTATAGCAGCTGTTGATAGCATTTATAATAGAAACATATGCTCTTCCTGCCAGTTCCACATATGGTTCTACAGTAAGCAGAGGCTGAGGGAAAAATCTGTAGAAGTGGCAATTATAGAAGTAACTTTGCTGTACATCATGTATGGGGGTGATTCTCTGCGGAGGTCTGCGGCATTCATTTTGGAGTAAACTTTATGTATATGTAAATATTTTCTCATCTGTATACTGCTTTATAGAGAATAGCCCCACTAAGCCTGGCCAAAAACTAGAGTGATGAATCATGTACATTGTGGTGATATAGTATTAACAAATAATACACTTCTTTCTTGATGAATGTTTCTTGCAACATCACGACACCTCCATTAAAATAGGAAACAAAGGAACGTGATATAAACATGCTAAGCCTAATATCACCAACAGTAATTTCTAGGCTTTGAATCACTAATAATATAATAGCATACAGTATAAAATGTGGCCCTGCTCTTTCACTCTTGTGCCTGGAATTCAATAATCTTCAGGGTGACTAGATGGAAATTCCTCTGCTACCGTATTTGTCCTGTGCCACTGAATTTTTTAAAATCAGAATATAACGGCTTTATCACTTTGACTTTGTTTGACTTGTCGTCTTGTGATTTTGGAGCCAGAATATGATGTTCAACTTTGTGTCCCATTAGGGAAGAAGTGGTCCCTTCGGGTTCATAATTTTCAGACCCACCATGTTTGAGATGAGAAGCACTGTTCTATTAACCATTTCTCTTTATCCATCATCATATCATGATTACTCGGTGCCTTCATAAATATGTAGTTCTTCACAATTGGGGCTCAATCAAAATTAAAACTGGATTAACAAGCTCCCTGAGCAATGCTATACAGTTTCAGCTGAAAAAATATCTCCCGAGCAAGGATGAGATATGCCTAAATCAATAATCATTTCATGGGTTTTGAGCAATGGGTGAAAATCAATATATTTATGGGCCATAAACCCATCATAATTATCCATTTCATAGCAAGACAGGATTTATTGGCCTGCATTGATAATAATTAGGTAAGTTTATGAAGGGGAAAAATTTGTCATGGATGAAGATTGAGCACTGTATGTAATGATAAAAAGGGAAAGTATATCAATGTGACTTATACATAGTAAATATAATGATAATAGGGACCAGCAACAAACAAGGATTAAACATACTGGAGTCGAGATACCGCTAGGTTATGCTGGTAATTCTGGCGCAATTCACCCAAAATTGGCCAAACCAATGCAAAGGATTGCAGAATTTCAAGTGCAAGTTACGTCCAGGGCAAGTTGAATTTCCACGTTCTTTTGTGCTGGTTTAAAAAAAATCCCGCTGGAAGCTGGCTCCGCCCACAAAACTGACCACGCCCCCAAATCGAATGACTCTCCATGGTGAGTTTCGACTAATTGTGCCCGTTTGTGGGCCTTCGAGGAGGCTCTTAAAAATTAAGCTTTTTTTGGTACAAGGACACTAATAGGCATGTTTTAAAAGCTTTTAAATATTAAAAAATATTTAATTTACTAAGAAACTGATTACTGTACACCAATGAAACTAGTAGATGGTTCTGTATTTTTTTTAAAGTAATTTTCAGTTATTTAAAATTGGGTTACTCACAGGTGGTGGACTAGACACGCTGATTAAAAATGCTTTTTTGTGATAAACCCCATTTTCAGCTGTATTAATAAAACTCCTCGAGGTACCATCTCTTAAATACAGCAAGGAATACTTTTTAAATGCAAAAAAAGTTACATTCTAAAACGCTGCCTGATTGCACTGGTTCATGGACGATTTGACATTTGTAATTATACAAATGAGTTTGGAGCAGAGACTTGAACCATAAAATTCAATTTGAAAAACTAGCGCAATTTTGAGCGCACTTTGCGCCCAGATTGCCAATTAATTTTTTTTTAACCCAATTGCACCCAAAGCGGAAACGCTACCCGAATGTGTATACATATGTGGAAGAAATTTGATGAGGTCTAACCATAACATATATTTAATCTTTATTCATGTCTTAGTCTTCAAAAATAAAAGTGAGTGTACCTTCAAATGCACGTTGCCGAAAGGCGAGCTTACTTTTTCCTCCAAACATAAGTGGGAATGCTCTAAAAACCATAGTATATTCTTCACTACACCCCCTGGTACATAGTCACTTAGCACAACTGCATCATGCGATTCAAATAGTCAGTCATTTACAGCACTTCTTTGAGGGGGTTAGTTTGATGGATTGGCTGAGGCACTGAATCTTATTTACCTGAATTTCAGGAAAGCATGTGACACTGTCCCACATAACAGACTGGATTCACATGCTGAATAGCCACAGGATAGCTGGCAAAGTGTTCGGCTGAACTGATGCATGTCTGAAAGGTCAACAGCAAAGGGGGGTGGTGCAGAATGGGGAAATGTCAGAGAGGAAACCGAACGCTAGCTGATTCCCACAGAGGTCGGTGTTTGGGCTACTGTTTATAATTTTTCTGAAAGATTTAAATATACAATATTGTCCAAGGTATCTAAGTTTACAGACAACAACAACTTGGGTGCACTGGCCAAAGATACTAACCAATGTGCAATAATCCAACAGGATTGGGACAGGCTAGGGTAATGGTCAGAGAGGTGGCAGATGGAGTTCAATACTGGTAAGTATAAAGTCACAAGATTAGATACAAGTGAGAATGTGGAGTACATATTAAATGGTAACATGTTTGATTCAAAAGCAGAAAAAGAGAATCTAGGTGTTTTGGTGGATAGGTTGTTGAAACTGTCAGCTCAATATTCACAGGTGGTGAAAAAAGCAAATGTAATGTGGGGGTATATAGCTAAAAGTATGGCTTATACATCCAAGAAGGAGATGTTGAAGTTGTATCTAGCCTTGATGAGGTTGCATGTGGAGAACCATGTTCAGTTTTGGTCTCTTACTACAGGAAAGATGTAGAATTATTGAAGAGAGTTCAGTCGAGGGTGGGGAGTCTGATTCCTGAACTTAAAAAACTTAAATATAAGGGAAGATCACCTACCCTGAAACTTTACTCTCTAGCAAAGAGGCGAATGAGAGGAGAACTCGACAGAGATCTTTTAAGATTTTCATGGGTATGGAGAATATGGATCTTCTCTCAGGTACATTGTATCGAACCTTAGTTAGACCACAATTGGAGTACTGCGTACAATTCTGGTCGCCATATTATAAAAATGATAGAGGCACTGGAGAGGGTGCAGATACCACAAATGTGACGGTATACCTATCAGGAAAGGATGAACAGGCTGGGTCTCTTTTCTCTTGAAAAGAGAAGGCTGAGGGGTGACCTAATAGAGGTCTTTAAAATTATGAAAGGTTTTGATAGAGTAGATACAGAGAGAATGTTTCCACTTGTGGGAAAGAGCATAACTAGAGGCCATCAATATAAGATAGCCACCAAGAAATCAAATAGGGAATTCAGAAGAAACTTCTTTACCCAGAGAGTGGTGAGAATGTGGAACAAGGGTTGGTTGAAGCGAATAGTATAGATGCATTTAAGGGGCTGTTAGACAAGCATATGTGGGAGAAGGGAATAGAGGGTTACGCTGATAGATTTAGATGAGGAAAGACTGGAGGAGGCTCGAGTGGAGCATAAACACCGGCAGGGACTGGTTGGGCCGAATGGCCTGTTTCTGTGCCGTATATCCGATGTAATCAGATGTAATGATTCATGACCTAAAGGGCACAATTTAAAGTTAAGAGTGTAACAATAAAATATGAGTTATAGCCTTTTAGTAAGTGGGTGACAGAATTATGAAACAAACATATGGCATTTTTATACTTTTACTAGCTGGAGTGCCCGGCGGTGCCGAGGGAAATGAAGAAACCTGTGCAATGTTTATAAAACTGTTTATGAAACTGTTGGGATTGAAGAACTCTTCCCAAGCACCCAGGAGTGATATTACATTATTCACAAAGTCTCAGTGTATGAGTTGAATAGGGAAATAAAAGATACAATCTCAGGCATTTAGAGGTCAGTTTAGAAATCAACAGTGAACATTAAATCCAATAATGTAGAACAAAAGAACATTTTACAATATGCTGGAGTTACAACCAAAGACTGAGTGAATACTCCTTCTGGTAAAGGTTTGCAAAGCCAATAGGTTTGGTATTGTATAGAGTGATTTTATAATCAATAAATGTATTGAACATTACACTGTTATATATGTGTTACATTTTAGGAGAGAGAGAGAAAAGGAGAGAGAGAGAGAAGGAGAGAGAGAGAGAGAAAAGGAGAGAGAGAAGGAGAGAGAGAGAGAGAGAGAGAAAAGGAGAGAGAGAGAGAGAGAGAGAGAGAGAGAGAGTGTGAGAGAGAGAGAGAGTGAGTATGAAGTGTAGTGTATGTACCTTTAAGAGAGAACTACTTTTACAGCTCCTGTATACTGTAGTACCGGCAGTGACCACACCTGTATATAAGCCTTGAGCATGCCTCTGTACCCCCAGTCTTGAGACTACCCTACTCCAGTAAATACCTGTTGATTAAGTTACAGCATCCGTGTGGTTATTGAAAAACATCATACTCTCAGAATCACGGATCTAACAGTGGCGATGAGTGTCGATTCGAATCTACCTGCAACTCTGCATTTCCCTTCGAGGATTCGCTCCGGGAGGGCGGTGGAAGAAAGTCGAGGCCAGAAGCACGGGCGTCGACCACGAGCAACCGCCTAGTCGTCCGGCAGAGAGTGAACATCGCAGGGGAGGCTGTGGAGAGCCGGGCTTGGTTCCCCAGCCACGACAATCAGCAACAGACTGACGACAGATACAGCGCAGACCCTTCCCAGACAGCGGCGGCTGGAGCCGACCGATGGTGGAGAAAACGCCGAGCAGAGTCGATGGGGTAAGACAGAGGGTGAAGCGCACAGGGCGCAGCCGGGGGATGAAAACCGAGCGGCGTCGAGGAAAAACAAAACGGAGAGATAGAGGGTAAAGCAGCAGCCAGGTTCAGGGCCGAGCGGCGGAAACGGGAAAGGCGCACAGAAAAAAAACGCGCAGAGCACAGCCAGGGCTCAAGGGCTGAACAGTGTCCGTGGGGAGAAGACGGGAGAGCGCGGGAGACGCCATTGAGCCGCGGAGAAGAAGGAAGAGCGCGGGAGATGCCATTTTTTTAGAAGCCGCAGCGGAGAAGGGCGAGCGCGGGAAGAAAGGAAAGCGCGGGAGATGGCATTTTGTGCCAGCGGAGAAGAAGGGAAAGCGCGGGAGATGCCATTTTTGACAGTGAAATCACACCCAGGGATGCCGAAGAGTGGCAGTATCTCTACGTTCGACAATGAAGTTGAAGATTGGGCGACATATGTGGAACGTATTGAGGTGTACTGCAGGGCAAATGATGTGCCAGATGCTAGGAAAGCACTGGTTTTGTTAAATTCCATGGGTGCAAAAACTTATGGGATTACTGCGAAACCTAATAACCCCAGAGAAGCCTGTGAACAAGAATTTCGAAAGCATAGTAGAAATCCTACAGGACCACTTAAACCCCACACTGCTGCTGATAGCAGAGCGATTTAAGTTCCATAAAAGGAACCAACACAAAGACGAAAGCAATGCTGAGTACTTAACGGAACTGCGCAAGCTATCGAAACACTGCCAGTTTGGAGTGGGACTAGCAGATACATTAAGGGACAAGTTTGTGTGTGGGCTTCAAAGTGAAGGAACCCAGAAATGGCTTCTATCAGAAAAGGATCTTACGCTGGACAAGGCTTTTGGTATGGCAGTATCACACGAAGCAGCCGCAAGGGGCGCTGCAGAGATACAATGGAGACCGCAAGAATATGGCACCAATGAAATGTCCTATGGAACAGGGAAGTGCTATCGCTGCGGCAGAACAACACATGACCAGAAGGATTGTTGGTTCAAGGACTAAGTGTGCAGACAGTGTGGAAAAGCAGGACACATAGCAAGAGTCTGCAGGTCTGGGAAGAAAACCAACAGCAAAAAATCTCCACAGGAGAAGTACAAAAAGGTACACAAGGTGATGGACAGTAGTTCAGACGAACAGAAAAGTGACACAGACTCCGGAAGCAAGGAGCTGGGTTGTCTGAAACTACATAAGGTAACCAAAATGGAGGATCACCAGACTATCTGGGTTACACTCAAGATAGAGGGGGGGGGGGAGGGGAGGGGGGGGAGGTAGGGGAGAGGGGAGGGGAGGGGAGGGGGGGAGGAAGGGGAGAGGGGAGGGGAGGGGGTGTGTGGGGGGAGAAAGGGAGGGGGGGAGCTAGCAGACCCAATGGTTCCGCGGAGCTCCATGTCGCCCCACGAACTGACATGGCTCAGCCCGAGCCCCGCCCTCCCGAGCCCCGCCCTCCCGCTCTCCGGAGCCCCGCCCTTCGCCCTCCCGCTCTCCCGAGCCCCGCCCTCCCGAGCCTCGCCCTCCCGCTCTCCCGAGCCCCACCCTCCCGAGCCTTGCCCGCCCGCTCTCCCGAGCCCCGCCCTCCCGAGCCCCGCCCTCCCGAGCCCCCGAGCTCCCGCGCCCTGCCCTCCCAAGCCCACGCTGCCGCCCTCCCGAGCCCAAGCTGCCGCTCTCCCAAGCCCCGCCCCCGAGCCCCGCGCTCTCCCGAGCCCTGAGCCTCGCGCGCGCGCGCCCTCCCGAGCTCCGCCTTCCCGAGCCCCGCCCCACGCCCGAGCCGGCTACAAGACCAGAGAGACGCCGCCGCGCAACCTACCGCGTGAGGCCCAGCCGGACTCAAGTCGCGCTCCGGGCGGAAGATGACGCGGACGCTTACTCCCGCCCCGCCCACCTTTACTAAGATGGCGGTGGTGGCGACGCTCGGCTCAGGCCCGCCCCCTCCAGCCTTCACAAAGATGGCGGCGATTGCTGGCCTTTTGTCGATCACGACGGGAGGCGCCTAGCTCGGGCGTGGCTGGTCAACAGGCGCCCAGGCTTTGAGGCCTGGAAAAACGGTGAAAGGTAGGAAAATTATAGAGGTTAGACAAAAGATTTACAAATTAATTAATTTTTTTGAAAACAATTTGTCTTTTAAAAGCAACTTTTTTTTTGCTGGAAATGCAGATTTGAAAAGAAACACGCAGAAAGCGGGAAGAAGAAATGAAAAGTTTGGAATCAAGATGGCGGCGACTCACCTCGGTTCAGAACAATAAGGCCCGCCCACACACGCACCGATTGGTGGACCGTCGGGTCAACGAAGCGTAGGATTGGTCAATCGTCCCATCACTCGACTCTAGGAGGGCCCGCCCGCACGCGCCAGGAACCCGCCCCCGCCACGCAGTGATTGGTCGACCGTCGGGTCGCTCGACCGTATGATTGGTCGACCTTGACGTCACTCGATGCTAATGAGCGGATAATGAGCGGAATGTTGAACGTTTTTTGGATACCGCGGGCGCAATTTTTGTCTCGCCGAAACGTAAATATGCTTATGACGGTTCTGGAATCGTAAGCTTTCTTTCGATGTAACACACGTGTAGGTACGCTCTATAACTTTCGAGTTTATACAATACAGACAGACAGACAGACGGAATGACAGACAGAAGAACCGCTTTATATATATAAAATAATTAAACTCTGTTGCGCTATTTTAATTTTGTTAATCTTGTAACATTTTAACTTTTCCCCCCCCCTCTTTACATAGTGTCTTCTCTAATCTTATTAATATTTACCCCGGCTGCTTGCTTTATGCTTGTTTTCATGTCTTGGCCTCCTTTATTCTGATGATTACTTATTCATTATTCATCATTATTTCACAAATCTTTCTCTTCATGCCCTAGCCATCCCTGCCACCTTTTGTTATGCAATGTGGTGTTTCTTTTAGTAGATGCATTTACATTTGATGCTTCGACAGTTCAGATTGTGGGAGAGTGCTGTGAACTACAGAAGCACCAAATATAAAAGAATTGCGGAACAAAAAACCATGCAAATTTTTTTTTCCTTACAAAGAATGGATGACTTCCTTTTAGGAAAAGGGTTATAGGATGATTAATTCCAGAATCATAGTAAGCAAACTGATGTGTTGAAAGGATAGACTAATGGATCAATGGTTTTCCATGGCCAAAACATGTTACTATAATTGTGGAGTAGGAACTGAGAAAGGAAAAGTTCTATCACAAGGTTTCAGCCACAAGGCCTCCTCAGGTGAAATTTGTGTGAAAAGGCACGTTTACATTTAGCACTTCTGTAGTCTCCTCTACATTGGGGAGACCAAACACAGATTGGGTGACCGTTTTGCAGAACACCTCCGTTCAGTCCGTAAGGGTGAACTCAATATCGAGTTCAACAATTTCAGATCATAACCTCGGCCCCTATTATATTTTTTATCCACTTTTGGTTTGTGCCTTTTCCTTTTCCTTCTCTCTCCCACATGACAGCTGTCTTTCACTCTGCCAGCGCATTTCACACTTCATCTAGAGCCATTGTTTGTTTATTTACCTGCCCTATTACTATCTCGTCTCACCATCAATGTCTCTTAATGTCTCTTCTTTCATCCCCTCCCCCATTTCCCAGACCCCAAACTGCCTTTTAATCTGTTTCATTTCCTGCCTTTTTTTCCTCAGTTCTGTAGAAGGGTTTCGACCCAAAACATTGACTCTGTTTCTCTCTCCACGGATGTTGCCTGGCCTGCTGAGATTTTCCAGCGTTTTCTGTTGTTATTAGGGATAAAGGAGATGGTTTTAGCAATGTAGACACAAGGAGCTGTCACATGAACATCGCTCCCTAACGAAGCACCAAATGCAAGATCGCCTTCAAGGAGAACCACTGCATTGTACAAGGTAGATGGCAGGAATGGCCAAGAAAGAAAGATTTGCATTTATGTAGCACCTTTCACGACCTTAGGATGTCCCAAAATGCTTTACAGCCAATGAAGTACTTCTTTGACGTGTAGCCACTGTTATAATGCAGGAAAGGTGGCAGCCAATTTGTACACAGCAAGCGCCCAACAACAGCAATGTGTTAATGACCAAATAATCTGGTATTTTTGTGATTTTGGGGCAAGACACCAGGGAGAGCTCTCCCCTGCCCTTCTTTGAAATTGGTATGAAGAGAAGGATTTGCAAAATAATGATGATAAAATAATCAAAACAAAGGAAGCCAAGATGTGACAGCAGGCAGGCGGGAAAAAAATTACATGAAAGGAAAAAAAAAAATTCAAGGTGAAGGGGGAAACAAGTAAGTGGACAGAGAGTTTAGTATAAAAAAAAGCTGTAAATTGGTAGTCAGGCAGCAGAAGGTTTTGGTTCCTGTTGCTCTGTGGTGATGAGTTTTAAATACTTGGCATCTTTGTATTCCACATTGAGATAAATGAGTGTTAATAAAAATAAATCAGAAGGTTACGATAACTAAATATTTGATTGCTCAAAACTGAGTTAAATAAAACCACATACATTTTTTTCTTGGGATACTTTACTGGGAAGTAACTGAACATATCCAGATTGGGAAATGTTGGAACTATGGTGCAGCTATGTAAAATAAATCTGGGCTCTAGGGATATTTTTGTTCACTTTAGAATTTGACCCTTGTGCTTGTTGACTCTAAAAAGCTGTGTATGTACTACACAGTGTTCATGCAGTTAAATCTGTTTTCCATAAACTGGTAGCAGACTCCCCAGACCTAGGTAAAACGTTGGGCTCCCGGAATCTGAATTAAAAAGGACAATATAAAAGCAGCTTAAGTCCAGGCACAATGTGTGGTTTTGTTTTTCCTGAAGGACAGCAAACCAGCAATCAAATCCAACTTCTTTTTCAATACTAAACTACGACTACACAGTACAACTCCTGCTCACCGACTCCAGTACTGCCTACCCTCAGTGCTCAAAAGTCAGAAATGGACAGACGACGTCATGATGATTATAGACCATTTTTTTTTAAAACACATCACTCTGTAATTTCTGTCTGATGAAATTCCATAACTGAAATTTCTAAGTTCAAAATTCTCAATCTTTGCCATATGATCAACAATAAGTGTTCAAATGGAGGACAGGCACTTGCACAGGGAGGAAGAAAAATCAAAGTGCAAGTCACCCCAGGCTATTCTTACATGTCTCCGCTGCTTACATCATGATAGGACTGCTACTCTAGTGAAACCACTGTTGGATAAATTATATGCAAATGGAATATGAAAAAGGTGAATTCTTAAGGCAAGCTGTGTCTAAAATGTTGTTACTATCTTAATCCATAGAATTGAGTGTTTAATTCAGTAAGGAAGAACAAACTTGTAGTTGTAGGAAGTTGAGTGTCTACTGAATGTTTCACCCTTAGTGTTTTCATTTTTTTGGTGTTATGATTAAATAAGTCTTCCTGTTGAGAGCACAATATAGTTCTGTCCCCAAAACATCATCAATGGTAAGCTTCAAGATAACCATGACTTCATGATGGATTATTAAAGCGAGACGATTGAAGCATTCTACCGACTAACAGAAATTTCTATTACTTACAAATTAAATTGGCAAACATCTTTGCAAAACAAGTCAAAGACCTATATTGGGGACGGTAACGTAGTGGCAATGTCACTGGGCTAATAATCCAGAGGCCTGGACTAATGATCCAGAGATGCGAGTTCAAATTCTACAATGGCAGCTGGGGAATTGGTTCACTAATGTGGTTGACTCTTAACTGCCCTCTGAAATGGCCTAGCAAGCCACTCAGTTGTAACAAACCGCTACGAAACACAATAATAAGAATAAAACCGGACGGATCACCCGGCATCGACCTTTGCACCGGCTATGGACACAACAACGGCACAACCAGCCCAGTTGACCCTACAAAGTCCTCCTCACCAACATCTGGGGACTTGTGCCAAAATTGGGAGAGCTGTCCCACAGACAGGTCAAGCAACATCCTGACATAGTCATACTTACAGAATCATACCTTTCAGCCAATGTCCCAAACTCCTCCATCACCAACCTGCTGATTACTACCTACCGCCCTCCCTCAGCTGATGAATCAGTACTCCTCCATGTTGAACACCACTTGGAAGAAGCACTGAGAGTAGCAAGGGCACAGAATTTACTCTGGGTGGGGGACTTCAATGTCCATCACCAAGAGTGGCTCGGTAGCACCACTACTGACCGAGCTGGCCGAGTCGTGAAGAATATAGCTGCCAGTATGGGCCTGTGACAGGTGGTGACTGAACCAACACGAGGGGAAAAACCTACTTGACCTCGTCCTCACCAATCTACCTGTCGCAGATGCATCTGTCCATGACAGTATTGGTAGCAGTGACCACCGCACAGTCATTTTGGAGACAAAGTCCCGTCTTCACACTCTGAACACCCTCCATCGTGTTGTGTGGCACTACCACCGTACTAAATGGGATAGATTCAGAACAGATCTAGCAGCTCAAAATTGGGCATCCATGAGGCGCTGTGGGCCATCAGCAGCAGCAGAATTGTATTCCACCACAATCTGTAACCTCATGGCTCGGCATATCCCTCACTCTACCATTACCACCAAGCCAGGGGACCAACCCTGGTTCAATGACGAGTGCAGAAGAGCATGCCAGGAGCAGCACCAGGCATACCTAAAAATGAGGTGCCACCCTGGGGAAGCTGCAACACAGGACTACATGCATGCTAAAAAGCAGAAGCAGCATGCTATAGACAGAGCTAAGCGATCCCACAATCAACGGATCAGATCAAAGCTCTGCAGTCCTGCCACATCCAGACGTGAATGATGGTGGACCATTAAACAACTAACGGGAGGAGGAGGCTCCATGAATATCCCCATCCTCAATGATGGCAGAGCCCAGCACGTGAGTGCAAAAGACAAGGCTGAAGCGTTTGCAACCAACTTCAGCCAGAAGTGCCGAGTAGATGATCCATATCAGCCTATTCCCGAGGTCCCCACAATCACAGAAGCCAGTCTTCAGCCAATTCGATTCACTCCACGTGATATCAAGAAATGGCTGAGCGCACTGGATACAGCAAAGGCTATGGGCTCCGACAACATCCCGGCTATCGTGCTGAAGACTTGTGCTCCAGAACTAGCCGCGCCTCTACCCAAGCTGTTCCAGTACAGTTACAACACTGGCATCTATCCGACAGTGTGGAAAACTGCCCAGGTATGTCCTGTCCACAAAAAGCAGGACAAATCCAACCCGGCCAATTACCGCTCCATCAGTCTACACTCAATCATCAGCAAAGTGATAGCACTGTCGATGACACCTTCCATCAAGCAGCACTTACCCACCAATAACCTGCTCACTGATGCCCAGTTTGGGTTCTGCCAAGACCACTCGGCTCCCAACCTCATTACAGCCTTGGTCCAAACATGGACAAAGGAGCTGAATTCCAGAGGTGAGGTGAGAGTCACTTCCCTTGACATCAAGGCAGCATTTGACAGAGTCTGGCATCAAGGAGCCCTAGTAAAACTGAAGTTAATGAGAATCAGGGGGAAAACGCTCCACTGGCTGGAGTCATACCTAGCACAAAGGAAGATGGTTGTGGTGGTTGAAGGTAAATCATCACAGCTCCAAGACATTGCTGCAGGAGTTCCTCAGGGCAGTGTCCTCGGCCCAACCATCATCAGCTGCTTCGTCAATGACCTTCCCTCTAACATAAGGTCAGAAATGGGGATATTTGCTGATGACTGCAGAGTGTTCAGCACCATTTGCAACTCCACAGATAATGAAGCAGTCCATGCCCGCATGCAACGAGACCTGGACGATGTTCAGGCTTGGGCTGATAAGTGGCAGGTAACATTCGCGCCACAGAAGTGCCAGGCAATGACTATCTCCAACAAGCGAGAGTCTAACCACCTCCGCAAGGAGTTAGATATATTTCTTAAGGCTAAGGGGATCAAGGGATATGGGGAGAAAACAGGGACAGGGTACTGAATTTGGATGATCACCCACTCGGAGCAGCAGAGAGCAGCGAGGAGGAGCCCGGCTTAAAAACCGGCGGCAGTTGCGAGGCCCGACCACTCGGAGCAGCAGAGAGCAGCGAGGAGGAGCCCGGCTTAAAAACCGGCGGCAGTTGCGAGGCCCGACCACTCGGAGCAGCAGAGAGCAGCGAGGAGGAGCCCGGCTTAAAAACCGGCGGCAGTTGCGAGGCCCGACCACTCGGAGCAGCAGAGAGCAGCGAGGAGGAGCCCGGCTTAAAAACCGGCGGCAGTTGCGAGGCCCGACCACTCGGAGCAGCAGAGAGCAGCGAGGAGGAGCCCGGCTTAAAAACCGGCGGCAGTTGCGAGGCCCGACCACTCGGAGCAGCAGAGAGCAGCGAGGAGGAGCCCGGCTTAAAAACCGGCGGCAGTTGCGAGGCCCGACCACTCGGAGCAGCAGAGAGCAGCGAGGAGGAGCCCGGCTTAAAAACCGGCGGCAGTTGCGAGGCCCGACCACTCGGAGCAGCAGAGAGCAGCGAGGAGGAGCCCGGCTTAAAAACCGGCGGCAGTTGCGAGGCCCGACCACTCGGAGCAGCAGAGAGCAGCGAGGAGGAGCCCGGCTTAAAAACCGGCGGCAGTTGCGAGGCCCGACCACTCGGAGCAGCAGAGAGCAGCGAGGAGGAGCCCGGCTTAAAAACCGGCGGCAGTTGCGAGGCCCGACCACTCGGAGCAGCAGAGAGCAGCGAGGAGGAGCCCGGCTTAAAAACCGGCGGCAGTTGCGAGGCCCGACCACTCGGAGCAGCAGAGAGCAGGAGCCCGGCTTAAAAACCGGCGGCAGTTGCGAGGCCCGACCACTCGGAGCAGCAGAGAGCAGCGAGGAGGAGCCCGGCTTAAAAACCGGCGGCAGTTGCGAGGCGTACCAAATCAACAGCAGAGGAGAGGGGTAAATAGTAATCAGTGTGTGACGTCACCAGGGAGCAGCTGGTGCAGTCGGGAGAGCAGGAGGCCAGTAACTCTTATATAGGTGGAGCTGTTGCTAAACCCGAAACACTACAGTGTAGTGTCTCCCACCCTTCCACCTCCTCTAACCTTTTAGGGGTTAGGGGAAGTTGAAAAGGTAGGTTCAATTTATTTTATTTCAGGAGCCTAACCTAGGTGGAAAAGGTTCCAGGACAGGAGGCGGCAGTGAAAATACAACACCAGAAAACAGGTAGGTGACTGGTTGGTGAGTACTTTCACAAACTTATTCTAAGTAGAATTCAATAATTAAGCTAAATCGTAGTAAATAAAAAGGTATTGTAAGGGTTAAGTCATGGAAGGGCAGCTCAGACCCGTGTCATGCTCCTCCTGTGCCATGTGGGAAATCAGGGACACTGTCCCTGACAACTATGTGTGCAGGAAGTGTGTCCAGCTGCAGCTCCTAGCGGACCGCATGGCGGCGCTGGAGCTGCGAATGGACTCACTCTGGAGCATACGCGATGCTGAGGATGTTGTGGATAGCACATTCAGTGAGTTGGTCACACCGCAGGTAAAGGCTAGCTCAGACAGTAAATGGGTGACCAAAAGGCAGGGTAAAGGCAGGAAGGTAGTGCAGGAGTCACCTGCGGTCATCTCCCTCCAAAACAGGTTTACCGTTTTGGGTACTGTTGGGGGAGATGACTTATCAGGGGAAGGCACCAGCAGCCAGGTTCAGGGCACCATGACTGGCTCTGCTGCACAGAAGGGCGGGAAAAAGAGGGATAGGGCTATAGTGATAGGGGATTCAATTGTAAGGGGGATAGATAGGAGTTTCTGTGGCCGAGACCGAGACTCCAAGATGGTATGTTGCCTCCCTGGTGCAAGGGTCAAGGATGTCTCGGAGCGGGTGCAGAGCATTCTGAAGGGGGAGGGGGATCAGCCAGTTGTCGTGGTACATGTAGGTACCAACGATGTAGGTAAAAAGAGGGAGGAGGTCCTACAAGCTGAATTTAGGGAGTTAGGAGCTAAATTGAAAAGTAGGACCTCAAAGGTAGTAATCTCTGGATTGCTACCAGTGCCACGAGCTAATAAGTTTAGAGAGAGTAAGATAGATAAGCTAAATACGTGGCTTGAGCAGTGGTGCAAGGGAGAGGGATTTAAATTCTTGAGGCATTGGAACCAGTTCTTGGGGAGGAGTGACCTGTACCAAGGGGACGGTCTACACCTGAACTGTGAGGGAGCCGATGTCCTCGGGGTAATATTTTCTAGGGCGGTTCGGGAGGATTTAAACTAATTTGGCAGGGGGATGGGAACCTAGGTAGTGGAAAAGAGGGAAGTCATATGAAGTCAGAAATAGATGGTAGAAAGGTGAGAAGCAATAAGCAAAGGAGAGAAACACAAAGGGCCAAACTAATTCATAATGAGAGTGTGAAAAAAGCAAGCCTGAAGGCTTTGTATCTTAATGCTAGAAGCATTAGGAACAAGGTGGATGAATTAGTTGTGGAAATAGAGGTAAACAAGTATGATTTGATTGGGATTACAGAAACGTGGCTGCAGGGTGGGCAAGGCTGGGAACTTAACATCCAGGGATATACAATATTTAGGAAGGATCGGCAAAAAGGTAGGGGAGGTGGGGGAGCATTGCTGGTAAAGGAGGGGATTAATGCAATGGAAAGGAAGGATATTAACTCGGATGAAACGGAATCTGTATGGGTAGAAATGAGAAATAGCAAGGGGAGGAAAACGTTAGTGGGTGTGATATATAGGCCTCCAAATAGTAATATGGAGGTGAGGGAAGGCATAAAAAAGGAAATTAGAGAAGCGTGCGATAAGAGCACAGCTGTCATCATGGGTGACTTTAATTTACATATTGATTGGACTACCCAAATTAGTAAAAATTCTGAGGAGGAGGAATTCCTGGAATGTTTTCGGGACGGTTATCTGGACCAATATGTCGAGGAGCCGACTCGAGATCAGGCCATTTTAGACTGGGTATTGTGCAATGAGAAGGGACTTATCAGCAATCTTCTTGTACGAGGCCCCTTGGGTCAGAGCGATCATAATATGATCGAGCTCTCAGTCGAGATGGAGAGTGAGGAAATTGAATCAGAGACTAAGGTCCAGAACTTAAATAAAGGGAATTACGAGGGTATGAGACGGGAATTGGGTAAGATTGATTGGGTGGTGTTTCTGGGGGGATTGACAGTGGAGAGACAATGGCAAGCATTCAAAGATAGAATGGAAGAATTCCAGAACATGTTTATACCGGTTTGGCATAAAAATAAACCTAAAAAGGTGACTCAACCGTGGATAACGAGGGAAATTAGGGACAGCATAAAATCAAAAAAAAGGGCATATCAACTGGCAAAAAAAAGCACCAGACCGGAAGATTGGGGGCAGTACAGGATACAGCAAAAGAGGACAAAGGGATTAATCAGGAAGGGGAAAATAGAATACGAAAGTAAACTTGCAGCAAACATAAAGACAGACTGCAAAATCTTTTATCGGTATATCAGGAGGAAAAGACTGGTAAAATCCCAAGTCGGTCCCTTGCAGTCCGATTCGGGAGAATATATAATGGAGAATAAGGAAATGGCAGACCAATTAAACTCATACTTTGGTTCTGTATTCACAAAGGAGGACACAAATAACCTCCCAGGAATATCGGCAAACATAGGGACTAATGAGAGGGAGGAGCTGACAGAAATTAGTATCTCTAGGGATATGGTGTTGGGTAAGTTGAGGGGACTGAAGGCCGACAAATCCCCGGGGCCTGATAAACTACATCCTAGGGTACTTAAGGAGGTGGCCCTGGAGATAGCAGATGCTCTAAGGATCATCTTCCGGAACTCCATTGACTCGGGAACAGTACCCGTGGATTGGAGGGTAGCTAATGTTACCCCAATATTTAAAAAGGGGGGTAGAGAGAAAGCAGGGAATTATAGACCAGTAAGCCTTACATCGGTTGTGGGCAAAATGCTAGAGTCCATTATTAAGGATAAAATAGCGGAGCACTTGACAAATGGGGAAAGGATCGGACAGAGTCAACATGGATTTACAAAGGGTAAATCGTGTTTGACTAATCTGCTGGAATTTTTTGAGGAAGTAACTGGTAAAATAGATGGGGGAGAGCCAGTGGATGTGGTGTACCTTGACTTCCAGAAAGCCTTCGATAAGGTTCCACACAAAAGATTATCATGCAAAATTAAGGCTCATGGGATTGGGGGCAAAGTATTAACGTGGATAGAGAACTGGCTGGCAGATAGAAAACAGAGAGTTGGAATAAACGGCTCGTTTTCGGAGTGGCAGGCAGTGACCAGCGGGGTGCCGCAAGGACCTGTCCTGGGACCCCAGCTGTTCACAATATATATAAATGATCTGGATCAGGGAATTGGATGCAATATTTCCAAATTCGCTGACGACACTAAACTAGGAGGAGGGGTGGGCTCTGATGAGGATGTCAGGAGGCTACAGTGCGATTTGGACAGGTTGGGGGAATGGGCGGATACGTGGCAGATGCACTATAATGTGGATAAATGCGAGGTTATCCACTTTGGGGGTAAAAACAGGAGGGTAGATTATTATCTAAATGGCAATAGATTGGGAGATGGGGAAGTGCAGAGGGACCTGGGTGTTCTTGTGCACCAGTCACTGAAGGAGAGCATGCAGGTGCAACAGGCGATTAAGAAGGCAAATGGTATGTTGGCCTTCATATCAAGGGGGTTCGAGTATAGGAATAGGGATACCTTACTACAGCTGTACAAGGTGCTGGTGAGACCGCATCTGGAGTATTGTGTACAGTTTTGGTCGCCCCATCTGCGGAAGGATGTTCTTGCCATGGAAAGAGTGCAACGGCGATTCACCAGGCTGATACCTGGAATGGCGGGAATGACCTACGAAGAGAGATTAAATAGTTTGGGCTTGTACTCACTGGAGTTTAGAAGATTGAGAGGGGATCTCATCGAAACATATAAAATTATGGCAGGCCTGGACAGGCTGAATTCAGAGAGAATGTTTCCAATGGCCGGGGAGCACAGAACCAGGGGCCACAGTCTAAAAATAGCGGGCAAATCATTTAAAACAGAGATGAGGAAGAATTTCTTCACTCAAAGAGTGGTGAGCCTGTGGAATTCCCTGCCACAGAGGGCTGTGAAGGCTAATTCAATAAATATTTTCAAGAGAGAATTGGATATATTTCTGAAGGCTAAGGGGATTAAGGGTTACGGAGAAAAGGCGGGGACGGGGTACTGAACTGGTAAGATCAGCTATGATCTCAGACGAAGATCAGCCATGATCTCATTGAATGGCGGAGCAGGCTCGAAGGGCCGAATGGCCTACTCCTGTTCCTATCTCTATGTTTCTATGAATGGCGGAGCAGGCTCGAGGGGCCGAATGGCCTACTCCTGCTCCTATCTTCTATGTTTCTATTCAATGGCATTACCATCGCCGAATCCCCAACTATCAACAGGGGGTCACCATTAACCAGAAACTTAACTGGACCAGCCACATAAATACTGTGGCAACAAGAGCAGGTCAGAGGCTAGGTATTCTGCAGGGAATGTCTCACCTCCTGACTCCCCAAAGCCTTGACATCATCTACAAGGCACAAGTAAGGAGTGTGATGGAATACTCTCCACTTGCCTGGATGATTGCAGCACCAACAACACTCAAGAAGCTCGACACCATCCAGGACAAAGCAGCCCGCTTGATTGGCACCCCATCCACCACCTTAAACATTCACTCCCTCCACCACCGGTGTACCGTGGCTGCAGTGTGTACCATCTACAAGATGCACTGCAGCAACTTGCCAAGGCTTCTTCTGCAGCACCTCCCAAACCCACGACCTCTTCCACCTAGAAGGACAAGGGCAGCAGGCGCATGGGAACACCACCACCTCCAAGTTACACACCATCCTGACTTAGAAGTATATCGCCAATCCTTCGTCGTCGCTGGGTCAAAATCCTGGAACTCCCTACCCAACAGCACTGTGGGAGTACCATCACCACACGGACTGCAGCGGTTCAAGGCGGTGGCTCACCACCACCTTCTCAAGGGCAACAAATGCTGGCATTGCCAGCGATGCCCAGATCCCATAAACAAATTTTAAAAAATTAAAAGTTTTTAAAATATTAACAATTAGCAATAGCAAGGAGGTTATGAACAATGCATTCCTATTAATTTCCTGTACATTTATCTGAGATACAGACTTGGGTCTTAACTTTAGTGATGTGCATCATATTTTTATTTTTTTAAATCTCAGAAATGTAGCCATGCTATTTCCTATTTGTAAAACTGGTTACAAAACCAACTCTTGCATTTGGGCAGTGGGATTGGCGTCAGTTAGGACCGCCACATTTTTGGACAATCTAAATGTTGACTTCAGTTGCTCATGGTACATTTGGAATGCCAATGGACCCTCAGATGTCCTCTGGCAACTTAACCCTTCCCAATTAAAAACACACAATTTTGATAGTACAAACACATTGATTTTTAAATGGACAGAGACAATTCAGAAATCAACACACAGTAATGTAATTAATTTGGCATTTTAGAAATTATTTGCAATAGCTGCCAGAGCCTGCATGAACAAAAAAACTTTTCAATTAAATTGAAGAATAAGATCGTGCCGTTACTATTAGTTTAACACTAGTAACTGCTTTTAGGGCAGTGAAAACAGACAGTACCAAGTTATACCTGTTCACCTACATTACTCTGTGTTTATACAAAGCGTAAGCCAGAACCCGTGCACTTAGATGCAGGTACATAGCTCTGCTCACAAGCATCCAAATAGTAGGAACCATTTTTTTAACATTAGGAAAGGCCTATTAAACTGTCAGCTACTTACTATGATTGAAAGCTCAAAAGGTGGCCTGCTGAACCGCCTGGGAGCTTTATGAACTTTCATTTTCATGTTTTAAAGAAGTTTTCTCTGAATCGACTGCAGTTAAACTGCCAATGACATTCATGTTGCTGACTCTGATTGGATGTATTTCTGGAGGTGTCATCATATGGCCTCCTGTCTTCAACCGCCCTTTCCCCACACTCCTGCCATTGGTCACCCAACACTCCTGCCATTGGTCACCCAACACGCCAATACTTGCCACACACTGCCTTCCCACGCCAATTGGAAAGCAAATAGACACTTCATTAATTGGATGATTCTTGACCGTCAGCCAAACAGCCTATTCTTTTCCCATGTCCAATCATTTTATAACTAATAAACAAATGTGTTCAAATTTTAAGAAACACAATTTTCTACTGCCCCTTTGATTGTTCTCCTGGGTTGCGCACAGCAGTGTCCTGGAGATTAATCTTCAATTCCTGGAGATGCCAGGGCAATAAATGCATAAATGACATGGAGCCAAAGAGGTGCAAGACTACCTGAGATGATATCACACCATTTCTGAATGCAGATCAGCTGCAGTGGGACTACAGGGTCACTAAAACCATGGAACCTGATCAGAGTCGCTGTATGAACAGCTCCTTAGTGTTACTTATCCAAAACAACATCTCACAGCATTACTTTCCTCAGATTTCAGCCTGCTCTACAAAATAAAACTATTTTGTTCCAATACCATGAAGAAGCTCTATTATATTCAAAATCCTCATCGTTTGTTTACAAATCCCTCTATGGCCTTGTCCCACCCTACATTACAGCCTGAGCCATTCTGTCTTCCAACTCTGGCATACTGTGTATCTACCCCCACCCCCTCCTCTGCACAAGTTGTAAAGTCTTCACCTGTTTCAACCTTACTCTCTAAAACTCCTTCCCTAAACACCTCCGCCATGCTGCTTCTCCCCTCTCCTTGAAAGCCCCCTTAAAACCTCTCTTTTACCAGGGTTTCAGTCCTCCCAACTTTTCTATTACTGCTCAATGTCTGTTTCTCTTCAGTATAGTGCCTAGGAACGTTTACTACACTGAAGATGCCACATAAATGCAAGTTGTTGCTGTGTTAGTGAGAAAATATTTGTAAAATGGTTCAAAATGAGTAGAAAACATTACAAATCTAACGATAAAGATCATTGTTAAGCTCAAATCACTTTCTGATTTGTAGTCTTTGAATTGAAGTATACATGACCACTGGAAAAGCACATCAAGTATTTATTAAAATTTCATTCAAATAGAAGTAATTTTTAGAAATATAAGTAAAAGCTGAATTATTATAATATACTCTGCATAGGGATTGTGGCAGTGTCTCATCTCCACTGACAGCCAGCTTAGATGTGACTTAAATGATTAATTTTGTGTGACAAATCCCCCCAAAGTGTGGCAGTGTGACCATTTCCTGTACAGTTCATCATTAGCTATATGAATGACTGCATTTACCACAATAATAATGCTAAAAGAACACTTGATGACAAAGGCTTTACAGTTTAATGGTCCGGTGACATCACAGTTGCATGAAATGAACAAACACAAAACCTATATAAAGTCTTAATAATCAGGACTATGCATTTCTCCAAATTAATTTGCTTCTTTTAAAACTGCCTTGCACCTACTGTATCATCCTACATCTCCCCACACATAGAATGGTTACAGCACAGGAGGCCATTCGGCCCATTGAGCCTGTGCCAGCTCTCTGCAAGAGCACTTCAGCTAGTCCCACTCCCCCACCCTTTCCCCATAGCCCTGCAATTTTTTTTTCCTTCAGGTACTTATCCAATTCCCTTTTGAAAGCCACAATTGAGTCTGCCTCCATCACCCTTTCAGGCAGTGTATTCCAGATCCTAACCACTTGCTGCATAAAAAAAGTTTTTCCTCATGTCGCCTTTGGTTCTTCTGCCAATCATCTTAAATCTGTGTCCTCTGGTTCTTGACCCTTCCACCAATGGGAACAGTTTTGCTCTATCTACTGTCTGGACCCCTCATGATTTTGAATACCTCTATCAAATCTCCACTCAACCTTCTCTGCTCTAAGGAGAACAACCCCAGCTTCTCTAGTCTATCTACGTAACTGAAGTCCCTCATTCCTGGAATCATTCTCGTAAATCTTTTCTGCCTCCTTTCTAAGGCCTTCACATCCTTCCTAAAGTGCGGTGCCCTGAATTGGACACAATACTCCAGTTAAGACCAAACCAGTGTTTTATAAAGGTTGTAGTCGGCCAAATATTAAAAAAGGTATATACTTGGCAGGGCAGGGTTAGGTAACCCATCTATCCAATGGCTCTCAGGAATTGGGGTAATGCAGCAAACCATGTTCTCTGGGGAATTCCATTTCAAATGCCAGTTGAGGATGGAATGGGACATATCTCTACGTATATTCACTGAACAGCCTGATCACCATCTCCATTTCTATCAGCTTATCTTGTATATAATCACCTAATTAATTTAAATATTATTTTGGACTCGTGAAATGTCCCAATTCACTGTCAGCTGTGGCTCAGTTGGTAGCACATTCTTCTCCGAGTCAGAAAGTTGTGGCTTCAAGCCCCACTCCAGGGACTTGAGCACAAAGCTAGACTGACACTCCAATGCAGTGCTGAGGGAGTGCTGTATTGTCGGAGGTGCCATCTTTCGGATGAGTTGTTAAACCGAGGCCCCATCTGCTCTCTCAGGTGGATGTAAAAGATGCCATGGCACCATTTCGAAGAAGAGTAGGGGAATTATCCCCAGTGTCCTCCCAATATTTATCCCTCAATCAACATAACAAAAACAGATTATCTGGTCATTATCAAATTGCTGTTTGTGGGAGTTTGCGGTGTGCAAATTGGCCGCCACCTTTCCCACATTACAACAGTGATTCCACTTCAAAAGTACTTCATTGGCTGTAAAACGCTTTGGAGATGTCTGGTGGTCATGAAAGGCGCTATATAAATGCAAGTCTTTCTTTTCTTTTACTATACAACTGAGAAGAACACCACCATTTTCTAATGAAATTACTACCAGCTTATATTGAAGCTCCTAGTGATAACTTTCCATCATTTAGCTCATAAGGATCAGATTAATGCAAACCAGTCTCCAGTCATAAAACGCTTCATGGCTATGTGACAAGTAAATCTCTCAAGAACCATTGTTTTACTTCTCACTTTCTCTTCTCGCTTAAAAGTATTGTTTCCTTTTCTTTTATTGGGAAACCAAAGTGAAGAACCAGTATCTACATGCATGGGTCACCGGGGGTGAAAAGAATACAAGAGAGCAAACACTGGTTGTATGGCTCCATGGGTGCCAACCGCCTCTCTGTACTTCACCATGTGACAATTTATCATGTGTGAACCTAGACCGAGTGTGGGGATAAGGCTTCACATCTGACACTAATCCTTTCCTCATCCAATTTTCAAACACATGCACATTTTAACAATGTCATTGGATAGTAATCAAAAGCAGCAATCTTTACTGGTTTTCCCCTTCCTAGCCCAGGGACCCCGAGGTAACTGTAGTGCACCTACTATTGACATCAACTAACTCAGCACAGGTACGTCCTGTCTATATGTCAGGATCATACCAGGCAATGCATTTACCGATTCAATATCACTTTTAAAGGCACCAGTTCCGGCTCAGCTAGTGGAAACAATAAATAGGAATCATGATTTTTTGTAAAACATACATTAAACTTTAAACTAAAACAAGGAACAAGTTCAACTGTCACCAGAGTTTAGGAAACGGTTTCAAATGTGCAACCTTTTGCTATCAACAGGCACTAATTGTTCTAATTTAAGACATTCCTTAAAACCTACCTCTGACCAAGCTTTTGGTCATCTATCCTAATATCTCCTCTTTGGCTCAGTGTCAAATTTTGTCTGATAACATTCCTATGAAGCAGCTTGGGATGTTTTACTACGTTAAAAAGGTGCTATATAAATGAAAGTTGTTGTTGTAAATCTGATATCTTCAATATGTTGACCAAATTCTGCCTTCTACATCTCTGTCTCTCTATCCAATACTTACTGAAGGGTTGGGATTTGAGCCAGTTGAATGTTGCAGTCAAACGACACAGCATGATAACCTAGTTTCGGTTGAAACTAGTTGAAACCACAAATGGAACAGATGGTCAGAAGCTGAACTACAAAAGTGATTAAGCATGTGGAGATATGAGAAGCTGCAATAACAAGGTTAACATTTGCAGAACAATCGGAATACGAAGTAACAACTGTCACGCGGATGTATGTAAGGTATATTTGATTAACCTTTAAGCCATGTCCAATCACGAGTCACTGACTCAGATCGGCCGACGCCACGATGAAGCAAGAATGGACCCTGCGATCCAGATAACTGGACAAACTTAGATAAAAGACAGAACTGAAAGAAGGGGCTTAGCTAACGATGTAAAGTTATAATTAGGTTGTTTTTGAAGGAATATAATTGGGCCGGATTGGCCAAGGAATAAGTAATGTAATAACGGCTATCGGTGTGCTCCAGTCTTGTACTGTATATAAGCTTGTGAATTTTGTTGATCGGAGAGAAGGTGCTCGCACAGACTGAGACGCTTCTCCCAGAGCTCTGTTTTCAATAAACTGCACCTATTACTTTACCACAGATTAGATGTGAATTTATTTTCACCCAACATTACGTATAATACAACCAATGGATTCCTGATAGACCAAGCTGCTGTCATATTAAGCAGTTCTACTCCATTAATATTTCATAAAGATGGAACTAAGTCATGAAATGTCTAAATAGTTGACAAGGGTATTTTTGTAGAGGATCACATTGGAAAGGCCAACATTGAAGTCACACTGCAGCCATTAAAATACATTGGTTACTACCACATTGTTCCTTTTCTCTATGTAACCTTTGTACACTAACGATTGGGCCCCCACTACCAACCAGAAATCATTCCCAAGATTGCTGAACAAACATACTCAGGGTCACGTCAGCATCAGAACACTTGGCCTAACTCCCACTTGACTGAAATGCATGTTTTCCTTTTCTCTCTCCTTGTTTTTGTAGCCCAGGGTTCTCGCTACACAAATAAGCCAAAATCAATAGGTAATAGCTTACCAATGATCACAATTTCACTTTAACACTGCACAGAATTTCATTTGAAGTTACTGAGGACAAATGCCAGATGTCCATTTGGACCACCATTTTAAATGTAGCTGATCAATTATTTTCCACAACAGCCATTATTATCAAACTGAGTGAGAGGATATGAAAACTTAAACAGCACTCATTACAAATTGTGTTTGTTATCAAGTTATTGTTGATCGCTTACACAGCTGCTTTTCTGGGCAGATTGACTACAAATACATTTTTTTCTTGCACCATCCAATTTTCTCCCCTCTTGTCAAGGGTGCTGAGCTAATAAACAATACCTGTGATTGTATGGCACATTATCATATCAAAGCAACTCAAAGCACGTCACACAAGTATTTTTGAACTATAGTAACTATTTATATAGGCAAACCTTGCAGCCACTAACGCCCAAACAGCAAATACATGTGATCAATTAATGTTTTTAGTACTAATTAAGGGATGACATTGAGAAAATGTTCTGCTCTTCTTTCAATGCGATCATTAACGTCCACGAGCAGAACAGGACCTCACTTAATCTCATCTGAAGGATGGCACCTCAGACAATGCAGCACTCCCTCAGTACCACACTGGATTTTCAGCCTATATTTTGAGTTCACACCTTAGTATGGGGCTCAATTTCACAACTTTTGGACCTGCAAGCAGGAGCGATACTGATTGAGCCAAGCTAATGCATCAGATTCTGAGCCAGTTAACAGGAGCCAGACCCTCAAGTCCCTCACCCAAGTAACCACTCTTTAATAACCTGATACCCAAAATATATATGTAAGATACGAAGTAGGTCAGTAAAAACAAGTGACAGTTAGGAATATAGAACAAAATGTGGGCAGGAGCATAGGGCAAATTGAAGTGAGGAAGATGGACAGTAGAAGCCAAGATGACGCAGAGGAGATTACAAATAGTAAATGCTGTCTAGCAACTGAACACAAAGGGCAGGACTTCGGAAAGGAATGAAGTATGGAATAACAACAGAAAATGCTAGAAAAACTCAGCAGGCCAGGCAACATCCGTGGAGAGAAAATAGAGTCAACGTTTCGGGGCAAACCCTTTGTTTGTATGGAAGGTATTTAGGGGTGTGATATTAGAGAAATGCAAGTCAAAAAATGTACTCACAGGTTAGCCATAACTGTAACTGGGCGTACATTTCAAGTTTAGTGAGGATCTGGAACCGAAATCATGACTGAACAGTTTGGAATGACTGTAGTTAACAATAAAATTACGATGCAAAAGGGTATGGCATATACCACCAAGGTAGCACCACCTTTAGCCTGAAACTGTGCTGCTTTATTTCTTCAATAGGCTGTTTTGCACTGTAGAGAGACAGAGAGAGAGAGAGAGAGAGAGAGAGAGAGCGCAAAGCCTAAAAGTGGGTGTAAACTATGAGCACACTTAAAAGGAAATGTTCAGAAAGATAGTAAATTAAGATAAAATTGAAAAATGACAAAAATGTTGAATGGAAGATTGTTTGACAATCACAATTTGGAACTTTCTTTTCTGGGTTTTGGATCATTTTTGATGGTTGGGAAAGGTCCATACATGCTCATGATTGAGGATCGACATCACTGACTAACTTCTACAAGAGAGATCTGCACTCAACCTGCCTGGAGCCAAAAAGGAGTCAATCAGTGCTGCAACAAATAGCGTTCGTTACTGTCACCTTACTGTAATCTCGTGGTCCGAACCAATGGTTCCACCACAGGCCCAATTCACATATGGACCGGGGTCAAGCAAGGCTGTGTCATCACACCAACGCTCGTCTCGATCTTCCTTGCTGCAATGCTCCATCTCACCCTCAGTAAGCTCCCCGTTGGAGTGGAGCTAATTTACAGAACAAACGGGAAACTGTTCAACCTCCGTCATCTCCAGTCCAGATGCAAGGTTGTCCCACCCTCTGTCACTGAATTACAGTATGCAGACAGCGCTTGCGTCTGCACTCACTCGGAGGTTGAACTCCAAACCATTGTCAACACCTTCACAGAAGCGTACGAGAGCATGGGCCTTACACTAAACATCCGTAAGACAAAGATCCGCTACCAACCTGCACCCACCACACAGTACTGCCCCCCAATTATCAAAATCCACGACAAGGCCTTGGACAACGTGGACCACCTTCCCTCCAACATAAGGTCAGAAACGGGGATGATTGCTGATGACTGCATACTGTTCAGCGCCATTCGCAACTCCACAGATAATGAAGCAGTCCATGCCCGCATGCAACAAGATCTGAATGACGTTCAGGCTTGGGCCGATAAGTGGCAGGTAACATTTGCACCATAGAAGTGCCAGGCAATGACTATCTCCAACAAGCGAGAGTCTAACCACACCCCCTTGACATTCAATGGCATTACCATCGCCGAATCCCCGAGTTAGATATATTTCTTAAGGCTAAGGGGATCAAGGGATAGGGGGAGAAAGCAGGGACAGGGTACTGAATTTGGATGATCAGCCATGGTCGCATTGAATGGCGGAACAGGCTCGAGGGGCCGAATGGCCTACTCCTTCTCCTATCTTCTATGTTTCTATTCAATGGCATTACCATCGCCGAATCCCCCACTATCAACGTGGGGTCACCATTAACCAAAAACTTAACTGGACCAGCCACATAAATATTGTGGCAACACGAGCAGGTCAGAGGCTAGGTATTCTGCGGCGAATGTCTCAACTCCTGACTCCCCAAAGCCTTACCACCATCTGCAAGGCACAAGTAAGGAGTGTGATGGAATACTCTCCACTTGCCTGGATGAGTGCAGCTCCAACAACACTCAAGAAGCTCGACACCATCCAGGACAAAGCAGCCCGCTTGATTGGCACCCCATCCACCACCTTAAACATTCACTCCCTCCACCATCGGCGTACCGTGGCTGCAGTGTGTACCATCTACAAGATGCTATGCAGCAACTCGCCAAGGCTTCTTCGGCAGCACCTCCCAAACCCGCGATCTCTTTCACCTAGAAGGACAAGGGCAGCAGGCGCATGGGAACACCACCGCCTCCAAGGTCCCCTCCAAGTCACACACCATCCTGACTTAGAAGTATATCGCAGATCCTTCATCGTCGCTGGGTCAAAATCCTGGAACTCCTTACCTAACAGCACTGTGGGAGTACCATCACCACACGGACTGCAGTGGTTCAAGGCGGCGGCTCACCACCACCTTCTCAAGGGCAACTAGGGATGGGCAATAAATTTTGGCATTGCCAGCGATGCCCTGATCCCATAAACGAATTTAAAAAAAATACCTCGGGAGTCTACTGTCAACAAGGGCAGACGTCGATGATGAAGTCCAACACTGCTTTCAATGTGCAAGTGCAGCCTTCAGTCGCCTGAGGAAGAGTGTTTGAAGACCAGGACCTCAAACCCGGCACTAAACTCATGGTCTACAGAGCAGCAGTGATACCCGCCCTGCTGTATGCCTCAGAGACATGGACCATGTACAGCAGGCACCTCAAAGCACTGGAGAGGTACCACCAACACTGCCTCCGCAAGATCCTGCAAACCATTGGCAGCATAGGCGCACCAACATCAGTGTTCTAGCTCAGGCCAACATCCCCAGCATTGAAGCTTTGACCATGCTCAATCAGCTCCGATGGACGGGTCACATCGGCCATATGCCAGATACGAGACTCCCAAAACAAGCGCTCTACTTGGAGCTCCGACATGGCAAGAGAGCCCCAGGTGGGCAGAGGAAACGCTTCAAGGACACCCTCAAAGCCTCCTTGAAAAAGTGCAACATCCCCATTGACACCTGGGAATCCCTGGCCCAAGACCACACATAGAAGATAGGGGCAGGAGTAGGCCACTCGGCCCGTCGAGCCTGTTCTGCCATTCAATGCGATCATGGCTGATCATCCAAATTCAGTACCCTGTCCCTGCTTTCTCCCCATATCCCTTGATCCCCTTAGCCTTAAGAAATATATCTAACTCCTTGAATATATTTAATGAATTGGCCTCAACTGCCTTCTGTGGTAGAGAATTCCACAGGTTCACCACTCACTGGGTGAAGAAATTCCTCCTCATCTCAGTCCTAAATGGCTTACCCCTTATCCTTAGACTGTGACCCCTGGTTCTGGACTCCCCCGCAATCAGGAACAGCCTTCCTGCATCTAGTCTGTCTAGTCCTGTTAGAATTTTATAAGTTTCAATGAGATCCCCTCTCATTCTTCTAAACTCTAGCGAATATAAGCCTAATCGACCCAATCTCTCTTCATACGTCATTCCTGCCATCCCAGGTATCAGTCTGGTGAATCTTTCCTGCACTCCCTCCATGGCAAGAACATCCTTCCTCAGATAAGGCGACCAAAACTACACACAATACTCAAGGTGTGGTCTCACCAGGGCCCTGTACAACTGCAGCAAGACATCCTTGCTCCTGTACTCGAATTCTCTCACTATGAAGGCCAGCATACTATTTGCCTTCTTAACCGCCTGCTGCACCAGCATGCTTACCTTCAGTGACTGGTGCACAAGGACACCCAGGTCTCATTGCACTTCCCCTTTTCCCAATCTATTGCCTTTCAGATAATAATCTGCTTTCCTGTTTTTGCCACCAAAGCGGATAACCTCGCATTTATCCACATTATACTGCATCTGCCATGCATCTGCCCAATCGCCCCACCTGTCCAAATCCAAATCGTTCTGGAGTTTCTCTGCATCCTCCTCACAGCACACACGCCCACCCAGCTTTGTGTCATCTGCAAACTTGGAGGTATTACATCTAGTTCCCTCGTCTAGATCATTAATATATATTGTGAATAACTGGGGTCCAAGCACCGATCCCTGCGGTACCCCACTAGTCACTGCCTTCCACTCAGAAAAAGACCCGTTTATTCCAACTATTTGCTTCCTGTCTGCCAACCAGTTTTCTATCCAAGTCAGTACCTTACCCCCAATCCCATGTGCTTTAACTTTGCACGCTAGTCTCTTATGCGGGACCTTATCGAAAGCCTTCTGAAAGTCCAAATACACCAGATCCACTGGTTCTCCCTTATCTATTCTACCAGTTACATCCTCAAAAAATTCCAGTAGATTAGTCAAGCATGATTTACCTTTTGTAAATCCATGTTGACTTTGTCTGATCCTGTCACTGTATTCCAAGTGCTCTGCTATTACATCTTTTATAATGGACTCTAGCATTTTCCCCACTACCGACGTCAGGCTTACAGGTCTATAATTCCCTGTTTTTTCTCTACCACCTTTTTTAAATAGTGGGGTTACATTAGCTAACCTCCAATCCATGGGAACTGTTCCAGAGTCTATAGAATTTTGGAAGATGACCGGCAATGCATCTACTATTTCTAGGGCATCTTCCTTAAGTACCCTAAGATGTAGATTATCAGGCCCTGGGGATTTATTGGCCTTCAATCCCGTCAATTTCCCTAACACCATTTCCCTACAAATACTGATTTCATTCAGTTCCTCCCTCTCATTAGACCCTATGTTCCCCGACATCTCTGGGAGTTTATTTGTGTCCTCCTTTGTGAAGACAGGACCAAAGTATGTATTTAATTGGTCTTCCATTTCTTTGTTCCCCATTATAAATTCTCCTGATTCTGACTGCAAGGGACCTGTGCTTGACTTTACCAATATTTTTCTCTTCACATATCTATAGAAGCTTTTACAGACAGTTTTTATGTTCCCTGAAAGCTTACTCTCATACTTTATTTCCCCCCTCTTAATTAATCCCTTTGTCCTCCTTTGCTGAATCCTAAACTGCTCCCAGTCCTTAGGTTTGCTGCTTTTTCTGGCCAATTTATATGTCCTCTCCTTGGATCTTATGCTATCCCTAATTTCCCTTGTTAGCCAATGTTGAGTCACCTTTTTTGTTTTATTTTTATGCCAAACAGGGATGAACAAATTCTGTACTTCATCTATGCGATCTTTAAATGTTTGCCATTGCCTATTCACCGTCAACCCTTAAAGTAACATTCCCCAATCCATCCTAGCCAACTCGCGCCTCATACCATCGTAGTTTCCTTTATTTAAATTCAGTACCCAAGTCTCTGAATCAACTACTTCATTCTCCATCTTAATGAAGAATTTTATCATATGTTGATCGCTCCTCCCCAAGTGGCCTCGCACAACAAGATTGCTAATTAATCCTTTCTCATACATAATACCCAGTCTAAGATGGCCTGATCTCTAGTTGGTTCCTCGACATATTGGTCCAGGAAACCATCCTGTATACACTCTAGGAATTCCTCTTCCACAGTATTGTTACTAATTTGGTTAGACCAATTTATATGTAGATTAAAGCCACCCATGATAACTGCTGTGTCCTTATTGCACGCATCTCTAATTTCCCGTTTAATGCCATCACCAACCTCAGCATTACTGTTTGGGGGTCTGTATACAACTCCCACTAACGTTTTCTGCCCCTTGGTATTTCTCAGCTCTACCCATACAGATTCCACACCATCAGAGCTAATATTCTTCCTTACTATTGTGTTCATCTCCTCTTTAACCAGCAATGCTACCCCACTGCCTTTTCCTTTTTGCCTGTCCTTCCTGAATATTGAATACCCCTGGATGTTGAATTCCCAGCCTTGGTCACCCTGGAGCCATGTCTCCATAATCCCAATTATATCATATCCGTTTACATCTACTTGCGCAGCTAATTCATCCACCTTATTACAAGTGCTCCTCACATTAAGACACAAAGCTTTCAGTCTTTTTTTTTAACACTTAGACCTTTTAGAATTATTTACTGCGGCCATGTTTGAATTACACCCTTGATTTCTCTGACTTCCACTTTTGCTTTTCTCCTTCCTGTCTTTTGCTTCTATCCTTGCTTCCCTTTCCTCTGTCTCCCTGCACAGGTTCCCAACCCCCTACCATTTTAGTTTAAACCCTTCCCAACAGCACTTCCCAACTCCCCCTAGGACATCGGTCCCAGTCCCACCCAGGTGCAAACTATCCAGTTTGTACTGGTCCCAACTCCCTCAGAACCGGTTCCAATGTCCCAGGAATTTGAATCCCTCCCCCTTGCACCTTTCTTCTAGCCACGTATTCATCTGAAATATCCTTCTATTTCTACTCTGACTAGCACGTGGCACTGGTAGCAATCCTGAGATTACACAAAGTGGAGGAGAAGCATCCAGGAAGGCACTGAACACGAGTCTCTTCGCCGGGAGCAAGCAAAAGCCAGCGCAAGCAACACACGTCAACCCAAGCACCCCACCCACCCGCCCCTTCAGCCACCGTCTGCCCCACCTGTGACAGAGACTGTAGGTCCTGCATTGGGCTCATCAGTCAACCGAGAACTAATTTTTAATGTGGAAGCAAGTCATCGTGGGACTGCCTAAGAGAGAGAGAGACTGTAGTCTCAAGGAGTACTGATAAAACAAGCAAGTCTCGAACTCCAAAGACAACAAGATTACTGAAGGCAGGACTGCTAAATCTACCATAGAAATATTAGAATGCCAAGTCTTGCTGTGTGTACATATTTATTAAAAATCACCACAGATCTGGAAAATGTGTTGTGCAATGGATTGGTGCACGTAAGTGCACTGTCCTTTCATCTCTGGGACCTGGGTTCAAATCTCATCCAGTCTGATAGGATGAAACTATCCTTTCTGTTGGCTGAAATGAGTGTGTATAGTCTCAATACTGTCCGAGTAAGGTGCAGAGCCAAAGCACAAACCCACACACAATTCAACACTCAGGTAAAACAGAACAATGACTGGTGCATCAAATGTTCATGAGACCTTGCTTTTTTCCAGTTTAGGAATAAGGACATTGTTGGGTACTGTAAAGGGAATAGTTGATGCTGTCATTGAGTGTCCAAAGAGAAAATTTCCCAGCACTGGTATCACTCACTTTGATAAATACAAAAACTCAAAAGCAATAAAATTCTGACTTGGATATTCTACGCCACTTCCTAAATTTCAATACACAAATCTTAAGCCTCCAAATAGAACTTTTGGGTCTTGATTTTGAATATGACAAGTACTTTGTTTTGTAGATAGTATCCTACGGTTTTCCTGCATTCAGATATAATTGGAATTCTTCTCATTTGTAAAATTGAGCAATGTATCTTTTTTAGAATAGCGGGCAGAAGAATTTTATATGAACATGCTAAATGTTCAAGTAATGTTCAGTATATTTTTCCAGGCTACATAGTGCCTTTCATGTCCTCAGAGTGTTGCAAAGCCTTTCACAGCCAACGAACTACTTTTGAAGGGCAGTCGTTTTAGGCACAGCAAGATCCAACAAACAGCAATAAGATGAATGACCAGGTGACCTGTTGGTTGAGGGATGAATGCAGTTTTACTTTTACAATGGTACGACAGTTTAAAAAGTTTGAAGCATGCTGTTAGGTCTAATTGTAATCACTGATGAAATGATGTGGGTGCAACAGAAAGAATTCAAGGACAGTTCAAGTTTTCAATTATTGATGGATGACAAAAGGTCAAAGAAGTTAATTCTATTCTCATTGCAAAGAATGAAGTGGGGCAGAAACATGATCCAAATTTTTCAAATAACAAAGGGAACCAATAAATTGGATGGAGGGAAATATTTTGTGTGGAAAAAGCATGAAGAACCAAAGGGACATGAACTTAAATAAGTCACCAAGCTGAACAGCACTTAAATACAGTACTTAAAAGTTGTTCACTTATGTAACATGTAACATGGACTGGCTCAGTATGGAAAAGTCTTCAGAGCTTAACTGAACTACATTGTGGATCATATCATCCAGGGCTGTGCAGGAAACACAATGCCAGCACAGTTCCGAATCAGTCCTGACAACCTCGGACTACTGATCAAATGAGGCATTTAATGGTCAAAAATAGACATCTGTCAGCAACACAACTTGCCACATTTCTGTAAGTCCATCCCGAGAGCACCATTACCACAAGTGCAGCTGCAGTTCAAGGAGAAGGCCCACCATCACCTCCTCAGGCAACTAGGGATAGGCAATAAATGCCGGCCCTGCCAGCATCGCCCATATCCTGAGAACAAGCAATAAATCATTTGGAAGTTCAGGCACATTCCTGCGAACAATTTTAAATGAATGTTGAAAGTCATACAACACATGTCCAAATCTATAATGTGCACTTCCTTCAGGTGACGTTTCATGGGGACAATGCAATGTCAGACAATTACGCCTTCAGTGTTGTGGAAGCACTTTAGTCACTGTTTGCTGCTGGAATTTTTTTATAATGGAACAGGGATTCACTTTCTCCAGTTTCAAGAGCATTTTGCCTTGGTCTTTTTCCATTCCCACCCACTCCACAGAGACACACCACAGACTGGCTGAGATAATGTCTCATATACTGCGAGAAGAAATTTCGAGAAGGCACTCTGCACATAGTCTTTAATTGCCGCTACAAAACAATGGCCCGGAATTTGCAGTCAGCGGCAAAGCAAAGGCCGACTCCACTGGCCCCGAAGAAAGCTGACCACAAAGATCTTGCGATCTCTGTGGCGAGAAGTTTGCCTTTTTCGACGCACAAGGTGATTTCAGTGTAATATAATGGGGAATCACTAGAGCGCTCTGCTGTCTAAGCAGCCAATCAGAATGCAGAATTCTCACAGGCAGGGAAGCAAAAAATGAAAAGCTGCTTTTATTGCCTCTTTTTAAAAATGTTACAGAGAACAAAACTCAAAGATTGGGGCTCTCACATGGGGATAAGGTAACACTGAAATAAATATGAACAAACCTTTAAAAATATATATTTTTATTGTAAAGTTTCTTAAAAATTGTAATTTTTATCATAATGGAGAAATTTGACACACCACAAAATTAAAATGAGTTTTTCAGGGCCATAACATTTGTTTAAGCAGTCAATACACTGTTAAAACCCCAGTTACACCCAATTCAACAATGCCTAACATTTAGTGGAGTATTTAACAGGGATATTACCGCGGCAAAGCCAGAGCGTTCATCAATTTCACTGATTGCCACCTATGGGGCTGGGCGGGGGAGAAAAAGAGTGCCACAGCGCAGCCAGTGTCGGAGCAGTGAATGACTTGACTGCAACTGCAGGATTTCTGCATTTAGATGCACATGCGCTACATTCTGAAGTTGTGGTAAGTTTCAAAGGGGTAGTAACAGCGTACATCGCCGTTATTACCCAGCACAAATTCCAGGCCATAGGTGTATTATAAAGCAACTGAACAGAACTAGAATACAAGCCCTCCAGTTTATGCTGTAGGAAACAAACAGCCAAATATCAGCACAGTATCAAATACTGTTCAATATTAAAAGCTCCTCTCAGGATTACCTTTTAAAAACAGCCTTATTGTACATCACAATGTTTCTATTAAAGATGAATCAATAACCATCATTTTTATATTGTGCCTAGAAATTCCACGTCAATGCATCGAGGTTTCAGTTTATAAAACTGTCAAATCTACCAATCTGACAAATGGATCATACAGCTGTCCAGTGGTTATTATGAAAACATACGACTTAACATAACATTGAAACAAAATGAAAAGAAATTGCTATAAATCTCAAATAATGACAGAAAATGTTGGCGAAACAAAGCAGATCAATCAGCATATGCAAAGAGTAAAGATCATACACTGCCTTTTCTTTTTAAAAGTGCTGACTGACCTATTGTGTATTTGCAGCATTTTCTGTTCTTATTCCTCAACATAACACAATACTACTTTTGCTTGGATCCCCGAATTAGAGTATTTTATTTACTGCTTTAAAATTCCTGCAGTTTACTATTTCAAGCTTTCACACAGTAAAGTAGAAGTGCGTCAATCATGCTAAACAGAGCATTTTGCACCTCACTAGGTCTGCTGTTCAGAGTTCATTCATTCATTGCAATTGATGCTATTCATATGCAATAGATTCCAAATCAGTACTATTCACTGACCCATCGCTGCACTCAATAGTAGTGAATATCAGACCCTGCTCACTGCTATTCAACAGCATTGCAATTCTATGCAGCAGTTTGGCATTTCATATTTTGCTATAGCCTCATCCAACTTCATAAAGTTTAGAATATTGTGAAATATTATTAAGTCTATTACTCTACTACTAACAACAGTGGCTATATAATCCAATACAAAAAGGAAACACTGCAAGTGCTGGAGATCTGAAATAAAAACAGAAAATGCGAGAAATACCCAGCAGTTCAGTTAGTACCTGTATCTGTAAAGAGAAAGGAGGAGTTATTGACATTTCAGGTGTGCAGCCTTCACCAGAATGCGTTCAACAGACTATAGAATTCATACCAGCAATACTCAAACAACCCAACTTTAAACTGAGGAAACACTTAGGAAGAGAATACTGATGTACTACAACTCAGTTCTAAGCTGAAGCTGACTGACAGCAAAAGCTAAGTCACCTTCAACAGCGCATCAATACAGACTTCATGGTCTATTTTTAGTTCTTAGTTACGAATGATAGACACATGAAATTATTCTCAGCCTTCTGTATGAATGCACATACATTTTTTTCCTCAATACAAGACTGTTTTACTTTGTCTCTCGGGAATAGGTTTGTTATCAAGAGACAGCTGTCTAAGTGTAATTCTTTACTCTGAAGTACAGCTTATTAATAATCAGGAAGCACTTTTCAAAATTCCTTGATGCGCAGATGGAACTCTTAATTTGCTTTTCAGAACATTTATCAGTGTAACTTCAAAATTCAACGATGCTAGATTGAGGCATTTCAATAGCAATCAGTGTTAGCATAATGGAAAGATAATTACTAATGCGCAAAGCTGGCTTAAGAACTTATGGGGCTCTTGGCATTTGGCAGCATGCTCTCCCCTCCCCCGGGGATTGGGATCCGTTAAAACACAGACGTGTAGTAAAATGCATGAAGATGTAGGGCCATAGAATGTTTACACACTGTTAACAACAAAGCAAATCATATCACAATGTACTATGTTTAAATTAAACATATTTGCATGGGAGCCCCTGGCAGGGACCCCATATTTGGCTGGGACCCCTGGCCACAGCCAGGACCCCTGGCCCATACGTTAATTTGCCCCTGCTAATGCCTGGGTCATTTCAAAATGTTATGTCCTTCTAAGTAATGTGTGCATGACCATTTTGAAAAACATTTAAGGAGATAAAAATTTTAATGGCAATACTGCACAAAACGAGAATTCAATTTTCAAAGTCCCCACATTGGTGCCAATTGTGACAAGCATCTCAGAATGTTAAGAACAGGCCGCAAGAAACTTTATGCCTTCAAAATGCTTTTGAATCATATTTTGAAACTATGGGGCTGGGGGGTGGCGAACAGGTATATTCGCTCACTTCTATGGTGATCCTTAGCCATCCTAGGGGTCACGAGGAAGAAGAAATATTTTTATCTAAGTTCCAAATTGCAACACTTCCCCCCCCACCCCCCCATGAACAGTAGGAATACATATTCAGTCCCTGCATCTACTTACATAATTACCATCTGTTTTAGGTAACTATGATATCTAACCACCAACTGTGCATCTACAGCTTAAGCATGCTTCAAATAAAATGTTTTGCAAGTGTAAGTTTATCTTATGATACATTTTTATTGTGTAAGTTGTGGGGGCAGGCGGAGCTTTTAGTAGTGACTCGCACAAGACTATGGTGACCATAACGCACATTAACAGGACCAAACTAGGAGGATTTTTTTCCACACACAATGACACCAAATAGTATCTTAAGGCTCATTACAGCTCAGTGTAGTATAGGAACTGGGAAAGTAATTCCTAAACAACTTTTCTGTGTTGCTCTCCAATTTTTATTAAGTGCTTTTCCAGTCTCCCATAGTTACCATTGGAAACCAATTGGGTACACTAGGACTAGATCCTATGTGTATGCATTGAGTGTCCTGCTACCATGACTCAATTTCAGATTATGACACACAGTGAGTCAGTTAGAATTTTGCCATGTAATGGCACGAGCCCAACCCAAGCTGACATTTCAGTGCAGTATTGAGGGAGCGCTGCATTGTGGTAAAGCTGTCTTTTGGAAGATATATTAAACTGAAGCCCCATCTGCCTGTGGAGATGGATGTAAAAAATCCCATAGCACCTTTTCAGTAGAGAAGCAGGGAGTTGTCCTGGTGTCCTGGCCAACATTGCCAAGTGGTCATTCACCTCATCGGTGTTTGTAGATTCTTTCTGTGTGCAAACTGGCTGCCTACAAAAAACAACCGTGACTATGCTTCAAAAGTAATTAATTGGCTGTGAAGTGTTTTGGGACGGCTGAAGCCTCTGCCACCCAAGGTGGAGCAGTGAGGCATTGATCCAATGGCAGCATTTTTCTATTGGATTCAATGAGGTTGGGTCAGTTACTTTGTGGCGTGCCTTCAATGGCAGGAGAATTGCGAGTCGGCACTCAGAAGGGAACAGTGTAATAATAGCCTTTGCCTTTTATTGTTCAAGGTAACTGAAAACAACCAGATCCACTTCCCTATCTTCAATTAGTTGATGCGATATACACAGGCCCTTATCTTGTAGCTACATATTTGGTGACAGAAAGGTTGGTGTTATTCTTCTGCTAGTTAGAATGTTTCAGAGTAACAAAGTGCCTCCTTTAGCATCAACAAAAACTAATAAGCAATCAAGGACTCCCAAGACTTAACTGCCTGCTATCAGCTAAGTTGTAAGTGTGAACAGGTCTATACCTCATTTACCATTTCTAATGTTAAACAAGGTTATACTGAGTTACGACCCAACTAAAGAGTTAAATACAAATACTCTGTAAAATGTAAATTTGCCAGTACAGCCCAAGACCTCTGCCTTCATCGGGTGAGTTTAGCGAACATACATTATCTGGAAATCTAAGAAATAGATGATCATTTCATGCAGAATGGATTTTAATAGCACTTACATATATTTCACCGTGTTCAAAGCGCTTTTTGAGATTTTCTAAGAATGTGTCTTCAGTGAGAGGTTCTAAAAGTACACTGTCCCCCACCCCTATCATGTTGTCCAGAAGGGACGTTTTCACCTCTGATTTCGCCATTTTCCCCCTGAAATAAAATAGAAAACAAGTTAGAACTTGGCAGCTTACACTTACATCCACAAAATAGCTGTTTCCTAACAATCTATGTTCCTCTGACATTAGGAGGTCAGACATCATTAAAGATATTAATTTTTCAAACAAACCAGAATCAAGGAATATGGGGATAGGGAAAATGGGGTTGAGGTAGAAGATCAACCATGATCATATTGAATGGCGGAGCAGGCTCAAGGGGTTGTATGTCCTACTCCTGCTCCTATTTCTTATGTTCTTATATTTTTATGACCACACTGGCCAACAGCCTAGAGAGCCCTGAGGGAGATTGTCCTCAATATGACTACTGTCATTCTAAGTCAGAAATTTTCCTTACCCCTTGAGGTAAAACAAAACTACTGATGCCTTCATATAATCATCCTTCCATGTTTAATCTATAAAAGGTACGCAGTAGCTGAGATTTTAGATTGCAATTTGGACTGTGTGTGAATAAAGCCAACAACATACACTATATGGATGCTGACACCACTAGTCACTTATCCTAAATATTCGACTGCAGTGACAAGATCAAGATATTATATCCAAATTAGCTTGCAGATTAATACTAAATAATAACCTGCTCAGGTTCTGAAAATCTGAACCATCATTGTCACGCGTTCTTAATGTCATATTGGTGCGGTTGAGATATTATATTGTTATAGCCTTTACAGTAATTAGAGGCAATATAGGTGGATTAGAGTTATGTAGCTCTAGAATTATAAATCTTGCATCCATAGCAACACACCTCAAAAGCATTATACTTCAAAAGGTGCCATACATCTACAGTATATGGCAAAAAAAATTACAATTGGCTCAAAGAACTACTATCTGTTAAGTTAACCCTGCTGATTGGTCGAAATATCCCATTGACTACTATGAAGTAATTGCAATCAATCACTAGACAAGTAGGAAAGCTTCCAAATAGCAATCATCCAAATTACTCTTTTGTTTAAACCCAACAATCTGGAACCAGCAACTATCATGAAACAAACCATTTGCATTGCTGAAATAACTTTTTCCACACCATTTTCAGCTCCAATTTTCCTTCTTTATTGAGGTCAGTGAATTCAGCTAAAAATGGCCCATTTACAACATAAAAATATATATTGGCCAGAATTATCTTGGGAGCTGCTCTCACTCCACTGCCGTAACTTTGCCGGCATTGCGGCAGAAACCCCAGTTGCCTGTAAACAAGGCAAAAATCACACATCTGGCGAAGTTATGGTGCACAGCAAGCTCCCACAAATGGCGTGATAATGACCAGATAATCTGTTTTAGTAATGTTCATTGAGGGATAAATATTGGCCAGGACACCAGGATAACTCCCTTGCTATTCTTCAAAATAGTGCTTTGGGATCTATTACATCCACCCGAGAGGACAGATGGGGCCTCGATTTAACGTCTCATCTGAAAGATGGCACCTCCAAATGTGCAGCACTCCCTCACTCCAATGCCCATGAAAACCAGGCAGAAAATTTATAATTAATAACTGCAAGGTGCAACTGATGGACAAAAGTTTAAAAATGTTAATTTCACAATGTTTTATACCGTTTAAGAAAGTAATAAAATTCTGAACGAATGATGTTTGAGTTTTTTCTGTTGTTTTCATGATGGGATGGGGATCAGTCTCTTTTAATGCTAAATTCAGGCACTGCGGCCAGATCCATGGCAAATAACCATCTGTTCAAATGCTGGTAATTGGAGACTTGACAGTGGTGCAGTGCTACCCCAGTGATGCCGTGCTACCCCAGTGATGCCTTCACTGAAGAACAAGAACCACAAACCCACCATGGAAAGCAAGCAAGAACACAAATATTTTATGATCAAGTAAATAACTGAGGAAAAAGAAAGATTTTGCAGAGGGAACAGAGAAGAATAGACACAAAAAATATTTCACATATAAATAACTGAGAATAAAAAGGGAACTACAAAATCACTATCTTGAAGTATTGTATATGGTAGATAAATAGTATTACAACTATTACATCTAAGAGGATCTGTAACTTTCTGTATCAATAGTGTAATATATTTATCTCGCTAGTCATGTGATATACTGCTTCAGTAAATTTGTTGTATTAAGTGACAGGCATTACAGTATTGTTCATGCTATTGCAGAAACCACACTCCAGGTCCTGGTCTTCACGTGAGCAACACTACAAGAGATCGGCTGGTGCTTCTTAAAATCCACCCAACTTATCCCTAGGGCTGCGCCAAATTATTTGAACAGATTGTTCTATTACTGAGACAATTTAAGGACTAGCTCAAAGTACAGTAAACTCATGCCACTAATTTGTTCATATTACAATTGTCAATCAACAAATCATGTGAATTACCCAGATAATAAATTAATGCCATAAATACATTTCAGCATTTGACTCACTATCACAACAGCACCAGGTATTCTGTAGTAGAGGACTGAAAGGAACAAATCTATAATACCTGTACTGCTGTGCACTGGCTAGTTCAATGACAAGTAATTTTACTGCCACAGGCTTATTCATTTCATTTCTAACCACATGTAAAAATATAATTCTTCAAACATTAAGATGGCACAAGTTATTCAAATATTTTTAAATAAAAATTAATTCAGAAGTAGTCACCACTTATTTTATTTTATCTCAAGTAATGCTGACACTTTTGCACATTGTTGCAAAAACACTCCACACCCAGCTATGGGGAATGCGCTGAGCTCTGACATTTAAACGCAAAATTCATAGCATTCCACAGCAATGATGTGCCTGGTTAGTATGAAAACACCAAGAATGGTCTGGGTTGCTCACATACTTATTTCTGAGAGCTCTAGGCAGCAGCTTCCACCATATATTGGAGCAATTTTGATATCATCAGACAAAGAACAATCTCAACTGAATACCTCCATTCTGTCCGCAAGTGTGATTCTAATGTTCCCATGGTTTGCCGCCTCAGATCCCCTTTGATTTCCATTTATATCTTTCAACCTTTGGGCAGACCAATTTTATGCCATCGTCACTTCAAGTGGGAAACAACAGAAGTGACAAGCTGAACGGATAGCTGGCAGTGCGACTCCCAAAGAATTTCCCACCAAATTCCACGCAAGTGCTAGTACAAGTGAAGCAGGAATTCTAGGCCAGTATCTCAATTTTCTCCTGGGCATAGCACAACCATCTGGTCTGAACATTGATTTTAGCATTTCAGACCATAGCTATATCTTCCTACAGGTAATGGGGTTCCATCAATACTGGAAGGGTGGCGTGGACATTGGTTGGCATTGAGGGTGTGGACTCTTGGTTAGAACACAGTTCTGGCAGTAGGGGTGGGTCGGTATTCAGGGTGGTGGCCCATCTTTTCTTTTTTTGGCTGCTGGCAAGCCTGCTTTGTGTTTCTAGCATTTTCTGTTTCACTTTAGATTTCTTGCATTGCAGTTTTTTCTTTCATTTCACCAATTTTTCCTCCCATTGCTTATCATCTTATTTACTTATTTCATACCCATTTGTTCTTTTAAAGTCACTGGTATAACCTTCATACTTCATCCACCAGTTTTCACCTCTTTCCAGATTTTCAGAAAAACCTGTTTAGACATTCAACCCATTTTCTCACTTCCTCCCCCCCCCCCCCCAACTTCTTGTTCCGATCAATTCCATTGAAGAACTCACTTACTGTCCAGCTTCCAGTTCTGATGAAGGGTCCACACCCAAAACATTAACTTATGATTTCTCTTTAGAGATGCTGCATATTTCCAGCATTTTCTGTTTTCATTTCAACCCCTCTTCACTATTATATAATATTTGCTTTCTGTTTTGAAGTTATCTTTTCCTGTAATGCACATCATTTCCAGGATGAAGAAACACGAGACCTTACTTTCAGCCACATCAAAGCCACCTGTTAAAAGGTGATAGCCAGCAACCATAAGACAATTTGCGAGTTCATTTTCACTTGTTGTGGTGGACAGTTTAATTTTTTTTGGGTGCACGGCCCTTTTAAGGAGCTGCATGAGCCATTAAAAATACTGCGCATGCATTTCATTTAAAAGCCGGTGAGCCGGTGCTCCAGAGTGCTGTGTGGCCGTGCAGCTTAAAGGGAACATTGGTGGTGGACCATTTAGCCTCTCCTGGTGACAAGGCTGAGATTAGAAACTCACCACATAGGAAACTGCAGGCAAAACCTTGCTCTACTATTCAATAGCTCAGAATGTTGAATGACTCACACACTGCAGTGCCTAGTATCTGCCTCTCTGTAGAAATGAGTGAACTAACCTACAGGAGTAAAAAAAAATGTATAACCAGATGATGGTTAAAGTGGAAAAAAAACAAAAATTTAGAACATTTAGAAAAAGATCATCCGGCCCAGCAAGCCAGATCATGTACAATCTCTATCATGAGTTCCCTCCATTTAATGTTCTGAGAGAACGTCCTACATAACTACTCTCCAATTCCCAAAACTAATCAAGCAAAACATTCATACAGCTCCATTATTAAACCCTGGCTGGCTAGCCTCCAAAGACAACATTCTGCACCCCCTGAACCAAGTGTCACAGGAACATTTGTGTCCCGTATAATAACTGGCCATTTCAACCTATACTGATCTGCTCTTTAATCCTGTCCTCAACCAGATGCTTAATCAGCATTTGTATAAGAAGTGAACCAACACAACTTGGAACTAAAAAAGTCTTTTCTCTGGAGACACTGCAGTTTTAAATGATTACCTGCACTGGCAGTCGTTATGTTCCACTAATTACTGTTCAAAAACCTGCAGAGCCTCCATGTTATCTTTACAGTATGATCTTGTTATAAGCCACTGGTTACATGGACAAAAGAACAGTACATATAACTGGACTTGTATGCAACAATACAGGATATACCAACTATGCAAAATGCATTACACTGGCTCGGTAACATTTTACATGCATCATTAGACCACTTGCACTATACAGAACTTAACATTTACACTCATCCATTAGACTGTAACAAGTACATCAAGTACATTTAGCACTAGGCCAATGATGGTAACAGAGTCACTGGTATGATAGAACAGTGAATCCATTTCACTTACTACACCGTGCTCCCACACATCAGAAGCATTCCATAAAAAATATTTCCAACAAAAACTTGTTTATGGATACAAGGTACAGTAAGAATACCTGATCTCCGTTGCATGGGTTGCCTAATCATTTTATTATGGAATAAAATGTTTTTTTTTGCTCCTTTGTAGTGATGTAACTTGGACTTTGCTGCATTATAACTGCCTATTTGTTGAATGCGGATGTATATTTAAGTCTCACCTAGAAAGCCAGATCAGTATTGTTCAAAAGACCAGGTAGATGCACTATGTGATTTATAATCTTATTTTGGTCAGCTAGCTGTCTCGCCATGAGGAAATCCAACCTTATGCTTAACAGTCTCCAAACAAAACTACTGAAAAGGTCCACGTAACTAGAGTTTCCATTTTCTGCCTATGTAATGCGTGCTCTGTCTCTCTAGGGGCACATTTAACTGCTGTTGGAGTTTAACCAGCTAACATTGTGCAGTCCATTGATTGTCATGGTTATATGGAGTCAAATGGGAAGAATCCGAACAGCAACAGGTCTACCCCTCATGGTTCCATCAATGAGCCAAACTGACTGGCCAATCGTCGATCGTGCCCTGCAGTACTGATGCCCGACTTCGATATTTGATCAATGACTCTGCAACAGAGGATCAACTCAGTTCCAATCTCTCGTTGCCAGGTATCGCCTTGGAGCCAACTTGACCGCAAAGAGACTCTGCTTACCTCCCCTCGACGATAGATACTAGTTTTTTTTAATTCTATGTCAGAGGTTACATAGTGAGACTGCCACTATATCAGGTGACCATCCCTATTCAGCAGTAAATATCATACGCAAATTCCACTGTGAAAATAGGAAAGAGAATTCATATGGTACATCTATACTGAGATTGTTTAACTATACAGGAAATGCATTAGATACTGATCAATGTTGATAAAATGCTTGCAATGCATGTTGATAAGAAATAAACATAATAGAACAAGATTAACTATGTGGCTTTTAAAAATGGAAGATAAGGGTTAGGCATGTCCTTAACAATGGCTTTTCAAAGACATGTTCGATCAAGTAAGCTTCACTATCTTAATTTAAAGAACAGTAATGCAGAAGGATGACTAACATATATTCCAGGGCTCATAGACTGATACATCTCATTAATGTTCCAATGTGCTATGTCACAAAGTGGTAGGATGTAGGTTTGTGCTCTAATGCCCCGCATAATGAGCTCTGAATCTCACAAAATGACTTTAGGGAGAAGTGACAAATGGATGCCAGCTGTTTCTCCAGAGCCAAGAAAGGCACACTGGTGAATCACCCAGGCTATTGTTGCATACCTACCAACATCTAACAGCAAACTTGTGGCGGATGTCTGGGAATAAGTTGCCTGAATCATTAATCATTGCCTGGAAATGATTTACAGGAGGAGGAAAATTATTCATTAAAAATAATAGGAAGGAGTGATGAAGAGAATAAATAATTTTTAAAAATTCAATTTATCTAGCATTTGAAAAGATCTTTAAGTGTCCAGGACCCTGAAAGGCAATCCTGTAAAGCAGAAGTGCCTGTGTCATGGCACAGGGGTACAAGTAACTAATAGACCAAGGGCCTGTGCCATGGAGAGGTAGCATGCAGGGTCACACTGAGCGAGCGGACCTGCGGGAGGAACAGAGTCAGAGACCAGGGATAAAGGCAGCGCGGAGAAGAGACCTGGGAGTCTGAATAAAAGGACTACCTGTGAGGGAGGCAGTCGGCAAGCGACACAACAAAGAAATGACGTCAAAATTCAAAAGGTGTTGCTGGCACAAGGGAGCCGAGAGGTGAGTATTTTTTGTTCTGTTTTCAGTATATTTCTGTTAAGTAGTTCATAGCCTATCTAATAGAGGGAGGTGCTGATTAGTGGGTAGCTGTTGAGTGTTTCTTGTTAAGTTTATTTCTGCTAAATTACCTCCATAGTCTGGTAAATCGAGGCATGGCAGGGCAGCTCAGTCCCATGATTTGCACATCCTGTGCCATGTGGGATATCCTGGATGCTTCTTGCGGCCTGGACGAGCATGTGTGCAGGAAGTGTTGCCAACTGCAGCAACTCGAGCTCTGGATTTCGGAGCTTGAGCGGCAGCTGGAGTCACTACAGTGAAATATTTGGAAAGCACATTTCTAGAAGTGGTCACCCCGCAGCCTCAGAATGTGTAGGCAGTGAGGGAATGGGTAACCCACCAGACAGAGGAGGAGGACCAGGCAAGTAGGGCAGGAATCCCCAGAGTGCATCTCGCTCGCTAACCAGTTCACAGTTCTGGAAACTGGTGGGGGTGATGGCACCTCTGGGGAGAGCAGCCAGAGCCAAGGCCACGACACCACGGGTGGCTCAGCTGCACAGGGAGGGAGGAAGAAGAGTAGAACAGCAATAGTGATAGGGGATTCATTGGTTAGGGGGACAGATAAGCGTTTCTGTGAAAGCAGACGTGACTCCAGGATGGTATGTTACCTCCATGGTGCCAGGGTCAAGGATGTCACTGAGTGGCTGAAGGACACTCAGAGGGGAGGGTGAATAGCCAGAGGTAGTTGTCCATATTGGTACCAACGACATAGGCAGAAAGAGGGATGAGGTCCTGCAGGCAGACTATAGGGAGCTAGGAAAGAGTTTAAAAAGCAAGACCTCAAAAGTAGTAATTTCCAGATTACTCCCGGTGCCACGTGCTCGTGAGTACAGGAATAGGAGGATAGAACAGATGAATGCGTGGCTGGAGAGATGGTGCAGAAAGGAGGGCTTTAGATTCCTGAGGCATTGGGACCATTTCTGGGGAAGGTGGGACCTGTACAAGCCGGATGGGTTACACCTCAACAGAGCCGGGACTAATATTCTTGTGGGGAGGTTTGCTAGTGCTGTTGGAGAGGGTTTAAACTAGCTTGGCAGGGGGATGAGCAACAGCATGTAGGAGTGATGGGGAGGAATGGGGTGCATGGAAGAGTGAGTGTGTTGGATGGTACTGGAGGGGAAGGTAGTGCTGGAGGCGGAAGTAGTACCATATTAGATAGGAGAAGACTAAGAAAGACTACGAAAAATTCAAAAATGGGTTTAGAATTCATGTACGAAAACGCACAAAGTGTGGTGAATAATGTTGGTAAGCTACAAGCACAATTAGCCGTGTGGCAATAACGGAAATGTGGCTTAAAAACGGCGAGGACTGGGCACTTAATACTCAAGGATACAAGGTGTTTAGAAAAGATAGGGAAGGAAAAATGGGAGGTGGGGTGGCAGTGCTTATTAAGGAAGACATTGTAGTGTTGGAAAGGGAGGATGTTCTTGAGGGGACAAGGACAGAATCCATTTGGTTAGAGCCGAGGAACAAAAAAAAGGTGTGATCACGCTATTGGGGGTGTTCTACAGGACTCCAAATAGTGAGAGGAGGCAGAGGAGCAAATCTGCAGGGAAATCGCAGAGATATGCAAGAGCTATAGAGTGGTGATATTGGGGGACTTTAATTACCCAAATATCGATTGGGATAATGCTAGGGTAAAGGGAAAGGAGGGGAGGAATTTCTGAAATGTGTTCAGGAGAATTTCCTTGACCAGTATGTTCTTGGCCCAACTAGGAAGGAGGCATTGTTGGATCTGGTGCTGGGGAGTGAGGTGGGCCAGGTCGACCAAGTGCCTGTGGGAGAACACTTGGGTAAGAGTGATCATCGTATCATAAGATTTAGATTAGCAATGGAGAGGAGCAAGGAACAATCTAGAGTGGAACTTCGAAACTGGAATAGGGCTGACACAGACTCGATGGGCCGAATGGCCTCCTTCTGTGCCGTTATGACTCTATGACATCATCCTCTGCAGGCTAAGTTCCTGATCTCAACCATGCTGTTTCTAGGAAGGCATAGAGTTGAGACCAGGCACTTCGTCATTAAGGGGGAAAACCGTAGACTGAGCTACTCACACTTCTTAGTGACACTGGTGCAGGCCAGACTGGAAGTTGCTTCTTTATCCTATGAGAAGCTAGGAATGGTGTCTGGAGATTCAGAGAAAAAGTCCCTTAAAAAGGAGTCACAGTTAGGGAGGTGAAAAATTAGCCACACATAATCACAATATATACACTCCAGCCCACCCAAAAACTACATGATCATCTGGGCGAGGCGAAAGAACAGATAAAACCATCGCCTTTCATGACCTCAGGACATCCCAAAGTGCTTTACAGCCAATGAAGTATTTTTGAATTTTGGTGACTGTTGTAATGTAGTAAACACGGCAACCACAGACAGCAATGTGATAATGACCAGATCATCTGTTTTAGTGATGTTGGTGGAGGGGAGAACGCCCCCGCCCCCGTCTCATTTTCATCTAGATTCGATCATCTGCAAGTTGGGTTGTCATGTGATTCAATGCCTTTGGTTTTTAAACCCCAAAAAACCTTTACCGAACACTTTTTCTAGTGACCATTATGCCTCTTTAAATGGATTTGTCAAATCATTTCGCTGATTCAACACACACAGGAAGTGGCAAGATACATAGACCTCACACTGTGTCGTTGCACGCATTACTTTCGAAGCGTTCGCGTATTCCGGATTCCCCATCACGGGCCTGGACTGCCCTGCGGTCTGCAGGGATTAACCAGGCGTTTCTCTCTGACCTTTACCTGCTGCCCCAGGACTTTAAAGTGCACACACTGTACTTCCGTGTCACCCGCGCAGAGACAGGTTTTATTTCGAGAAAGTTACTTCCTTTTTAATTCGTTGCTCTTTAAACCTAAAGAAATCGATTGCAGTAGAATTTCAAGCCTCACCGTGCACATAAGGCACTGATGGAGGGATACAATGCAAGCTTCTTAAACCACGCTGTCTGCACTCTTCAAAGTAAAGCTTCGGAAAGAAGAAGGTGACAGGAAAGAAGAAGGTGACATGACTCCTGCTGTCGCCGATTCATATGGCCACCCATCTTGCAATCTCTAAGTACTATTCATATAGTAAGAGTAAATGGACAAGACTACTGAGACAGGGCGGCACACCACACAAATGACACAAACCTCAGGGCAGGACTGCACCACCAAGCCAGTGCGGAATCCGGCAGAAACGGGCAAGAATCAACAAAGATCAGTTGTAAATTTGGGGACAAGTCACAAACCACGAGTCAGCAGAACAGGATCGCGTGGAAAAAAAGTGAAGGCTAGACATGGTGAGTAGCAAAAACATGGCAGTTTCCGCTCATCAGATTACCCAACACCATAAACATCAGAAAGATGAAAGGAGGAGGAGGAGGAGGGGTGGAAACTGGAGCAAATCATCTGGTTTCAATCACATCGGAATCACATTATTGCGGCGGCGGGGACGCTGATTGCCCCTTTCATTGAGGAAACAACTGCAGATTGCACACAACAGTCGGGCTTTAAAAGAACATGTTAAGAGTGGGTTTAAAACTGAGCCCCAGTCCCCCTTGAGTGAGCAATGTTAAGAGTAGTTGCTAGTGGTGATAGCGATCTGACACGCACTGTCCATCCGCTCGCCTCAAGACAGCATGAAGCAGCTTTCCATCTCCTGTTACAGACACACTCTTCAGCAAGACAAAAGCGCAGAGAGAGAGAGACCGCAAACTAATTATAACCCAGACTGGAGATAAATCAGATTGCTGCTCTTTTCCTCTTTGTTCAGTTCAAGGGGACCGTTTTGTTTAATAAACCGATTTGAGCATCTAAGCAACTGTACGATCACTAACTAACCAGCCAGCTCATTTATCCCAGTGGACACATTTACAGTACTTTCTGTTGAAACCAGCGACCTTTTTCCATTGAAATTTTAATTTTCATAATACATAGAAAAGTTTAAACATGTGGTCACGCCATCCCATTCAATTTTATATCAGTTAAGCGATTCCAAAAAAAGCCCCCCCGCCACATTTTAAAGTTTACAAAGGTTTCCCCCACCTCCCAGATGCCAAGCCCCTCTGGTTACCTTTAGTGTGTGAGAGAGAGAAAGCGCGTTACCTTCTCTGTGAGGCTGTTGTGTGTAAATCTGAGCACTTTCTTTCCTTTGTGAACCCGGTGCTGCCACAGTGAAAGAGGACAATGGCTGGGGAGCGGGTTCTGGTGTCACAGCCGCCTCCTCCTCCTGCTGCCTCCTCCCTGCCTGCCTGGCTGGCTAACCCCAAACCCAGTCAAGTCAGCTTCTCTGAATCCCAGCCTCGGGCGGGGTGTGTCTCACTCGGCTCTCGCTCTCCATGCTAATCACCTTCTGCTGTTTGCCCCGCCTCCTCCGCCAGCACCAGCACCAGCACCAGGTGAGGGCAGCTGCAGAGCCTGTTGGACCCGAGGACAGAGAGGGGGGAGAAATGGGCAGAGAGACAAGACAGGCGGAAAGGTTAAAGAACTCAGAACAAAAGGTCAAGGGTGAAGAGACAGAGCGGGACAACGGGCTTGGGAAGCATGCGGGAGACCCACAATTCCACTGTGAAGTCGGGCAATTTAATTGGAAGAAATCCCCTTAGATTTATAGTATGATTTATACTTTTGCAACTGCCAACTATCTAAACTAAGATCCCTCCCCAATCTGTGTGGTTCAGCTAATTGAGCTCTTGGGAGTGTCCTAGCCTCTATATACACTCACTGGTGCTTCGGACAACAACATCTTGTTCTATTTTTTTTGCCTTGTCAGTTTTCTCTCCATGCCTTCTCTGCCGATTCCTTGCTAGGATAGGATTCCATAAGCATCGGGTGCTTTCCAATAGTTGCTCCATCTCGGAGCCGCCACAGTGAATGTCAACATGCTATTTTACCATGAAGGGCATCACAGCCAAATCTGCTCTAATCCATACACACAGGCACTCTAATAGGGGATCAGAAACTTACTCCAGTTTTCTAGCCTCCCGCCCCCTAACTGGAGCGAGGCCAGTTGTAACATCAGTGTCACCAATCTGGCGAAGATCAACTAACATATGTCGGAGGCAAAGAGACCCAGTGACACACTGGGGTAAAAGAAGCATAAGGGAGCTGCAAGACCACATAGTGAAGTCAGGCAACATAATTGAAAACTCCATTGGTTTCCAATTAAGTTGTCTGATTTCACCATGGATTGAGCCTGGGACCTCCTTCGGTTTGTATCATCCAACTACTCACCGTGCATACCCCCTGAGCCATAAGGAAAAATAAATATAGAAAATCAGGAGATGTGATAGTCGCTTTTGTTGTATACTGCAAATTTTAAAACTAGTATACTGCAAATGTTGAAATTGTAGTATTTTGAAACTAGTATACTGCTCATTTTGAAACTAGTATATTGCAAATTTTGAAATTCTAGTATACTGCAAATTTGCCCTTGTTACTAAGTAATACGGTACAGATGATGTTCAGTGTTTTGTAGAATTTGGAATTATCACGTTTACAAACCACACAATTTGTTCAGTAAATATGCAGGTCAGCAACGTCCACCCCACCGACTGTGGTGGGCTCAAGTTTTGAATCACCACAAATGTGCCTTTGTTATTCAGCACGCCACTCGTTAAAACTGAAATTGGCCCACTGCAATGAAAATGGTAAAGGTTTACAGATTAGCGATTGACCCTGGTTAGCAGTGTGACTCAGCAGCGCCACACGCACTGTGTACACGCACAGGGAGAGTTTATCAGCACCTTTCACCTCAGTGAACACTGGAAGTAGATATATTTGGCTGAAAACGAACACATAAAGTGCATTCACTCTTGGATGTCACCAAAAAAAAATCAACCCAACGCTTTCCTGGAGTATACGGTACATTCCAAAGTGTACCAAAACATGTAATGTGATTATGGTCGGAATAACTACACCACTAACTGTTCGGACACTTGCAATGTAATCTCTTCAGGTGCTGTGAATACTAGGTGGAGTACGGTTGTGGTTGGGACCATTGTACTTATTATTGGACTATCTTGTTATTGTGTGTTTTCTGAAGTAATTGAGAGCTTCCTATACATAAATGCAATGTTAGGAGGGTTTCCCCAGTAGATGGGAGAAATATTTTAATCAAATAAAACGTACTTTTAATGTTATCGGTGATAGTGACTTTTAGAGCGACATGAAGATTTTATTTTCAAAATAAAACAGTAAATGACACCAGGTATTTGGTTCTTTATAGACAAGCTAACTGTAATCTGAAAGAGCGGAGCGTATGCCAGCCACCTCCAATATTCCCTTCCAGTTTCGCTGGCATATTTAAAACATTATAGTCCTAATTTTAAAAGTGCCATTGTGCCAGCACACTCTGCAATGCATTGATGGCAACTTTTGAAAAGGGCATTTTCACTATCTTTAGATTGAGTTCTGATCATGTGTGTGGCTGATTTTTTTCTTAAAGTATTTATTAACTGGGTAATAATGGGACATGAGAGAATAATTGTCACTATTAAGGAGCTAACAACCTGACCCCTCTGGGGCACACAGGAGAGAGGGTATAGAATTTAAAGAAAAGCATGAAACGCTGAGAATACATGGCAAGTCCGTCAGCGGCTGAAAAGTGAACAGACAGGTTAACGATTTGGGGCGAGGCCCATTATCAGAAAATCAGCCGTTGCAATGTAGACATAGTCGAGACGGAGTCAGGCTCAGGTATCATGCCCTCATACCTCAGGAAGAAGGCAAGGCCTTCAAGAGAAGATCGGGAAATCAGCATAGAAAACTGGCAAAAAAAAGTCATTTAGCATTAAGAAACAGTAGGAAAACATACGTGTTCCCTCCATCAATTAAAAACATAACCAGACCCTCTGTTTAGATTATATGTGGTGTTGAGCTAAATCCGACACACCTTACAGATAATGGAACAATTCCACAGTGTTCAAATGAAGTACAATCAGATTGTTATCTGAATATTTGGATTTTTTTGATCCGTCGTGATATAAGATCGCATTCCTAGTACGATGAATGTACTAGAGTTTATAACCTTAAAATGGAAATACAATGCAAATACAATAATATGATAAGGATATGCAGTTCAGTAGCGCAGACTACTGCGGTGCTGGAATCCTGTTTCTTTTAAGTAACTAATTTGCTATACAAACTGAAAATAGTGTAATATCAGTTTATACAAAGTTATGACAGTCAAGTATCATCAGAGTTCACACTGTATGAATTTCAAGTTACTTTATTCAGCACTCTGTTGGTAAAAACGCAAATTTTTATTTTCAGCACAATTCGCAAAATATATTTACTGTGATATCTTGAATCTTACAAAAAAAAGTTAATTCAGGTAAAGTAAGCATTCAGAGGCCTCACTGCCTCACGGGTGCAAAGATTTATTAGGAAAGTAGATGCTATGATACAAGATGAGGTGTAGGATAATGTGGCAAAACGTGCGTAAAAAATTATACTTAAAACAATTTGTTTTTCATTTTTTTCATAATTTTGATCTTTTACTGCATGAAATTAGATAATCTCTCGCACGCTGCAATATAAGAGTCCTCCGTATGTCGTGAGATAATATAGATCTTTTATTCCAGTGGGATATTATTATAAAGTATGTTCGATCTAAATTATGAACAATGAAGGGAGAAAAAGTTTGGTGTAGTCTTATTCTGGAGTAAAAGCGCCACCCACTGGAAACGACTGGAACTGCTTCTCAGGTACTGGCACAGTATAAAGAAGATTTTAATCGTTTTTAAATAATAATCGGATATTAAGTTTAAAAAAAAATAACATGCAACATCTGAATAGATAGACATTCGTGTAGGTAATCAAATAAATAATTCTAGAATTTTTCAATTTCACCCTACTATCTAAAAGGCTTAGGATAAAGGAGGAGGTGCCCTTTTATTCAGCCTTTGAGACGCCGCAGACTTGGGAGTATGGAGAAAATAAATGCCACGCTGACACAGCGATGACTGGTGCATTTGGAGGTCAAGTTAGCATTAAAGTGTATTGTTACTGTCAGACTTAGTCTGAAAGCATATCATTAAGAAATGTTAGAATTTGTTAGCACTGTCATCCTTCATCAGGAGTACAAAAATATTTCAGAAAGCTTTGAATTCTTCAACTTTTCTAGCAAATCTAAATGTACATATTCTCTGAGAAAATACAAAAATTAGCGAATTTCAAGTGTTAAAAACTCCATGGCCCGGATTTTGTAGTAAAAATAATGGGACTGTTACTAAAGCGACCGCATGTACATGCAGAAATCAAGAAGTTGCTGTTCGAGTTGCCCTGCTTCTCCACAAGCTTCGCTACACCAATACCTCGCCGAGAGACTTGCTATTAAAACACATGGAACGTGTGAAGTTGTGGTACTTACCCACTAGATACCCACTAAACTTGGCAGAAAAAGTTAAGGCTTGTCCATTCTCGTGTAAGTGGATTCGTAACAACGTGTTAAGTCTTAATTACTGCCAAACAACTTCTCCGGCACTGAAAGGTAACTTTTACAAGTGTCAGATTTTTTTTTTAATTTACAATTTTTTAAAAAACTTTTTCTTTCTGTCTCTTTTATCTCTCTCTCTTAATCCCATCTTTCTTTCCCTCTATTTATTTTGCTTTCTGTGCATGATTTGGCATTGAATTAAATATTCTAACTTACACTTACTGATTTAGACTTGGCACCTCTCATTGACGATTCTTCAGTCTGATTGGTTGAGGAGACACACTGTTGCTTTTCCTGTTCACACAGTGCAAAAGCCCATAGAAAGCCCGTATGCTCTTTTGTTAATGTCTCACTAACAAGTGGAAATAATCTATCACTATTTAGCCATGCCATAACCTTTTGGAAAGTTATATTCAGAGCCTCCATTATTTCTTTCCTCACTTCCTGCAGGATCCTTATATGTAAACCATCAATTCCCCGTGATTTGTTTATCTTAACATAGTAGCGATTCTCTTTGAATAATGCTAACATCTACTAACAGTTCTACACCAATCACTGGTGATTCTACAATTCACTCTCCTCTGTGAAAATTGAGGCAAAGTATATATTCTAGCCCGGCCATTCCCTTGCTCTCCACCTTGTTTCCTTCTCATGATAGCCCTACCCCTACCATCACTACTTGCCTACTACTGCTAATATGCCTATTGAAAGCCTTGATGTTTATCCAAATTTCTCTCACACTCCTTCTTAGCCTTTTCTAATTTTCCTTCTTTTTACTTTCCAATATATTCTTTAAATTTGTCCTGGCTTTCTTTTTTATTGCCTCCTCTGTTAGCAATATATGCTTATTTTGGGGGTTTTCCTTCTCTAATTTTATTTCTTATTCCATGTGCATTGATATACATACATTTTAGACTGGATTCCCCTGGTTTGGCAATTTCTTCTGTTTGCCTTCTCTTCTGTACTATCTTATGCTGTTAACCTCTTTCAACCTTTCTACCTACTTACTTCCTACATACCTAACATTTCCCTTCAAACTTGTCTACTTTACTCTCTAGCTTTGAAAAGGATTTTTTAAAATTCTAATGTGTGTGGTCAATTGCATGCTGAATTTTGAAATGATTCAATGGAAAGTCAATGGAAAGGAAAATCAGTCGGGTGTATAAATATCGACCAATCCACTACTTCCCATTTTGCACCCCTATCAAGTCCCTAAATAGGGAATCCTGTTTTTATAATCATTTTTCAAATCCAAATTACTGCAAAATTTTCAGATCCTAATTCATAGCCAAAAAAATTCAGTCTTGCTCCTAATTACATAGCTAGATTTGTAATATGTCACAAAAGTAATATTTTCATACTGAGCCAACCACAGCAGCAAGATCCCACAAGATTAAACTCAAGTTCTTTTGTTGAACAAGGGCTATTGGCACGTGCATTACACCATGGAATTATAGGGTCAGTTTGTGAGATTATGCTTCCTTCTGCATTCTATTAGTGCAGAAACTAACAAATGAACAGAAAATCTCTCAAGAAGCCATTCCGAATAGTTGTAAGTTAAACTGTAATTGCAGGACAAGTGGATATGGATATAAATTTGTAAAAGGCAAGTTCAGGACAGATAGAACTTCTTCAAAGAGTGATAAATACCGGGAATGGTCCTCTGGGTAAGGTAGTGAAGGCAAGAACTCTGCGATCATTCAGAAAACAGTTAGATGCTGTAATTGGAGGGGTAGAGGGTAGAACCACAGTTGGAGATTTGGGGGGAGAAATTCGGCATGTTAGCGCCTCCCATTAGCGCCTGGGAGGGTGCTAACGGGGCGCTAATGGGTTTGCGGTGGGACGCGGCAAATCCAATGCCGCAGGCGAAATTCACCTGGGTTTTAATGCTGGCACTAACAGTTAGCGCCTCGGCCTTTAGCGCCTAGCAGATTGTGACATCATTGAGTTTGGAACACCCGTTAATGGCCCAGATGCAAAACTGACTGTCGTCCCCTGCCTTAGCACCTGACCTGAACAACGGCAGGAAGGGGAGGCGTGATGCAGTCAATGGCCGCTGTAGGAGCGGTCTTTAAAGGGATCAACATCCACTTTCATTTTAGTTGCCAATCAATGCTGCCTTCTCAGTTTGACATTGTGAAACAGCTATTTTCAGTGAGTTAAATGTTTCTTACAATCAGGAGTAAAAATTTGTCACTTTCATTCTGCTAGGATTTCAAACTCCTACACTTGGTTATGTTAATGGGGGCTGTACTGCCACTCGACCTCACCCTCCAGCATCAACATCGGAGTCAGCGGAGGCAAAGACAAAGATTGGAAAATGTGACCAGAGGGAGGAGGGCCAACAGGGCTCTCAACAGGAGGTCTTACCCTCCCAGGGTATTCTGGCAGCACTTCTCCTACATAAATTTAACTGAGGAGCAGTGTCTTAGAAGCTTCGCTTCAGCAATGAGGTGGTCACAGAGCTTTGCCATCTCCTGCAGTCAATCTCGAGCCTCAGAGCAGGACCACCACGTCTCTCTCAGTGGCAGCCAATGTCACCGTCGCTCTCAATTTCTACTCCAGTGGATACTTGCATTCTGCAGCAGGAGACATAGCTAACATCTCACAGTTCGCCGGTCACAGATGCTTTTTACAGAAGGAGAAGGAACTACAATTCCTTCTCCATCACCAGAGAGAAGCAGGACGCATGTGCATGTGGCTTTGCCAGGATAGCAGGCTTCCCAATGGTGCAGGGCACCATTGACTGCACTTACGTTGCTTTGCGGACATCCCATAACAATCCTGAGGTCTTCCATAACCGCAAAGACAACCACTCACTTAATGTCCAGTTGGTGTGCAACCACAGACAGCGAATCCTCACCTTCAATACCCGCTATCCTGGCAGCAACCATGATGCCATCATCCTGTGCCAGTCCAGTGTGTCAGCACTCTTCCAGCCACCACATCAAGCTCGCGGCTGGCTGGTCGGAGACAAGGACTATCCGATCTCCACTTGGCTCATGACTCCCCTCCGCAACCCCAGTACTCCTGCCCAGCACTCATATAATGAGAATCATGCCACCACCAGGAACATCATCAAGCAGACCATCGGAGTGCTCAAGCAACGATTCTGTTGCCTTGACCACTCGGGAGGAGCCCTCCAGTACTCGGTTGAGCAGGTGTCCCTTTTCATCATGGTCTGCTGCATGCTGCACAACTTGGCCATCGTGAGGGCCCAGCCATTGCCACCAGGCATAGCCGCACCACCTTGGGAGGAAGAGGGAGAGGAGGAGGATGAAGCAGAGGAGAAGGTGGAACAGGAGGAGGAACAGCAGTGAGGGAGGAGGCAGCCACTCAATCAGCCGTCTGGAAGGGCAGTCCGTGACTGCCTCATCAGACTGTGTTTCCAATAAATTCTACCCCAGTTGCTCACCACATCCCCATCATTCCATCCATTTTGCATGCCATATCACAGCGCAAAGCTGAAATAAGCGACGGCACAAATTCTGCAAGATTCAATTAATAAATTTATCAACATTCAGTAAACACATATATACAATATTAACTAATCACCCTTGTGCAAACCCTTACTTCCCCCCTGTACAGTGCTTTTTCCTAATCTACTTCTCCTACGTAGTCTGTCCCCAGTGGCTGCAGCAAGGCTGGTGGAAGGCTGCTGTGTGTCAGTGCCAGAGACTACAGATGGCCTTGCAGGACGCCCTCAACCGGCTCTGAGCCTGGAAGGCCCAGCTGTAGACTGCACCACCTGAGGTTGGGCGGCGGCAGTCTGACCTGGCTGGATGTCAGGCAGAGAAAAGGGCAATGGCAGAGTGGCAGTGGTGGGAGCAGGAATGTTGTCATCCTGAGAGAGGACAGTAGGTTCCTGCTCCACTGACACACTGTCACTTCCCCAGGGCAGCACCTCAGCATCCTGCTGGCCTGTTGCGACACCGTGAGATCCCCGGTGGACTGTGGTGGACCCAGCGATGATGGCAGCAGTCAGAGCTTGCGTGGTATTAAGCTCAGGGACAGGCTGGTCAGCTGGTTGCTGATTACCTGAAAGCATAAAAGCACAAGACTCACGTTTAGGTGAGGGCAGGGGGGCAGGAAGGGAGCAAGGAATGCAGACAGTATAATGAGCTGGAAAGTGGGAAAGTCTTGTGAGGGGGAAGTGGGATGAGAGAAGGAGAGGAGATGAACAGACCGTTGTTGCCCCAAGGGGGTCGACGTTGTCGATGGCCACGGCGCCCACCACCTGGTGCCCCATGACTCTCAGCACTCGCTCCTCCAGGTCTGTAAGCTGTTGGATGTCTGCTTCACCCCTGTCTGTTCGTTCCTGCTCCCTCCTATTGTGGCCCAGCTTGGCCTGGTAGAGAAAGGAAAGTGTGTGAGTGAGTGTGCAGCTGTGTGTTTGGGAGATGTGCCTGCCATGGTTGAATAGCTGTGATTGTAGGCAAGGCATGAAATGTGGATGTGAGTTTTAGTAGTTGGAGATGCTTGGTGGGTGAGTGGTGGGGGTGTGGTGGTTTGTGCAGTGTGTACAGACTGAGGTTCAGATGCTGGTATGTAGGACTTGTTGAAGCATGTGCTCACCCTGACCACTAGAGTGACGGTGTTGAATTCTTTACGGCACTGTGTGAGGGGCCTGAGGACCACACTGCTGGCCGAGATGTCCTGGGCTATTTCCCTCCACATTGCCCTGAAGAACTGGGGCAATGGCTTCCTGCCAGTGGCTGGGAACAGCACTGCCCTCCTTCTTTCAACTGCCGTGACCAATGCCTCCAATGCCTGGTCGCTGAAATGGGGAGCTTTCTCCCTGGGATTGGGATCAGCCATGAGGATAAGAGGTGTAGCTGTTGAGTTGCTTGGAGGTCGCCATCGGAGCCAGCAATGTTGAGAATGAGGTTGTGCAGAATGATTGAACCTCCCCTTTTAAGAACTGGAAGGAGCCAGTATGGATGATGAGTCCCAATTGGAGAGCATCTGAAAATGGTCATCACTCAGCGGGTAGCGCCCCGCTCTCTGTGTGTAGCGCCCTAAGTTAGGTGATTAGCGCTTGATTTAGCACTCCAGCTCCTCTTTTTTTTTTTTTTTTTTAAACCAATAAAACAAAAACATTAAACAAATACACCCAATCCAATAAACCCAGAAACAAAACTTAACCCCTTAAATTAAAATCTGGTGGTTTAAACCAACTACGCACTCCAGTCCCCGTGGCGCCCACCGGTCTCGAAAGAGCTCGAGCTCGCCGGCGGACACCGCGTGCTCCATCTCCAGGGCCACCCGGCCGCGAACATGGCCGCGGAAGAGAGGGAGGCAATCCGGCCGGTAGCACTCCAGCTCTTTCTTGGAGCGCTAACAATCAATTTAGCGAGAGGTCAGAAGGATTAGCGCCTGGCACTAATTCTCCAACTTTTTAAAATTTAGCACCCCAACCGGAGCGATACCGAATTTCTAGCCCTTAGTTCGGTGGTGGAGTCCAAGTTTTGCATGCATGTTCAGTGCTTGGTATCACCACTATGTGATATAACGACATAATGACATTTTCCTGATTAAATCATGCATTTGATGGGACTTGTATCACTGCATTCGAGTCTTTGTCAGCCACACAAAAAATGTTTGTCAAACATATTTTCATAAACACAGTGCCCCTTTAAATTGCCAGTTCTTACTAAGGTAATAATCAACATAGCTAATGAGGCCAAAACTCTGTTCATGTGTGTAGTGTCCGTGTGTTGATAAAGACACTGAAGACAGGAGTTGGTTCATAGGTGTTTACTAAGCAAAGTCTGGGGGGGGTTCTAACGGATATACACAATATACAGGCTTATATAGCCCGAGTGGCAATTACCGGCATTACAGCACACCTGGGGCTCTTAAAGGCACATACACCACAATTCCTCCCCTTTTAGCTAACCAGTACATCATATTTTAAGTAATTATTAATTACATGTTATAAGCAAAATAATATACATTGCTGTAGTTAATTAATTATAAGTTAGTCTCTCAGGAGGCTTCCTGACTCGGTCCGGATAATGCCTCGGGGGTGTAGTAGTTTCTGGTGGTGTAGTAGGTTCTTCTGGCAAGGTTGATTCGGCTTGAATGCCAGTGTCGGGTTCATCGGGTTCCAGTATCACCGGATCGGAGGTAGATATGGGTATCTCTACTTCATCGTTAGACGCATAGAGTTGTGGTGTAGGTTGTCCCTTTTCGGATGATTTTATGATTTGGTCAGCATGGCGCCTTATTATGCTTTCTCCGATGTCCACGGTATACATCAGTGGTCCTAGTCGTGTGCAGATAGTTCCAGGCTGCCATTTCTCGGTACGGTAGTCCCGGGCCAAAACTTGTTGACCTATCTGGAAGGTTCTAGTTGGCCTTTCATTCATGCCTTGAAACTGCCGGTTCTCCACGTCCCTTCTGATGTTGGGCTTGACCAAATCCAGCCGGCATCTTAGGTTTCTATTGAAGAACATCATGGCGGGAGTTTGGTTGGTAACCATATGTGTTGCATTCCTGTATGCGAATAAGAAGTTATCCACCTTGTGCTGAAGTTTTATGTCTTCATTACCCATGGCCTTTATGACCTTCTTGAAGGTCTGGACAAACCTTTCAGCCAATCCATTGGTGGCGGGATGGTATGGGGCGGACGTGTAGTGCTTAACCCCATTGTTTTTTAAGAACTTTCTGAATTCTTCGGACACAAATTGCAGTCCATTATCAGAACATATCTGTTCCGGCAGCCCATTCCTGGCAATTATGGTCCTTAATACTGTGATGGTTTTTTCCGTGGTGGTGGAGGACATCTTTATTACCTCCGGCCACTTGGAGTGTGCATCAACCACGATTAAGAACATTGAGTCCATAAATGGACCAGCAAAGTCGATGTGCACCCTTTGCCAGGGAGATGAGGGCCACTCCCATGGATGTAGAGGGGCTTGTGGTGGAGCGTTTTGGACCTTCTGGCATCCTAGGCAGCTCTTGGTCATTTCTTCGATGTCTCCATCGATACCTGGCCACCATACAAACGCCCTAGCTAGGTTCTTCATTTTCACTCCACCCAGATGCACCTCGTGAAGTTCCTTTAGCACTTTATCCTGGAGTTTGGGTGGAATCACCACTCTGGATCCACACATCAAGGTTCCTCGGCACACTGACAGCTGTTCTCTTCTTTGCGAGAATGCTGGCAACAGTGGTTCGCCATGTGCTGGCCATCCCTTCACTGTTAAATCGTGGACCCGTGAGAGAGTCGGGTCATTTCTCGTCTCCCTTTCAATGGCAGAATTTGTCACTGGTAGACATTCCACTATGGTAGAGTGGAACATCTCTACTGGGTCTACTGTAGGTGCCTCTTCTACCGTTGGCAACGGTAGGCGCGATAAACCGTCAGCATTCCCATGCTGTTTTGACCCTTTGTATTCTATGTTGTATTGGTGTGCCCCTAGAAAAAGGGACCACCTCTGTAGCCTTTGTGCTGTCATAATGGGAACACCTTTTTTAGGGTTGAATATGGAGATGAAGGGTTGATGGTCAGTCAACAAGGTAAATTTTTGTCCGTGTAGGTAATGGTTGAATTTCTTCACGCCCCATACCAGGCTGAGTGCTTCCCTGTCGATTTGGGCATAGTTACGCTCAGCTGAGTTTAATGAGCGTGACGCAAAAGCTATCGGCCGTTCTGAGCCATCAGGGAATTTATGGGATAATACTGCTCCTATGCCGTAAGGGGATGCATCGCACGCCAGTCTGATTGGCAGTGATGGGTTGTAATGAGCCAAAACTTCTTCGGATGTGATTAAGTCTTTGCATTTATGGAAGGCACGTTTACAGTCTTCGTTCCATTTCCAAACCACTCCTGTTTGTAGAAGTTCATTAAGAGGGTGTAGAAGAGTTGATAAGTTCGGTAAAAATTTATGATAGTAATTTATTAATCCCAGGAACGACCTTAATTGTGAAACATTTTCAGGTGCTGGGGCTTTTATAACCGCTTCAATTTTTTCAGGTGACTTATGCAACCCTTCATTATTAATTATGTGGCCACAATATGATATCTGATTTTGGAAAAATTCGCACTTGGGGCGATTCGCTCGTAGGCCCCGTTCTTTCAGCCTAGTGAGCACCTGCTCCAAATTGGCAAGGTGCTCGTTGTCGTTTTCTCCTGTTACAAGGATGTCGTCTAGGTAGCATTGAGTCCCCGGAATCCCTTGCAGGACTTGCTCCATAGCTCTTTGCCAGATAGCTGGAGCTGATGCTACTCCAAAAACCAGTCGATTGTACTGGTACAGGCCTTTGTGTGTGTTTATCGTGAGATACTTTTTAGAGGCCTCCTCAACCTCCATCTGTAGATATGCCTGTGCCAAGTCAATTTTGGTGAAACGTTTCCCTCCGGATAGTGAGGCGAAAATATCTTCTATCCTCGGAAGAGGAAACTGTACTGTGTGAAGGACCGGGTTTACAGTCACCTTGAAGTCCCCACAGATGCGAATTTTTCTCTGTTCTTCAGATTTATCTTTATTCAATGCTTTTTTCATGACTGGAACGATGGGTGTTGCCCATTCGCTCCAATCTATTTTGGATAATACGCCTGCTTTTTCCAAATTCTCCAGCTCTGCCTCGACTGCTGGACGTATTGCGTATGGCACCGGTCTTGCCTTAAAAAATTTGGGAATTGCTGCATCTTCCACTTTTATTGAGGCGGTGATGCCTTTCAAGGTTCCTAGTTTCTCTTGAAACACTTCTTTGGCGTTGGCCAAGATGTCTTTTAATCGTTCAGGTATGATGTCATCATTGTTTTTTTCCTTACTGGTCACCGTCAGTGCCTGAATGGAGTGCAAGTCTAAATGTATCTTCCTGATCCATTCACGTCCCAACAACGGTGGACCACCATCTTGTAGAATGTATAAATACAACTTTTGTATTTCTTTGCCGTTGTATACAACAGGCACCCTTATTTTTCCTTTGGGGTATACTTTCTGCCCCGTATATGTTTTTAAGATAATGGATGTGTCTTTTAGAGGTATATGCGAAAATAGCCTCTCGTAATCCCGTCGATTTATTACGGTTAGAGCTGATCCTGTATCTAGCTCCATTTTAACTGGGGACCCTGCTATTGTGAGGGTAACCCAGATGGTTTGGTAATCATCTTTGGCAAGTACATTATGTAATTTGAGACAGCTTAGTCTCTTGTTTTCGAAGTCGCTATCGCTCTTCTGGTCTTCGGAGCTACTGTCTGTTATCATTTGTACCTTCCTGTACTTTTCTTTATTGATTTTTTTTTTTCTGTCAGTGGATTTATTTTGTCCAGATCGGCATACCCGTGCAATGTGTCCAATCTTTCCGCATTGCCTGCATGCTTTGTCCTTGAACCAGCAGTCCCTCTGGTTATGGGTGGATCTGTCGCAGCGATAACACCTTTCGAAACCCTGTGTCATTTCATGGGTGCCGAAGTCCTGCGTCTTTTGTTGTATCTCTGCAGCACCTTTTGCTGCTGCTTCGTATGATACAGCCATACTGAAAGCTTTGTCCAATGTTAAATCTTTTTCAGAAAGCAGTCTTTTTTGTGTTCCTTCACTTAAGAGACCGCAAACGAATTTGTCTCGAAGATAATCTGATAGTCCTGCCCCGAATTGGCAGTACTTTGATAGCTTTCTTAATTCGGTTAGGTAATCAGCGTTACTTTCATTCTTGTGTTGATTTCTCTTGAAGAACTTGAATCGTTCCGCTATCAGCAGCGGTGTTGGGTTTAAGTGCTCCTGCAGGGTATCAACAATTTCTTTAAAATTCTTGTCCTTTGGTTTGGCTGGAGTGATTAAATTTCGTAACAGCCCGTATGACTTTGCGCCCATTAAGTTCAGAAGTACTGAAGCTTTTTTTTCATCTTCTATTCCATTTGCAGTGCAATATACCTCTACTCTTTCCACGTATGTGGTCCAATCCTCTATTTCGCTATCAAAAGCATCAATATTACCAGACTTAGGCATTTCAGAAAAGATATGGCGCTTCCCGCGCTTTTTTTTCTTTTCTGTAGCACAGATATGGCACTTCCCGCGCTTTCCCACCACTGCTGCCGATAACAACGCTGTTTACTGCGGTTTCCGTTCTCTTTTTTTTAAATTTACTGTTGGAGACTCGTTCCCGCCGGAAGTCTGAACGCTGACCTGCTTGCTGCGCCGGCCATCTCCCGAATGCTCCCTCCCAGTCCGTTATTGCTTGCCTCCGATTTCGCTGCCTGACTCAGCTGTAGAGCCAGCCGCTGGAGCCCCAGCCTGATGCCCAGGAAGGATTAGTGCAGTACCTGCCACCAGCTTGGCCAGCTGGTGAAACCACAGCTTCTCTCACTTCCTTGAGTCTTCTGGACGCCCGAGGAATCGATGTCCTTGCGGTGCTGCCGAATTGCAGGTAAGTCCATTTCCACTTCGTCGCCACTGTAGTGTCCGTGTGTTGATAAAGACACTGAAGACAGGAGTTGGTTCATAGGTATTTACTAAGCAAAGTCTGGGGGGGGTTCTAACGGATATACACAATATACAGGCTTATATAGCCCGAGTGGCAATTACCGGCATTACAGCACACCTGGGGCTCTTAAAGGCACATACACCACAATGTGATTGTTTCATTGCTTATTGTGTATCAGTGGATAGTTCAGATAAATGCCATTGGTGGCAATCTTTTGTTCTAATGGGATTTCATGATGCATTTTCTGGTGACATCTCATTCTTTGTAAAGTAATTGCTTTAGTAATCACTGGAAAACAGCAACAGATCCCATAAGATTTAATTGTATTGTGGATCTTATGTTAGCATAATCTGTCTATCCTTTGACTGTCTTCTTTGAGTGTTGGGAACATAATTAATGGTAATTTATACAATTAGCTCTCACTGAGACAAAAGATAAGATTTAATGATCCTTCTCAGTGAACACACCGCTGTTATTCATACAATATGTTCGGCCACAGTTTGTCCGAGGAAAACCTTAAATCCCAGTCCTTCAAAACTTCTTCCATCTCAATGCAAAATCTTAATAAAGTATTTGATCAGGAAAATGCTCAGTTCTCAAAACATGTACTTTTTTCACAGATCATCTCCAAAATTTATTTTCTGAATATTTTTGATAATATTTTAGAAAATATACTTGAAGAAATGTGCAGAAACTAACATTCTTTTGGTCATTTTATCTCCCGTCCTGAAGGCATTGAGTCTTTGCTGGAGTACAGTTCCATGGTCACTGGTCACTCTTCAGTGTCTTGCCCAACCGTGAGTGTTGGCAAGTTATCCAATCATAGAGCTATCCCACCCAATCCCAATTAAGTCCCCAAGGTCCACACACACACATTTCCAATAAGGATCACTGGATAGTAATCCTGGTTGATTTTCCCCTCTTTTATCCCATGGATGTTGAAGCTAAGGGGAGTGCCCTCGCTGAGCTCAGCAAACACAGACCATGGATTGAACTCGGAACCTTTCAAGTCTGTATAGCTCAGTTGCCTCTTAGTTCAACTCAGTGAGCCATCAAGGAAGCTGAACTGAGCCTCTTTATAAGTTTGTACAATATGGGTCAGTAATGTAGACCCCACACTGCGCCAATAGTGACGCCACTATTCTAGCCTTCTGCGAGCCTACGCATGGATGAATTGATTTCGTCAAATAATGTGAGGTCGGCTTATTCGAATATTTTTCTGTCACTCTTTGTCCAAGACCCACAGTTTCAGGCACCGACAGCCAGTGATGGGCTGCCAGCTGCTTGTTGAGTTAAGAGGTTCTCTGGGGGGCAGGGGGTATTAGAAAGTGGTGGCAGGGAGGGTCAGGAAGGCAGAAGGAGGAAAAATGTGTGAGGGAAATGGCAAAGCTCAGTCATGACAATTCATTTTTTTTTACCAATGCCTGTTACCAGTGAGCACTTTGCAACTACAACTCTGGTTTACCAGTCACATTATTTTCCACAGCCCCAATGAGCCTTGCACACAATTTGTGCTCAAGCACTATCAAACTTCCAGTTGGCTAGCTGTATTGAACTCATCAATAATACAGGGAACAGGCACTTAAAATTATACTATTGGCCTGTGTATGTCTTTTTCAACATATAACATTTTACAAGGGAATTTGAATATCAAAATGCAAAGTACATGGGGGAAAAATTCAGTATCGCCCCGTTTGGGGCGCGATTATCGGCCATGCGCAAAGTTCAGCGCCTGGCGCTAATTATCGCCTCCAACTGCAAACTTGGCTTTTATCGCCCCCGGAGTTGATTGGAGGGCTAAATCAGGCGCTACACACCTCTCTTAAGGTGCAAGGCCGAGGAGCGAGGCGCTACCTCAGAGCGCTGGCGAAGCTCATGTGATGTCAGTCAGCAATGGAACACAGACACAATGGCGCCGGCGAGTTCTTGCTCTCCATCCACATCCTGCTCATTGCAGCCTTAAATCTCGGCCTGGAGAAACCTGTACATCAAATCTGCTGGAAAGAACAATGGAGAGGCCCAGGGAAAGAGCTCAGAGTGCAGCCCCCACAGTCTCTTCTAAATCGATACAAGGAAGGGCAAATCAAAATGAACCTGCAAAGCGCTGCTCAGTACCCAAAACTCCTTCACACGGCGTTGAATCTCTCCAGAAGTCTCTCTCTCTCTCTCTCTCTCTCTCTCCCTCAGAATGCGTGGTGCAAAAATGTCACCAACAAAAAAAGGCAGGAAGCGGTCGCCTTTAAATAGCGCTCCCCCAGTCCCTTCCTGACTGCAAAACGCTCCCCCTAACCTGTTGATGCTAGCGGCAGGCGGTAAGGCAGGGGGCTCCACTCAATATCCGGTCCGGGGTGCTACCAGGGCATTGCACACTCGACTGATGTCACGATCTGCCGGCGCAGGAGATCGTGGCGGTAGTGTTTAGCGCTGCCGCAAAATGTCTAGTTAATTTAGCCCTCTTAAAGCACTACCGGGAGGCGCAAACCAACTGAATTTTCCCCCCCATATCTCATCCTGTATTAATTGAATAAACTCTGATATTTGAATGGTGGTGTGGAAATTCTACTGCAGTGTTTCAGGGTTAAATCTTTGAATATATTCAATCATTTTTGTCAGCAGAATCTAAAACAAGCAATATAAAATACAAAAAGATTCCTCTGAATCATATTAGGCTTTCTTAGATGGCTCAATGCATTTTGACTTCTCAGTGTGTAGACATAATTGCTATAACTACCTTGAAGATTGCTGACAACAGTTTCTGTCCATGGTGATTAAAAAGGCAACATTATATCTTAGTTCTGAGATTTTGAATTTGATAGAAAAAAGCAATTACCTGTCATCGATGCTTCAGAAAAAGCTAGAATGTACATTTATTATAGGTAGGTTCATGACTACAAACGACAAAGCTTTTCGAGAAACAGAATTTAATCCAAAATAATATGCTCCCAACGTAGCTTTTGCAAAGTGGTCTAAAGGCCCCAAAAGAATTTAGCTGTGGCAGCAAGACTGGCAAAAATCCAAATAAATAGCAATTTAAAGATTTCAAAAGTACAGATGAGGGAGTCTGTTCAGCTTATTTGGCTACTCTTTCCATAGAGAAAAATAATTAGCATTTACATAGCACCTTATCACATGCTCAAGACATCCCTAACCAAAGTCCCAAATGACATCCTCTGTGATTGTGTTGATTATCCCTCCTCGGCCTCTCTGCAGTCTTTGACATGGTCGACGACACCATCCTCCTCCAATGCCTATTCTGCATTGTCCAGCTCAGTGGGGCTACCCATATTTGGTTTCACGCTTACCTGTCCAATTGTATACATAGCATCTGCAACAATAACTTCTTTTCCCTCCCCACACTGTTACCTCTGAAGTCCCTCAAAGATCTATCCTCAGCTCTCTCCTCTTCCTCATCTACGTGATGCCCATTTTCCATCAACATGGGATCACCTTCCACGTGTAGGCTGATGACACCCAGCTTTGCCTCTCCATCACCTCTCTCAACTGCTTCTGTGTTGTCGGACTGCTGGTCTAACATCCACTCTTGCATGAGCCTCAATTTCCTCCAACTGAACACTGGAAAGACTGAAGCCATTGTCTCTGGCCCTCGCCACAAACTCTGTACCCTTTCCAACGATTCCATATCCCTCCCCAGCCACCATTTCAGGCTGAACCAGCCTGTTTGCCACCTCAGACTTTTATTTGACCCCGGGCTGAGCTTTGAACCCCACATCCTCTTCATCACAAAGACCACCTACTTCCAGCTCCATAACATAATGCCTCAGTGTCTACTCTATACAATCTGCTCCTTAAATGTTCATCTATGCCACTGTCACCTCCAGAATAGATTATCCCAATGCTAGCCACCTTTTGTCCACCCTCTAAACTTCAGCTTATCAAAACTGTTTGGTATTTTACCCCAAATGAAGAACCACTCACCCTCACTCCTGTCTTTGCTGACCTACATTAGCTCCCGCTCTCCCCCAAAGCCTCAAATTTAAAATTCTCATCCTTATGTTTAAATCCCATTTTAGCTTTGCCTGTCACTATCTGTGTAATTCTCTACGACTGCCCTGAACTCTACATTTCTCTGACTCTAGCCTCTTGAGTATCCATCTCTTCACCCCCCCAGTTGGCGGGCATGCCTTCAGTCGCCTAGGCCTGATGCTCTGGAATTCCCTCCCTAAACCCCTCCACCTCTCCACTTCCCTCTCTTCCTTTAAGACGTTCCTTAGAACCCAGCTCTTTGACGTAGCTTTTGTCACCCATCCGAAAATTTCTTTCTTTGGTTCGACACCATTTTATTTGAGTACACCTATTTGAAACAACTTGGGATATTTTTATGTTAAAGGTGTTATATAAATGCAATTTGTTGTTGAATGTTTTCTCCCCTCTGTTGCTACCTTTCACTATTTTGTTTCACACACTCCCTTTTACACACTTTTTACTCTTTTAAACTCTTTTTCTCATGCACACTTTCACATATTCTCACACACACACACATGTTTCCATTTTCCTTCACTTTCTCTTGCACTTTATGTTGCATACAAACACTTTCATATAATGTTTCTCACACTCACCCTAGTGAATTACTTCAGAACTGCACTAATATATTTGAACTTGCAGCAGAATAGAAATACAATCAATATGGGCTATCAAATCCCTAAACCTGACTCTTTTTCCACAATAGTGCCTAATATAACAAACGACATGGCTGATGTTTACACTCACCAAATTCACAACAACAACTTGCATTTATATAGTGCCTTTAATGTAGGAAAGCGACCTAAGGCTTCACAAGAGCTGAATCAGATAAAACTTGACACCAAGCCAAAGAAGGAAATATTAGGAGGGGTGACTAAAAAAGAGATAAAAGTAATGGGCTCATTACAAAGTGCAAGCCAAAATGCGCAAAAAACCTTCTGCTGCCTTTAGTTACATATTAAATTTTAGTTCAGAAAGGACTTAACCCTACTGCTGGGATTGTTCCTTTTCTAAGAAGCTTGAAATTATGCTCTGGAGAATATGTCACTGAAACAAATTTAAGATTATACAGCCACTGTAAAAGTATATCTGTTTTTTCTTCACTGGTTCTTCTCCATTCACAGTGGATTTCCTCCAATTTTTTTAATCCCATGTGGAATTTAAAAAACATTAGGCACGATATCAGGGTCACATGACTTCTTCTTCCCATGCCCTGTGTAGCAGCCTTTGCACAGTCTCACCTCAGTTTTATTTTCTCCTATCATTGCAACAACTGGGAGACTGCACTGGTCTCAGGTTATGAGAAAACCATCTCAAGGAATACCATGCCAATTTAGGCCTGAAGGCCAGAGTTTTTGTTTGGAGTTTTTGCAATTTTGTTGATATTTTTAGATTTTACTCATGTCAAGTTCCAGATTTAAGATTTGTGGAAACTGCAGGCTGTCTTTTCAAATCACTCACAGCTATGTTACTCATGGGTATGCATTAACATTGCCAGTTGCAATTTCTCACTTAGAGAAGCATCGGTTAACAAGGGACAGCCAGCACAGATTTGTTAAAGGCAAATCATGTCTGATTAACCTGATGGAATTCTTTGACGAAGTAACAGAGAGTGTTGATGAAGGTGGTGCAGTAGATGTTGTACATATGGACTTTCAAAGGCATTTAAAAGTACCTCATAACTGCAACACAGGACTACATGCATGCTAAAAAGCAGAAGCAGAATGCTACAGACAGGGCTAAGCGATCCCACAATCAATGGATCAGATCAAAGCTCTGCAGTCCTGCCACATCCAGTCGTGAATGGTGGTAGACCATTAAACAAATAACGGGAGGAGAAGGCTCCAAGAATATCCCCATCCTCAATGATGGTGGAGCCCAGCACGTGAGAACAAAAGACAAGGCTGAAGCGTTTGCAACCAACTTCAGCCAGAAGTGCCAAGTGGATGATCCATATCTGCCTACTCCCGAGGTCCCCACCATCACAGAAGCCAGTCTTCAGCCAATTCGATTCACTCCACGTGATATCAAGAAATGGCTGAGCGCACTGGATACAGCAAAGGCTATGGGCCCCGACAACATCCCAGCTATCGTGCTGAAGACTTGTGCTCCAGAACTAGCCGTGCCTCTGGCCAAGCTGTTCCAGTACAGTTACAACACTGGCATCTATCCGACAATGTGGAAATCTGCCCAGACATGTCCTGTCCACAAAAAGCAGGACAAATCCAACCCGGCCAATTACCGCCCCATCAGTCTACTCTCAATCATCAGCAAAGTGATGGAAGGTGTCATCGACAGTGCTATCAAGCAGCACTTACTCAGCAATAACCTGCTCACTGATGCCCAGTTTGGATTCCGCCAAGACCACTCGGCTCCCGATCTCATTACAGCCTTGTTCCAAACATGGACAAAGGAGCTGAATTCCAGAGGTGAGGTGAGAGTGACTTGACATCAAGGCAGCATTTGACCAAGTCTGGCATCAAGGAGTCCTAGTAAAACTGAAGTCAATGGGAATCAGGGGGTTAAACACTCCACTGGCTGGAGTCATACCTAGCACAAAGGAAGATAGTTGTGGTGGTTGAAGGTCAATCATCACAGCCCCAGGACATCGCTGCAGGAGTTCCTCAGGGCAGTGTCCTAGGCCCAACCATCTTCAGCTGCTTCATCAATGATCTTCCCTCCAACATAAGGTCAGAAATGGGGATGTTTGCTGATGACTGCACAGTGTTCAGCACCATTCACAACTCCACAGATAATGAAGCAGTCCATGCCTGCATGCAACAAGACCTGGACGACGTTCAGGCTTGGGCTGATGAGTGGCAGGTAACATTCGCGCCACAGAAGTGCCAGGCAATGACTATCTCCAACAAGCGAGAGTCTAACCACCTCCCGTTGACATTCAATGGCATTACCATCGCCGAATCCCCCACTAGCAACATCCTGGGGATCACCATTAACCAGAGACTTAACTGGACCAGCCACATAAATACTGTGGCAACAAGAGCAGGTCAGAGGTATTCTGCGGTGAGTGTCTCACCTCCTGACTCCCCAAAGCCTTGTCGCTATCTACAAGGCACAAGTAAGGAGTGTGATGGAATACTTGCCACTTGCCTGGATGAGTGCAGCGCCAACAACACTTAAGAAGATCGACACCATCCAGGGCAAAGCAGCCCGCTTGATTGGCACCCCATCCACCACCTTAAACATTCACTCCCTCCACCACCAGCGTACCGTGGCTGCAGTGTGTACCATCTACAAGATGCACTGCAGCAACTCGCCAAGGCTTCTTCGGTAGCACCTCCCAAACCCGCGACCTCTTGCACCTAAAAGGACAAGGGCAGCAGGTGCATGGGAACACCACCACCTCCAAATTCCCCTCCAAGTCACACACACACTCAGAGCAGCGGCGGCAGGCAGGCGGACCTGCGAGGGAATGAGGCGGCTGAGCGGCGGCAGTTTAAAAAGCGGCTCTGAGACCAGGTAGGCCTCAGAGCGTACTAATCTGCAGTCTCCGACCTCAGAGGGAGGGAGAGAAGTAAAAAGTAATCGAAGTGTGACGTCACCAGAAAGCAGGTAAGTGATTGATTGGTGAGTATTTCTCTCTTTTTAAAATTTTAACTTTGTGGTTTATAGTTACTAAGGTCTCTCTGGTGTAGCGGGGACTGTTGGTAAACCATTTAACTGTAGTGTAATTGGTGGGATTGATTTGATTTAATTTAATTTCAATTAATTAAAAGGTAAGTCATGGCAGGACAGCCCGGCCACGTGGTATGCTCCTCCTGTGCTATGTGGGAACTCAGGGACACTTCCTGTGTCCCTGACAACTACGTGTGCAGGAAGTGTATCCAGCTGCAGCTACTGACAGACCGCATTGCGGTGCTGGAGCTGCGATTGGATGCATACTGGAGCGTTTGCAATGCGAGGACGTCGTGAATAGCACATTTAGGGAGTTGGATACACCGCAGGTAGAGGCTGGACAGGCAGAAAGGGAAGGGGTGACCAACAGGCAGAGTACTAGGTGCAGGCAGGTAGTGCAGGGGTCCCCTATGGACATCCCACTCTCAAACAGATACACCACTTTGAGTACTGTTGGGGGGGATGGCTTATCAGAGGAAGGCAGCAGCAGCCAACTTCCTGGCACCAGGGGTGGCTCTGCTGCACAGGATGGGAGGAAAAAGAGGGGAAGAGCTATAGTAATAGGGGATTCTATTGTAAGGGGAATAGATAGGCGTTTCTGTGGCCGCAAACGAGACTCCAGGATGGTGTGTTGCCTCCCTGGTGCAAGGGTCAAGGATGTCTCGGAGTGGCTGCAGAAAATTTTGGAAGGGGAGGGCGAACAGCCAGTTGTCGTGGTGCATATAGGTAGTAACGATATAGGTAAAAACTGGGATGAGGTCCTAAAAGCTGAATATAGGGAGTTAGGAGGTAAATTTAAAAATAGGACCTCAAAGGTAGTAATCTCAGGATTGCTACCAGTGCCACGTGCTAGTCAGAGTAGAAATAGAAGGATATTTCAGATGAATACGTGGCTAGAGGAATGGTGCAACAGGGAGGGATTCAAGTTCCTGGGACATTGGAACCGGTTCTGGGGGAGATGGGACCAGTACAAACTGGATGCTTTGCACCTGGGCAGGGCTGGAACCGATGTCCTAGGGGGAGTGTTTGCTAGTGCTCTGGGGGAGGGTTTAAACTAAGATGGCAGGGGGTTGGGAACCTGAGCAGGGGGATAGAGGAAAGGGAAACAAGGATAAAAGCAAAAGAAAGGAAGGAGAAAAACAAAAGTGGCAGTCAGAGAAATCAACGGTTTAAATCAAACATGGCCACAGTAAATAATAATTCTAATAGGTCTAAGAGCGTTAAAAAAATAAGCCTGAAGGCTTTGTGTCTTAATGCGAGGAGCATTCTGATGTGCCAAATAACTGCCTGAATCCATGAGGTTAAAGTTTAAAACTAAAGGCTTTTATTAAGTAAGAACATGGCATCAAGTTAACACAGGGCAACCATCATTCATCACCGACCCAGCCCTTATGAGTAAGACCCAGCTCCTTTAAGTAAGACTCACACCAATCTGGAGGATCCAGAGGGGCGGGGCTAGGGAGGAGCATTAGTGGTTACACCGGTAGAACATTCCAGACATTAACAAGTACAACAACAACAGACAATACAAATGCTAGAACACAGAGTTATTTCATCACATTCACCCCCTGCTATAGGTTCAGTCTGTCAGGAGGTCTGATAATCCTCTGGGAATAACGTAACTCTTGCTGACGCTCCTCCCGGAGTACTAACTCCGGTTCATTCGAATTCCCAGAATCATCAGTATTTTCCACACTGAGGGTTTGTGTCTCTGAAGGTCCAATACCACAATTGAAAACTCTACTTTCAGAGTCAAACTCTTTTCGAGCTCCAGCAGGTGCAAGATCTTTAATAGAGACCGTATCCTCTCGCCCATCTGGATATTGAATATACGCATACTGGGGATTAGCATGGAGGAGTGGTACTTCCTCCACCAGTGGATCAGTCTTGTGGCCTCTCACATGTCTGCACAACAACACAGGGCCCGTGGTTGTCAACCATGTGGGTAACATTACTCCAGTAGTAGCTTTTCTTGGAAAACTAAACATCCTTTCATGAGGGGTGGCATTCGTCGCTGTACACAAAAGAGACCTTATGGAATGCAGCATGTCTGGCAGGACATCCTGCCAGCGAGAGGTCGGCAGGCCTCGCGACTTCAGAGACAGTACGATAGCCTTCCACACTGTCACATTTTCTTTCTCGACCTGCCCATTACCACGAGGGTTATAGCTGGTAGTTCTACTCGTTGCAATCCCTTCCGATAGCAAAAACTGTTGCAATTCTTTGCTCATAAAGGAAGAACCCCTATCACTATGTATATAGTTAGGCATGCCAAACAAGGAAAACAGTTGGCAGAGGCATTTAATTACAACAGCACTAGTCACATCCGGACAGGGGATAACAAAAGGGAACCGAGAGTACTCGTCTATAATATTAAGAAAATAGACATTACGGTCGCTCGATGGAAGGGGACCTTTAAAATCGAGACTCAAACGCTCAAATGGTCGAGTTGCTTTAATAAGATGAGCTGGCTCGGACGGCTTATAGAAGCGGGGTTTGCATTCAGCACAAACACGACAGGTTCTGGTCATTGTCCGGACCTCCTCAATAGAGTAGGGTAGATTGTGGGACTTAATGAAGTGGTTCATTCTGGTAACCCCAGGGTGGCAGAGTGTGTCGTGGAGACTTTGAAGCTTATCTATACCTAGACTAGCACATACTCCTCGTGACAAAGCATCCGATGGCTCATTAAATACTCATATTAACTGGACAAATCAAATTGGGCAGAGCAGCCTTGAGGATGAGTTCATTGAGTGTATTAGGGATGGATTTCTTGAGCAGTATGTAACTGAACCGACCAGGGGGCAAGCAACCTTAGATTTGGTCCTGTGTAATGAGACAGGATTAATTAAAAATGTCCTAGTAAAGGATCCCCTTGGAATGAGTGACCACAACATGGTTGAATTCCATATTCAAGTAGAGGGTGAGAAGGTTGGATCTCAAACAAGCATGCTGAGCTTGAATAAAGGAGACTATGAACGTATGAGAGCGGAATTGATTAGAGTGGACTGGGAAAATAGATTAAAGGGTAAGACGGTACATGATCAGTGGTGTACATTTAAGGAGTTATTTTACAACTTCCAAAAAATATATATTCCACTGAGGAAAAAAGGGTGTAAAAGAAAAGATAGCCATCCGTGGCTAAGTAAAGTAAGGATAGTATCCGACTAAAAACAAGGGCATATAAGGTAGCCAAATCTAGTGGGAGGATAGAAGATTGGGAAGTCTTTAAAAGTCAGCAAAAAATAACTAAAAGATTGATTAAGAAAGGGAAGATAGATTATGAAAGTAAATTAGCAAAAAATATAAAAACAGATAGCAAAAGTTTCTATAGTTATTTAAAAAGAAAAAGGGTGGCTAAAGTAAATGTTGGTCCCTTAGAGGATGAGACCGGGAAATTAATGGTGGGAAACATGGAGATGGCAAAAACGCTGAACAAATATTTTGTATCAGTCTTTACGGTAGAGGACACTAAGAATATCCCAACACTGGACAAACAGGGGGCTCTAGGGGGAGAGCTAAATACAATTAAAATCACTAAGGAAGTGGTACTTGGTAAAATAATGGGACTCAAGCCGGATAAATCCCCTGGACCTGATGGCTTACATCCTAGGGTCTTGAGGGAAGTGGCGGTAGGGATTGTGGATGCATTGGTAATAATTTTCCAAAACTCCCTGGACTCAGCAAAGGTCCCAGCAGATTGGAAAACTGCTAATGTAACACCCTTATTTAAAAAGGGTAGTAGGCAGAAGGCTGGAAACTATAGACCTGTTAGCCTAACATCTGTGGTTGGTAAAATGTTAGAGTCCATTATTAAGGAGACAATAACGGGACATTTGGATAAACATAATTTAATAGGACAAACTCAGCATGGTTTCATGAAGGGGAAGTCATGTTTGACAAATTTGCTTGAGTTCTTTGAGGAAGTAACATACAGGGTGGATAAAGGAGAACCAGTGGACGTAGTGTATTTAGACTTCCAAAAGGCATTTGACAAGATGCCACACAAAAGATTATTGCTCAAGCTAAAAAATCACGGGATTGGGGGTAATATTCTGGCGTGGGTGGAGGATTGGCTCTCTAACAGAAAGCAGAGAGTTGGGATAAATGGTTCATTCTCAGACTGGCAATCAGTAACTAGTGGTGTTCCGTAGGGGTCAGTGCTGGGTCCCCAACTCTTTACAATCTATATTAACGATTTGGAGGAGGGGACCGAGTGTAACACATCAAAGTTTGCAGATGATACAAAGATGGGAGGGAAAGTAGTGAGTGAGGAGGACATAAAAAACCTGCAAAGTGACATAGACAGGCTAAGTAAATGGGCAGAGATTTGGCAGATGGAATACAATACTGGAAAGTGTGAGGTTATGCACTTTGGCAGGAAAAATCATAGAGCAAGTTATTATCTTAATGGCAAGAAACTGGAAAGTACTGTAGTACAAAGGGATCTGGGGGTCCTGGTGCACGAAACTCAAAAAGTTAGTATGCAGGTGCAGCAAGTGATCAAGAAGGCCAATGGAATGTTGGCTTTTATTGCTAGGGGGATAGAATATAAAAACAGGGAGGTATTGCGGCAGTTATACAAGGTATTGCTGAGACCGCACCTGGAATACTGCATACAGTTTTGGTGTCCATACTTAAGAAAAGACATACTTGCTCTCGAGTCAGTACAAAGAAGGTTCACTCGGTTAATCCCGGGGATGAGGGGATGGTCATATGAAGAGAGGTTGAGTAGATTGGGACTGTATTCATTGGAGTTCAGAAGAATGAGAGGCGATCTTATTGAAACATATAAGATTGTGAAGGGGCTTGATCGGGTGGATGCGGTAAGGATGTTCCCAGTGATGGGTGAAACTAGAACTAGGGGGCATAATCTTAAAATAAGGGGCTGCTCTTTCAAAACTGAGATGAGGAGAAACTTCTTCACTCAGAGGGTGGTAGGTTTGTGGAATTTGCTGCCCCAGAAAGCTGTGGAAGCTACATCATTAAATAAATTTAAAACAGAAACAGATAGTTTCCTAGAAGTAAAGGGAATTAAGGGTTACGGGGAGCGGGCAGGAAATTGGACATGAGTCTAGGTTCGGAATGGTCATGGCCCTGTGGGTAGTGGAGCGGGCCCAGGGGCCATGTAGCCTGGTTCTGCTCCTACTTCTTGTGTTCTAATTCTGTGTTAGATTTCAGGAGATGGTTTTATTCCTGTTCCTGGCTGGGGTGGAGATCGCCTTTACAGAAGGTAAGTACTGTAGAAAATATAGGGACAGAGTGATCTCCTGGAAGAGTTTCGATCGCCTAGATGGGTCGGAGAGGAATTTCCCAGATTTTTTTCTCCCAAATTGGCCATTGGGTTTTTTATCTGGTTTTTCTCCTGGGAGATCACATGGGTTCAGGTGGGATGGAGAGTGATAGAAGATTTGAGGTTAGGATCAGATCAGCCATGATCTTATTGAATGGTGGAGCAGGCTCGAGGGGCCGATTGGCCTACTCCTGCTCCTATTTCTTATGTTCTTATGTTCTTAGGCCTGTACTGAATATCATAGTCATATGTTGACAGTTCTATTCGCCATCTTAAAATCTTATCATTTTTGATCTTGCCTCTCTGCTTAGTATTGAACATAAAGGCCACAGATCGCTGGTCAGTAATGAGCGTAAAACATTGGCCAGCGAGATAATGTCTCCAATACCTGACTGCTTCGATAATCGCCTGTGCCTCCTTTTCCACTGAAGAATGTCGAACATCTGGTCTTTGCAATGTACGAGAGAAGAAAGCTACTGGTCTACCAGCTTAGTTAAGCGTTGCTGCCAACGCAAAATCAGATGCATCACTTTCCACTTGAAAAGGGATCTTCTCATCCACGGCTCATACCACTGCCTTCTCAATGTCCCGTTTGATATTAAGGAAAGCCTCCTGAGCTTCCGCCGATAGTGGAAAAGACGTCGACTAAGAGGTCGGGCTTTATCTGAGTAGTTAGCCACCCACTGGGCATAGTACAAGAATAATCCCAGGCACCTTCTTAAAGCTTTTACAGTGTGAGGTAAAGGTAATTCCTTAAGTGGGCGTAATCTTTCAGGATCTGGCCCGATTACCCCATTCTCCACAACGCAACCAAGAATACACAAACGTGTAGTATTGAAGGTACACTTGTTTTCGTTGTAGGTCAGGTTTAACCTCTTTGCAGTCTCTAGGAACTTCGCGAGATTTTGATCATGCTCTCGTTGGTCGCGCCCACAGATAGTAAAATTGTCCAGGTACGGGAATGTTGCTTCCAACGTGTATTCATCCACCATACGTTGGAAGATGGATACCCCATTCGTCACTCCAAAGGGCACCCTAAGGAATTGGTACAGGCGCCCATTAGCTTCGAAGGCCGTATAAGGTCGGTCTTGTAGCAATTCGTGTGCATCGCCACTAAATAATCGAGTTCGACTTCGACGAACTATAAATAAGTTGTTTATTTACAGGAACAGGTTAAATACAACAGGTAAGGTAGCAGGTAAGATGGCTGACTGTAGGAGCACCGTGGTGTAGGTCTTTCCTCAGTGGGGATGCCACGAGGACTAACTAGAAGTTTCCGAGCTCAACTGCTAGCAGGTCCCGAGCTCAACTGCCAGCAGGTTCCGAACTCAACTGCTAGCAGGTTCCGAGCTCTACTGCCAGAAGGTTCCAAGCTCTGACGTCATCATGCAGAGTACAGGAATGAAGCCTGAGTGCAGTAACAGATACATTTAAAGGTAAGTTAAAGGGAATTATGTATCTCAATGTAAGGGACAACCGGTGGTACCGCCACATAGGCCCCCCCCAGAATTCGCTTTAACGAAAGTCCAAGGATGAGATGGTCTGACGAGCTGGTGGTCATGGCAGTCGTGCTGTCTCGACTTGGTAGGCGAGGTCTGAAGATGCTGCTCATGAGCAGATCCTTATGCGCGTCATGGCGAATAAAGTGTATCCGTCAGGCGAAGGAACATGGAAACGTTCTAAACAGCAGGTCTTGTCAGAGTGACGGTCAGGTTGGGCGGACGCGGACAATCAGTCTGTTGATGTTGGAACAAGTCCTTGTTCTGACAAATCCTGCCGGAAAGCCAAACGAGCGATCCAGAAGGACTTGACAGGCGAGGTCGATGAAGTCGCCGACAGGTGAGCGAAACCTTCAGGAGGCTGGAACATGCGGAACGGTGCGTGCCATAGTGCTACGACGTTAACACAACAGAAGTTGAAGAGTTGCTGCGTTGATCAGTGATCGGTGAGGCCAGCAAATTTCACGTGGCAGATCGCGGCCGCAGGATGCCCGTTGGACCCGTCCTCGATGAGTGCAGCGTCAGTAGAGGTTTGCGTTTGTTAAAGGGAAAACTGGAGAAAGGGCGGCAACGGTCCGGGTTGTTGTTGCTTTCAGGAGGGGTTAACTCTGCCTGGAGGGCGGCAACACTTGTACTTGTTGTAGATTTACGAGAACACAGCCGGGAGGGCGGCACGCTTTTTGTTCACGCCGAATCGTGTAGTAGGTAACACAACCAGCAGGCTGAAGGGCTGGTGCGTCGTCGGCGGAGAAGGAGTCATCGTTTTTCACGAGGGATACGTCCTCTTGATTCGTGAGGGATGGGTCCTCGTGCGCGAGGAGTGCATCCTCTTGTTTCGTGGGGGTGAGTCCTCGTGGTATCCCCGCAGGGTGCGCTCCGATTTTGTGGGCCCGAACATGCTGTACCCCACGCTTGGAGAGATGTATACTTGCTGTTGCTTTGGACGTAGAGGCGGACGATCTGTGTGGCGGTAGGAAAGACGAGTACGGGGACCGTAAGCAAGTGCGTGGTCGGCGTCGCATCGATGTTCTCGTTGAATGGGGCTTCTACCTTTATAAAGCATGAGTGAGACTGTGGCTCCCTGGATTGCGGTAGCGACAGCAAAACGGCTGGTGCTTCCATGGCGTGCTTCTTTTGTGAAAATTGCTCACAAAAAAACGGGGTCCGGTTCAGTTTTGTCCGTGTCAAACGGGATCTGCTCCAGACTGCGCTTACCTTGCGAATACGTTTGCAAAGATGGGGTCGCCTTTGGAGGAATCGGTGTTAGGCGGTTGCTGTTCCGTGGTTGTTCGTCGGTTGTGCGTCGGTTGTCTTGTGGGAAGACAAGGTTCAGGCGCGCGTTGCTACCGTGAAAATCGTTCACGGATACGGGTTCACCAATTGTAGTGTTGGAATTGATGAGCTCCCGTACTCACGTCGTTGGGTCACCAATGTAACGATTCGTGTGCATCGCCACTAAATAATCGAGTTCAACTTCGACGAACTATAAATAAGTTGTTTATTTACAGGAACAGGTTAAATACAACAGGTAAGGTAGCAGGTAAGATGGCTGACTGTAGGAGCACCGTGGTGCAGGTCTTTCCCCAGCGGGGATGCCACGAGGACTAACTAGAAGTTTCCGATCTCAACTGCTAGCAGGTTCCGAGCTCAACTGCCAGCAGGTTCCGAACTCAACTGCTAGCAGGTTCCGAGCTCTACTGCCAGAAGGTTCCAAGCTCTGACGTCATCACGCAGAGTACAAGAATGAAGCCTGAGTGCAGTAACAGATACATTTAAAGGTACGTTAAAGGGAATTATGTATCTCAATGTAAGGGACAACCGGTGGTACCGCCACAGTCTTCTATTTTAATGGGGAGTTGATGGTAGGCAGACTTTAAATCAATGGTGGAGAACACGTGGTACTGAGCTATCTGGTTCACCATCTCAGAAATACGAGGCAAAGGATAGGCGTCTAATTGGGTATACAAGTTTATAGTCTGGCTATAATCGACCACAAGTCTTTTCTTTTCATTAGTTTTAACCACCGCCACCTGGGCACGCCACGGGCTATTACTGTGTTCGATGATTCCCTCCCATTGAAGCCTTTCCACTTCTTCTTTTATAAATTTTTTATCTTCTGAACTATACCATCGACTCTTAGTCGCTATAGGTCTACAATTAGGAGCAAGGTTCACGAACAAAGAAGGCGGACTTATTTTTAAAGTAGAAAGGCCGCAGACTGTGAGCAGAGGCTGGGATCCGCCATACTTAAGGGTGATGCTCTCATGCTGACACTGGAAGTCCAAGCCTAAAATTAAGTTCACACACAACTGAGGTAATATGAGGAGTTTAAAATCCTTATACTCTGTATCCTTAACGGTCAATGTGACTTTACAATATCCAGTTACCTCCGAAGTAAGGGACTTGGACGCCATCACGATTTCACTTCGAGTAGGATACACCTTCAATGAACAGGAGTTAACAAGGTTGGGGTGTATAAAACTTTCAGTACTGCCACAGTCTATCAAACACCCAGTAGGACGACTGTTAGATCCGTGTGTTAATGGAGACACGGAATGCAGGAGTTGATTTAACAAGTGTTTACTGAACAAAGTCTGGAGGTGAACTAACTACACAAGACGCTATACAGGCTTATATACCCGAGTGGTCACTACTGGTACTACAGTATACAAGGGCTTCAAAAACATAGTTCCTCTTAAAAGTATATACACTACAATTCCTCCCCTTTTAGATAAATAGTACATAACATTTTAAGTAATCATTAAATAACATTTTTACAAGAACAATAATATACACATTTGCTGAAGTTAATCAATTACAAATTCAGTCTCTCTGGAGGCTTCCTGACTCGGTCCGGATAACGCCTCGGTGGTGTAGTAGGTTCTTTTGGCAAGGTCGATTTGGCTTCAATGCCAGTGTCGGGTTCATCTGGTTCCAGTATCACCGGATCGGAGGTAGATACTATGGGTATCTCTGCTTCATCACTAGGCGTATAGAGTTGTGGTGTAGGTTGTCCTTTTTCGGATGACTCTATGATCTGGTCAGCATGGCGCCTTATTATGCTTTCTCCAATGTCCACGGTATACATCAGCGGTCCTAGTCGTGTGCAAATAGTTCCAGACTGCCACTTCTCGGTACGGTAGTCCCGGGCCAAAACTGGTTGACCTATCTGGAAGGTTCTAGTTGGCCTTTCATTCATGCTTTGAAATTGCCGGTTCTCTACATCCCTTCTGACGTTTGGCTTGACCAAATCCAGCCGGCATCTTAGGCTTCTATTGAAAAACATCATGGCGGGGGTTTGGTTTGTAACCACATGTGTTGCATTCCTGTACGCAAACAAGAAGTTATCTACCTTATGTTGTAGATTTATGTCTTCATTACCCATGGCCTTTATGGCCTTCTTGAAGGTCTGGACAAACCTTTCAGCCAATCCATTGGTGGCGGGATGGTATGGGGCGGACGTGTAGTGCTTAACCCCATTGTTTTTTAAGAACGTCCTGAATTCTTCGGATACAAATTACGGTCCATTATGAGAACAGATCTGTTCAGGCAGCCCATTCCTGGCGAATATGGTCCTTAATACTGTGATGGTTTTTTCCGTGGTGGTGGAGGACATCTTTATTACCTCCGACCACTTGGAGTGTGCATCCACCGCGATTAAGAACATTGAGCCCATAAATGGATCAGCAAAGTCGATATGTACCCTTTGCCATGGAGATGAGGGCCACTCCCATGGATGTAGAGGGGCTTGTGGTGGGGCGTTTTGGACCTTCTGGCATCCTAGACAGCTCTTGGTCATTTCTTCGATGTCTCCATCGATACCTGGCCACCACACAAACGCTCTGGCTAAGTTCTTCATTTTCACTCCACCCAGATGCCCCTCGTGAAGCTCCTTTAGCACTCTATCCTTGAGTTTGGGTGGAATCACCACTCTGGATCCACACATCAAGGTTCCTCGGCACACTGACAGCTGTTCTCTTCTTTGCGAGAATGCTGGCAACAGTGGTTCGCCATGTGCTGGCCATTCCTTCACCGTTAAATCGTAGACTCATGAGAGAGTCGGGTCATTTCGCGTTTCCTTTTCAATGGTAGAATTTGTCACCGGTAGACATTCCACTATGGTCGAGTGGAACATCTCCACTGGGTCCACTGTAGGCGCTTCTTCCACCGTTGGCAATGGTAGGCGCGATAACCCGTCAGCATTCCCATGCTGTTTTGTTCCTTTGTATTCTATGTCATATTGGTGTGCCCCTAGGAAAAGGGACCACCTCTGTAGCCTTTGCGCTGTCATAATGGGAACGCCCTTTTTAGGGTTGAATATGGAGACGAGGGGTTGATGGTCAGTCAACAAGGTAAATTTTTGTCCGTGTAGGTAATGGTTGAATTTCTTCACCCCCCACACCAGGCTGAGTGCCTCCCTGTCGATCTGGGCATAGTTACGCTCAGCTGAGTTCAATGAGCGTGACGCAAAAGCTATCGGCCGCTCCGAGCCATCAGGGAATCTATGCGATAATACTGCTCCCATGCCGTAAGGGGATGCATTGCACACCAGTCTGATTGGGAGTGATGGGTTGTAATGAGCCAACACTTCCCTGGACGTGATCAAGCCTTTGCATTTATGGAAGGCACGTTTACAGTCTTTGCTCCATTTCCAAACTACTCCCGTTTGTAGCAGTGCGTTAAGTGGGTGCAGAACCGTCGACAAGTTTGGTAAAAATTTATGATAGTAATTTACTAATCCCAGGAACGACCTTAATTGTGAGACATTTTCAGGCGCTGGGGCCTTTACGACCGTTTCAATTTTTTCAGGTGACTTATGCAACCCTTCTTCGTTAATGACATGGCCACAATATGATATTTGTTTCCGGAAAAATTCGCACTTGGGGCGATTTGCTCGTAGGCCCCATTCAGCCTCGTGAGCACCTTCTCCAAGTTGGCAAAATGCTCGTTGTCATTTTCTCCTGTTACAAGGATATCATCTAGGTAGCATTGAGTCCCCGGAATCCCTTGCAGGACTTGCTCCATAGCTCTTTGCCAGATAGCCGGAGCTGATGCCACTCCGAAAACCAGTCGATTGTACTGGTACAGGCCTTTGTGTGTGTTTATCGTGAGATACTTTTTAGAGGCCTCCTCAACCTCCATCTGTAGATATGCCTGTGCTAAGTCAATTTTGGTGAAACGTTTCCCTCCGGATAGTGAGGTGAAAATATCTTCTATCCTCGGAAGAGGATACTGTACCGTGTGAAGAACCGGGTTTACAGTCACCTTGAAGTCCCCACAGATGCGAACTTTTCTCTGTTCTTCAGATTTATCATTATTCAACGTTTTCTTCATGACCGGGACGATGGGTGTTGCCCACTTGCTCCAATCTACCTTGGATAACACGCCTGCTTTTTCCAAATTCTCCAGCTCTGCCTCGACGGCTGGACGAATTGCGTATGGCACCAGCCTTGCCTTAAAAAACTTGGGAATTGCCGCATCTTCCACTTTTATTGAGGCGGTGGCGCCTTTCAGGGTTCCTAGTTCCTGTTGAAACACTTCTTTGGCGTTAGCCAAGATTTCTTTTAATCATCCAGGTATGACGTCATCATCATTTTTTTTTCTTACTGGTCACCGTCAGTGCCTGAATGGAGTGCCAGTCTAAACGTATCTTTCTGATCCATTCACGTCCCAACAACGGTGGACCACCATCTTGCAGAACGTATAAATACAACTTCTGTATTTCCTTGCCGTTGTATACAACAGGCACCCTTATTTTCCCTCTGGGGTATACTTTCTGCCCCGTATATGTCTTCAAGATAATGGATGTGTCTTTCAAAGGTATATGCGGAAATAGCCGCTCGTAACCCCGTCGACTCATGACGGTCAGAGCTGATCCTGTATCTAGTTCCATTTTGACTGGGGACCCCCGCTATCGTGAGGGTAACCCAAATGGTCTGGTAATCTTCTTTGGCAATTACATTATGTAATTTGAGACAGCTTAGTCTCTTGTTTCCGGAGTCACTATCGCTCTTCTGGTCTTCGGAGCTACTGTCCATCATCCTTTGTACCTTTCTGTACTTTTCCTTATTGACCTTTTTACTGTCAGCGGATTTCTTTCCAGATCTGCATACACGTGCAATGTGTCCCATCTTTCCGTATTGCCTGCATGCTTTGTCCTTGAACCAGCAGTCCTTCTGGTCATGGGTGGATCTGCCGCAGCGATAACATCTCTCGAAACCCCGTGTCATTTCATGGGTGCCGAAGTCCTGTGGCTTTTGCTGTATCTCTGCAGCTCCTCTTGCTGCTGCTTTGTATGATACAGCCACACTGAAAGCCTTGTCCAGTGTCAAATCTTTCTCAGAAAGTAGTCTTTTCTGTGTTCCTTCGCTTAGGAGACCACAGACGAATTTGTCTCATAGAGAATCTGCCAGTCCTGCCACGAATTGGCAGTGCTTTGACAGCTTTCGTAATTCGGTGAGGTAATCAGCGTTACTTTCATTCTTGTGCTGATTCCTCCTGAAGAATTTGAATCGTTCTGCTATCAGCAGCGGTGTTGGGTTTAAGTGCTCCTGTAAGGTATCAACAATCTCCTTAAAATTCTTGTCCATCGGTTTGGCTGGAGTGATCAAGTTTCGTAACAGCCCGTATGTCCTTGCGCCCATCAGATTTAGAAGTACCGATGCCTTTTTATCATCCGCTACTTCATTCGCCTTGCAATATACCTCCACTCTTTCCACATATGTGGTCCAATCTTCTATATCACTATCGAAAGCAGTAATATTGCCAGTCTTCGGCATCTTGAAAATCTAAAATGGCACTTCCCATGCTTTTCTTTCTTCCCCGCCGAGTTAAGATGGCGCCTCCCGCGCTTTCCCGCCGCTGCCGCTGCTGCCAATGCTGTTCTCCGTGGTTCCCGTTGCGACCTGCAGCTTTTCGCGGTATTTCAATTTTTTTTTTTATATATCGCTTCAATAGTTTCTCCGTTACTTGGAGAACCGTTCCCGTCGTGGAGCGGACCCTCTGGGACTTTCCCCTCCCTCTGCTCGGTCCGAACACCGACCTGCTTTGCAGCACCGGCCGCGCCCTGAGTGCTCCACCCTCTCTCTCTCTTTGCTTCTGCTTCCCGACTCGCTGCCCGGCCCTATTGCAGAGCCACCCGATCGAGCTCTAGCCCGCCGCAGCCCAGGAAGGATCAGTGCACTACCTGCCACCAGCCCGTTTAGCTGGTGAAACCACAGTTTTTTTTTTCTTGCTTCTGGCTTCAACCTTCGTCTGAGGAATCGATCTCCTTGAGGTGCTGCCGAATTGCAGGTAAATTCGTTTCTAACTCGTCGCCACTGTTAGATCCGTGTGCTAATGAAGACACGGAATGCAGGAGTTGATTTAACAAGTGTTTACTGAACAAAGTCTGGAGGTGAACTAACTACACAAGATGCTATACAGGCTTATATACCCGAGTGGTCACTACTGGTACTACAGTATACAGGGGCTTCAAAAACATAGTTCCTCTTAAAGGTACATACACTACAACGACCATTAATCTTGATGTCCATCATAGATTTCGACAAGGAACACGGTATGGTCTGGTCAACTGTAACCGAGGCTAGAGTAAAACGATAGGCGGCAGCAGAAAAGACATCGGGTACAGGATTACCCTTACACACTTTACTAAAATGTCCCCGTTTCTTACATTTAAAACAGGTAGCCTCTCTGGCTGGGCATCGTTGCCTGGGGTGTTTAGATTGGCCACAAAAATAACACTTAGACCCATGGGGTACAGCCGCAACAATAGGATTGAGTGGAGGCTCCATTCGTGTTATGGATGCCTCCATACTCGGAACACACGAGGCTGAGAAAGACACGTGGGCTGATGCATACACTTCTAAATTCTTCTGGGCTACATCTAACGATCGAGCAGTAGCGACGACCATTTTTAAAACTAACGAGTCATTCGCGAGAAGTCTCTGTCTAATATAATTAGATCGGAGGCCAGATATGAAAGAATTGCGGATGGCCTCTTCCTGATACAATATGGCAGAGACAGCCTTGTAGTTGCAATCCTTAGCCAAAGCCTTAAGGTCCTGCAGGAAATCGTCCAGAGATTCCTCGGGTAATTGCCTGCGAGTAGACAAAAGATACCTGGCCTATACTTCGTTAACCGACTTAAGGTACTGGGCCTTAAGGGCTGCGAGGGCCTCTTCATATGTTGTAATATCTTCAATTATCGAGTAAGTTTGATGACTTACCAAGTTGGTTAGAAGACCCAACTTGTTAACCGTCGAATCGACCGATGCGATGAAGTGTTCAAAACATCGAAGCCAATGCGTAAATTTCTTCGACGTGTCTGCTGAATGGGGATCGATATCCAGACACTCTGGTTTCAAAAATCGATCCATCTTCCAAAAGTTGTTACTTAATAAAATTGATGTGCCAAATAACTGCCTGAATCCATGAGGTTAAAGCTTAAAACTAAAGGCTTTTATTAAGTAAGAACATGGCATCAAGTTAACACAGGGCAACCATCATTCATCACCGACCCAGCCCTTATGAGTAAGACCCAGCTCTTATAAGTAAGACTCACACCAATCCGGAGGATCCAGAGGGGCGGGGCTAGGGAGGAGCATTAGTGGTTACACCGGTAGAACATTCCAGATATTAACAAGTACAACAACAACAGACAATACAAATAACAGAACACAGAGTTATTTCATTACACATTCGTAATAAGGTGGATGAATTGGCTGCGCAAATAGAGGTAAACGAATATGATTTGGTTGGGATTACGGAAACGTGGCTCAAGGATGGCCAAGGCTGGGAACTCAACATCCAGGGGTATTCGATATTCAGGAAAGATAGGCAAAAAGGAAAGGGAGGTGGGGTAGCATTACTGGTTAAAGAAGGGATTAACACAATTGTAAGGAAGGATATTAGCTCTGATGATGTGGAATCTGTATGGGTAGAATTGAGAAATACCATGGGGCAGAAAACGTTAGTGGGAGTGGTATATAGACCTCCAAACAGTAAGGTGGAGGTTGGGGATGGCATTAAAAGGGAAATTAAAGAAGCGTGCAATAAGGGCACGGCAGTCATCATGGGTGACTTTAATCTACATATAGATTGGGCTAACCAAATTAGTAACAATACTGTGGAGGAGGAATTCCTGGAGTGTTTACGAGATGGTTTCCTGGACCAATATGTTGAGGAAGCAACCAGAGATCAGGCCATCTTAGACTGGGTATTATGTAACGAGAAAGGATTAATTAGCAATCTTGGGTCAGAGCGATCATAATATGATCGAATTCTTCATTAAGATGGAGAATGAAGTAGTTGACTCAGAGACTAGGGTCCTAAATTTAAATAAAGGAAACTACGATGGTCTGAGGCGTGAGTTGGGTAGGATTGATTGGAGAATGTCACTCAAAGGGTTGACGGTGGATAGGCAATGGCAAACATTCAAAGAACGCATTGATGAACTACAGAATTTGTTCATCCCAGTTTGGCATAAAAACAAAACAACAAAGGTGACTCAACCATGGCTAACAAGGGAAATTAGGGATAGCATAAAATCCAAGGAGAGGACATATAAATTGGCCAGAAAAAGCAATAATCCTGAGGATTGGGAGCAATTTAGGATTCAACAAAGGAGGACAAAGGGATTAATTAAGAAGGGGAAAATAGAATATGAGAGTAAGCTTGCAGGGAACATAAAAACTGACTGTAAAAACTTTTATAGATATGTGAAGAGAAAAAGATTGGTGAAGTCAAGCGTAGGTCCCTTGCAGTCAGAATCAGGGGAATTTATAATGGGGAACAAAGAAATGGCAGACCAACTAAATACATATTTTGGTTCTGTCTTCACACAGGAGGACAAAAATAACCTCCCAGAAATACCGGGGAACATAGGGTCTGATGAAAGGGTGGAACTGAAAGAAATCAGTATTTGTAGGGAAATGGCGTTAGGAAAATTGATGGGACTGAAGGCCGATAAATCCCCAGGGCCTGATAATCTACATCCCAAGGTACTTAAGGAAGTGGCCCTAGAAATAGTAGATGCATTGCTGGTCATCTTCCAGAACTTGATGGACTCTGGAACAGTACCCATGGATTGGAGGGTAGCTAATGTTACCCCACTATTCAAAAAAGGTGGCAGAGAAAAAGCGGGGAATTATAGAGCGGTAAGCCTGACATCGGTAGTGGGGAAAATGCTAGAGTCCATTATAAAAGATGTAATAGCAGAGCACTTGGAAAGCAGTGACAGGATCGGACAAAGTCAACATGGATTTACAAAAGGTAAATCATGCTTGACTAATCTACTGGAATTTTTTGAGGATGTAACTGGTAAAATAGATAAGGGAGAACCAGTGGATGTGGTGTATTTGGATTTTAAGAAGGCTTTCGATAAGGTCCCGCATAAGAGATTAGCGTGCAAAATTAAGGCACATGGGATTGGGGGCAAGGTATTGACTTGGATAGAGAGCTGGTTGGCGGACAGAAAGCAAAGAGTTGGAATAAATGGGTCATTTTCCAAGTGGCAGGCAGTGACTAGTGGGGTAGCACAAGGATCGGTCCTAGGACCCCAGCTGTTCACAATATATATTAATGATCTGGACGAGGGAATTGGATGTAATATCTCCAAATTTGCAGATGACACAAAGCTGGGTGGGAGGGTATGCTGCGAGGAGGATGTCATGAAACTCCAGTACGATTTGGACAGGTTAGGTGATTGGGCAGAAACATGCCAAATGCACTATAATGTGGATAAATGTGAGGTTATCCACTTTGGTGGCAAAAACAGGAAGGCAGATTATTATTTGAATGGCAATAGATTGGGAGAAGGGGAAGTGCAAAGAGACCTGGGTGTTCTTGTGCACCAGTCGCTGAAGGTAAGCATGCAGGTGCAGCAGGCGGTTAAGAAGGCAAATGGTATGTTGGCCTTCGTAGCAAGAGGGTTCGAGTACAAGAACAAGGATGTCTTGCTGCAGTTGTACAGGGCCTTGGTGAGACCGCACCTTGAGTATTGTGTGCAGTATTGGTCGCCTTATCTGAGGAAGGACGTTCTTGTCATGGAAGGAGTGCAGCGAAGATTCACCAGGCTGATACCTAGGATGGCAGGAATGACGTATGAGGAGAGATTGTGTCGATTGGGCTTATACTCACTGGAGTTTAGAAGACTGAGAGGGGATCTCATCGAAACCTATAAAATTCTGTCAGGCCTAGACAGACTAGATGCTGGAAGGATGTTTCCGATGGTCGGGGAGTCCAGAACCAGGGGTCATAGTCTAAGGATAAGGGGTAGGACATTTAGGACTGAAATGAGGAGGAATTTCTTCACCCAGAGAGTGGTGAACCTGTGGAATTCTCTGCCACAGAGGGCGGCGGAGGCCAGTTCATTAAATATATTCAAGAAAGAGTTGGATATATTTCTTAAGGCTAAAGGGATCAAGGGATATGGGGAGAAGGCAGGGACAGGGTACTGAATTTGAATGATCAGCCATGATCTCATTGAATGGCGGAGCAGGCTCGAAGGGCCGAATGGCCTACTCCTGCTCCTATCTTCTATGTTTCTATGAGACCTGTGTGTACATGTGCACCAGCCGCTGAAGGTAAGCATGCAGGTGCAGCAGGCGGTTAAGAAGGCAAATGGTATGTTGTCCTTCGTAGCGAGAGGGTTTGAGTACAGGAACAAGGATGTCTTGCTGCAGTTGTACAGGGCCTTGGTGAGACCACATCTTGAGTATTGTGTGCAGTTTTGGTCGCCTTATCTGAGGAAGGAGGTTCTTGCCATGGAAGGAGTTCAGCGAACATTCACCAGGCTGATACCTGGGATGGCAGGAATGATATATGAGGAGAGATTGGGTCGATTGGGCTTGTACTCGCTGGAGTTTAGAAGAATGAGAGGTGATCTCATTGAAACTTATAAAATTCTGACAGGACTGGACAGACTAGATGCAGGATGTTCCCGATGGTCGGGGAGTCCAGAACCAGGGGATACAGTCTAAGGATAAACGGTAGGCCATTTAGGACAGAAATGAGGAGGAATTTCTGCACCCAGAGAGTGGTGAATCTGTGGAACTCTCTACCTCAGAAGGCGGTGGAGGCCAGTTCATTAAATATATTCAAAAAGGAGTTGGATATATTTCTAAGGCTAAAGGGATCAAGGGGTATGGGGAGAAAGCAGGGACCAGGTACTGAATTTGGATGACCCTTTACTCACTACAGCACCTCAGCTTGGTGGCTTTTACTTAAAAACACAGCACTTTAATTCAGTTATTTTAAAACAGCTAACAGCGTTCACCACAGCACTCCGCTTGATGCAACACTCCTTTTAATACAGTTTTAAATACGGTACTTTAAAACAGCTACTCCTTTTAATACAGTTTTAAATACAGTACCTTGAAACAGCTACTCCCTTTTAATACAGTTTTAAATACCAAATCCAGTGTTCACTATAGCACTTCTCTGCCAGGTGCAACACTGTCTTACTTAAATAGGGGAGGAAAAACGGACACAACGAGGGAAATCGACTAAAATACACAATTCTAACGAAATCCCCACTTTACTCCCACCCCTATGCCTATCCTAAGTTGCCTTGTGGAAGGCCAGAAAAATAAATGCTCACCACTGCAATGCCAGCTCCGTGCCCTGCGAACTTAGATCTTCACTGCCCCGAAGTGAAAAACACCCCAGTGTTTTAAAAGTAAATTGCTGGTGTTTCGCTTCCACAGGCAGACTCCCACGCTATAGAGGCACATGGAGGCAAGGCCAGAGAGAGAGAGAGCTTCTGGGAAGCTATCTTTTATACCCCCATTTGGGGCCCACCCAGCTCCAGAGGTTTCTGGGCTAAAACAAAAGGGATCCAAACTGCCCCATTGTCTAGGGTGGGTTTGAATAAAGTTGCAGTTTAAATGTGTCCATTGTCTGTGATGGCTATCGAATAAAGCTGCAGTGGTTTGAATGTGTCTTCATTGTGATGGGCCATCGAATAAAGCTATTTCCTTGATTGCTTGAGTAAATAGCCTTGAAGGTATTGTAAACAGAAAGTCATTGTTCTGTGGTCAACTGAAACTGCAGTCTCAAGTGGTTACTCCCTTGTGTACACAAAGTAGCAGTTTCTGTAAACACATCGATTGTCTCTGCAGGGAGGGGGGGAAACTCCCCTTTGATTGGCAGTTATGACTGCTCCATTGTCCTTTTCTCACAGACACAAGCTGCTCTTTCCAAGTCCTTATTTTTGTCTTCGACCATGCGGTCCGACGGCCATTTTTATCCCTGGAAATTTAAAGGCAGATCGCCCAGGGATTCTTTAATCAAAAAAATTAATCTTCAGAACTGTAAATTATTGTGAATTCTTACAGTCCCCCATCGGATACTAAAACTTGCTTGTTGTATCCTTGCCAAAAGTGAGCAATAATTTCTGACCCATCCACAAACAACCTTCCCTTATATTTAACTAAATCTATCCTTGATCCCCCGACAGCTTCATCTCCCCTGCCCAGAGAGAATCGTAGTACGGCAGGCATCTATTGACAGAAAAACCAACAATTAATTAAAATAATCAATACACGAAGGGGGTCCAATACCCCTGCACCACTTATATTCACAATAAGTCAAGCATGGAGGGGTCCTACGCCCCTGCACCGCTTGTAACATAATTTTAACATCTTTAAAGGGATTGTCATCCAGCCAACGTGTCTGCTAAAAAGATGGAAGACAAACGAGCTTCCTTTAACTACAAACAAGCAGTGAAATAATTAACCAGTTCCATAAATTCTTAAATTGTATTTCCAGCAGCAGGTTTTAAATGTTGTGGGCCTCTGTTTCCTGCTGTCCCCTTTTCTTCGCAGACTAGGGGATGCTTCCTCTCTCGAATTCCACGACTCGGTCCCCTGCGCTTTCCGGAACTCTGAAAAAGACAAAGAAAACATCTCGCCAGGTCCCCTGACTCGGGGAAGTGTAATCAGGTCCCGTGACCTTGATCCACAATACAATCAAAACTTATACACTAATATATCACTGAAATTAAAATTAACCTAAAATTAGCTGCTCTTTCCAAGTCCTTTTTTTTGTCTTCGGTCACGCGGTCTGACGGCCATTTTTACCCCTGGAAATTTAAAGGCAGATCGCCCAGGGATTCTTTAATCAAAAAAATTAATCTTCAGAACTGTAAATTATTGTGAATTCTTACAGCCCTTGCAGTTCATGAACACTCCTGGGTGATCTGGGGGTGCCTTGATGGCCACATGTGTGCAGTCGATGATGCCCTGCACCTGTGGGAAGCCAGAGCCGCAAAGCCGAGTGCACGCTCAGTCACACAGGCTTCATCAGTGACAAAGTGTGCAAAAAGTGCCCGAGTTGTGAAGCATGGCATCGGTCACCTGGGTGATGTATTTGTGGGCGGCTGACTGTGAGATCCTGCAAATGTCTGCTGCAAATCCCTGGAAGGAGGTGAAGAAGTTGAGGGTGGTGGTGACTATGTCGGGCACTGTTAAGGCATGTCAACCAGGTCATCTTGGCAGCAGGTCTTCTTCCAGAAAGCTACAAATGTCTGGCACCATAGCCTGAGCCTCCTGAAGCACTGCTGTTCAGTCATGTCCAGGAAGCACATCCTTTGCTTGTGGGGGTATCACCTCCAGTGAAGTGCATCTCTGTGCTGCTCCACTCTCTCCTGTGGGAGCATCAAGTCGGTGAGGAGAAGGCTGCTGCTGCTGCTGCTGGGGCTCATCTTGTTCTGATTCTGAGGTCCAAGGTGAACCAGCATAAGTGGCACCCATGCTGATCTGATAGATGCCAGGTAAAGTAGCGAACAGAGGCACAATCCTCCAATGTACTGAGAGTGACTTGCAATGTGGTGAGAGTGGCTTCCAAGGTTGCAGAAATCACCTGCAAACTCCTGAAAGCAAAATCTCTGCACAAAATGGTATCAGCAAGAGCTTTTCCATTAGGCAAGGAAGAGGGTGTAAGGTATGAGTATTTGTGCTTTTTCCAGCTGTCACTTAATGAACTCATGCAATGGCTCCTGCCTCCCCTTCACAGGCAAGGTTCAGAAAGTCCATGAATCCCATGCACAAGCAGTAAAAACAGAAACCTCCGGGTAAAAAGCTTCTTAAGAGTCTCTCAATGAGCTGTTAACTATTTCAATGAGGTCGCCTGCTGCTACCAAGTAGTTAAATGCAGCAGTCGGTGGGATGAAGGCGGTTTCCCGACACACTGTCAATTTCAGTGCTTTTAACTGCCGACCCGCTCGCGAACCCACACTCTCTTTAATGTAAAAATACCGACCTATGTATCTGTGTATGCATGTATGTGGGGTTTGGGTTTCCTTTGCCTTTGGATTGGATGCCTGCCATCTTTGCTGACTGAAAGTAAACTGAGTAGATATTGCATCCTGTGCTGCATGCTTAAGGTGTAGAAAAGGTCAATAAAGTCAATCTGCTGCTTTTAAAGAAGCAGGCTCTTGCTAATAAAATAAGCAATCAGAAAGAAAAGTTTGCCAACTAGGTTTTATAGTACTGAAGTTAAATTTTCTCCACAGGTGTGCATTGGTCGTGCACGCATCTGCCCAGGAATATGTGCCACAACACATTTATATTATGTCAGTCTATAGTGCCACTACTGTTTAATGGAATATCTAGACAGATGGATCCTGTGAGGCTTGGGATAACCTCTTGAGCTATGGCCCATGATACCAGTCTGCAATTCACAAATCACAGCATAAAGAAAATGTGAGAGTATGCCTCTACAATGATACACATTGAGCATACAATAGGCATGCACTAGGCAAAGATTCTGCTGCTTTGACGGGTCTGGCCATTTGCTATTGTACAGCCCTGAAAAAGTGTAGAAACTGCTACACAATTATGCTTACATAAGAGACACCATGCAGCAGGAGAGTCAGATAGGCCCTGAAGAGGATGCTGATAATATACTAAGGCCAAAGTTCACCAACTGTGGGAAAGACAAATCTAGCAAATTCAAAGATTTAATTAAAAATCAAAGTCACCCCAGCATTCCTAAACTCTGACAAAGGATCTTGGACCTGAAACGTTGGCCAGAATTTTTACCTGTGAGGCGAGTCGGGTGCGGGGGTGGGGCTGCGTAGCGGGTCAGTCTCACGCTCACTCCAGGAGTTCCAGCACCCAGGGACATCCTGTTCCCTGGGGATGGGCGCAGAAGAGCTTCCAGTGAGACCAAGAGGGCATGGTTGGAGATCGCAGAGGAGGTCAGCAGCAGGAGTGTAGTAAGGCAGTCCTAGATCCAGTGTCGCAAAAGATTTAATGATCTCATGAGGTCAGGAAAGGTGAGTGCAATGCCACATTCAATGTGCGTGTCACTCCAACCCAACACTCTGCCTTCCCAAGCCTACTTCTGCACGTGAATCCTCACACCGACCTACCTTGCAAGGTGCACCCATCCCTCACTCTCTATGCATCTACTCACATCCCCATCTGACTAATCACCGACACTCACCCTCCTCCTAATGCACTCCTAGGAAGTAACGCCACAGAAGGAGGCCATTTGGCAATGTCACACCACTCCCTCATAGTCACCCTCCACACATGTAGCCCATCCATTCCTTACACTCATTCCATCACTCTCACTCAAAGTTCTCTTCTTTCCCTCCTTGCAGAAGAGAGCCCAAAACAACAGGGAGAGGCAACGAACCAGAGGTGGCCTTCCAATGCACACCAACTTGACTCCAGCAGAGGAGGAGCCACTGCAAATCACTGGAGTTGCAGTGCTGCTGGTGGTGGGAGACGGAGAGGGGGACCTCCCAGCAACCTGCTGACAGAATTAAATATCATACACCACATGGCATACAACAGTCACTCATGGTGACTGATGTCAGCAACATGTCATCATGTGCAGAATGGTAACGTTGCGCATTCTTATCATAACACTTCTAATTCATCTCTTTACTCTCCCACAGGTCCATCAACTGCCCCCCCCCCGCCACTGTCCAGCCAGAGAAGGAAGATGACTCCTCAGAGAAAGCTCCACTCTCTGAGGGTGCACCGTCACCAGACCCATGCACACCCAGCACCAGTTCAGATACACACACCTCGGTGGGTCCAGCAAGACATAGAGTAGTGTTGTCACCTGGTGTCTCACAGATCACAAGTGAGCAAGAGCAGATGGTGGAGACTGGGACAGCAGTGGAGAGTCCTCGTCAGAGGGCGCAGGGTGCTCCAAGCTCGGCTCAGCTGCGTACATACGCTGAACCTCGGGGGGCCATCTAGAAAGAGGGTGATTTTGGAGGAGCAGCAACAAATGCGCGAGGCTCTGGCAGCTTTTGCAGCTGCGATGTGTGCGACTGTACAGAGAAAGGAGGAGTCCATCTCCAACATGAGCATCACCATCTTGCAGGCGATGGCGACGATGTGCTGTTCCATGGAAAGGATGGCCACCTGCATGGAGCAGCAAATGCACCAGTTGAAAGAGAACATGCTTGATGTGAACAACAGATGGCAGACACACTCATTGACCTCATCTCAAGGAGGGATACTAATGTAGACTTGGGCCTTCATCGCCCCACGGATGTGCAGCAAGGTGCTCTCTAGCTCCTTGCTAGCAGGGAAGTGCAGGTGGCCCATGAGAGGGATGATGGTGAGAGGGGACATGGAAGTGGGGGCTCTGCTCACGTGCTCCCACTTCTCCCCCCGTTGCCGCCCCCTCAGTCAGAGCCCCACATGCTGCCTTGGATCCCAATGGCCGAATTTGCCCTTGCACAGTTGCAGGAGGAGCAGTCTTTGGCTTGGCCCTCGTGGGGCCTAAAACCCAGCGGACGTCCACCAAAAGTGTCTAAGCAGTGGCAGCAGGGATGTGAGCAACCTGCTTCTACCTCTGCTGATGCCATAGGGGTTGCAACTCGTAGAAGCACTCAGAAAAGAAAAAGGACACAATCATAGATGCACAAAGGTATGCACATGGGTGTTTGCCAAAATGTTTGTGTTAAGTTTCAGTTCTGTTTATGACACACATAAATTTATTTCTTTGCACTACTTTCCCGTCTTGTCCATTTTTGCCTGCTACCTGGGAAGTGGCCTTGTCACTTGGAATGAATGTTGAGATATTACTTAACCTCTAGCAAAGGGGGTTTGGTTGACAGGAATGGCTTGGTCAATGTGGTTTTGTTGGCGGGAGGGGGTGGTGGGGGAGGAAGGAGATACAGCATCTGGCAGCCATATGGGTTCACTGGTGCAAATTAAGTACATCATGCCATTATGAGGCCATCCCGGGCAGCAATGTGTGCCACTGGTGGTGCCATCTCCACCTCAGGTTCCTCCTCTTCTTCTGAAGAGGCTGTGCGCTCTGTGCCTTGCTCCTCCTGCAGCTCCAATCCTCGCTGCTGCGCTATGTTGTGCAGTGCGCAGTAGACAACGATGATTCTAGAGACCCTGGCAGGTACATACTGAAGGGCTCCTCTAGATCTGTCAAGGCATCTGAAGCACATCTTTAGCATGCCGATTGCTTGCTCTATGACACATCTGGTGGACATGTGACTTTCATTAGAATGCTCCACGGCCTCATTGCTTGGCCACCTCAAGAGTGTCATCAGCCACATCTTCAGTGGATAGCCCTTGTTTCCAAGCAGCCAGCCGGTAAGTCTGTTCAGAGGTGTGAAGAGCTGAGGGAGGGTGGACTGGCACAGGACAAAAGAGTCATGACAGCTCCCAGGGAATCTGGCGCACACATGCATGCTGATCTTCTTATGGTTGCAGATGAGCTGCACATTGAGGGAGTGGAAGCCCTTGCAGTTCACAAACACTCCTGGGTGATGTGGGGGGTGCCTTGGTGGCCACATGTGTGCAGTCGATGACGCCCTGCACCTGAGGGAGGCCATCCAGAGCCCCAAAGCTAGCGTTCGCCTAATAATACTGGCTTCATCAGTGGCAAAGCTTGCTTAAGTAGCTGACTTCTGAAACATGGCATCAGTCACCTGTGTGATGCATCTGTGGGCAGCCGACTGCGACATCCTGCAAATGTCTGCTGCAGATCCCTGGAAGGAGCCTGAGGCGAAGAAGTTGAGGCCGCTGGTGACTTTGACAGCCACTGGTAAGGCGTGTCCACCAGGTCTCTGGGCAGCAGGTCTTGTTCCAGCAAGTTACAAATGTGGGCAACGACCTGGTGCGATAGCCTGAGCCTCCTGAAGCACTGCTGCTCAGTCATGTCCAGGAAGCTCATCCTCTGCCTATATACCCTGTGTTGGGTGTACCGCCTCCGGTGCGGTGCAGTCCTGTGCTGACCCCCTCCTGTGGAGCATCAGGCCATTGAGGAGAAGGCTGCTGGTGTGGTTGCTGCTGCTGTTGGTGTTGTTGCTGCTGCTAGTGGTGTGGCTGGTGCTGCTGGTGCTGGGGCTCATCTTGGTCCAATTCTGAGGTCCAAGGTGAGACAGCATAAGCGGTGCCCATGCTGATCTGATAGATGCCAGGTAAAAAGTGGAGATCAGAGGTACAATCCTCCAATGTACTGAGAGTGACTAGCAATGTGGTGAGAGTGGCTTCAGATGTTGCAGAAATCACCTGCAAACTCCTGAAAGCTAAACCTCTGCACAAAATGGTGTCAGCCAGAGCCTTTCCCTTAGGCAAGGAAGCAGGTGTGAGGTATGAGTATCTATGTGCTTTTTCCAGCTGTCACTTAATGGACTTGCACAATGGCCACTGAGCTTCCACCTCCCCTTCACAGGCAAGGTTCCCGAGGTGCGTGAATCCCGTGCGCAACCAGTTAAAGTTCAAACCTGACATTAAAGAGGCAGTTAAGGGTCTGTAAATGAGCAGCTCAGTACCTCAATGAGGTTACCCGCCTCTCCCGAGCGGGTCCATGGCACGCCTCGAAATGCGCCCCAGTGAAAGGCGGATGTCGGCAGGATGGCGGCGGGTTCCTGACGCACTGTCAAATTCAGCGCTTTTAACCGCCGACCCCTTCCCAAACAAACACACTCTCCAATGTGAAAATTCTGGTCCCTAACTCTGTTTCTCTCTCCACAGATGCTGCCTGATCTGCTGAGTGTTTCCAGCATTTTCTGTTTCTATTCCTGAAGACATGTTGCCAGTGAGCTGGTGCCCTGAACTCCATGCATACCATTATCCTCTAATTGACCTCAGCGACCATGCATGCCCATCTATTCATCTGCTTCCACTGGTGCTTCCCCTTGTGACTGTGCGCAGTGAGTGTATCCGACTACCGAAACTAGTGTTCCTTCAAGGTGCTGCCCCTTGGTAGAAAAAGGTGAGGTCACTCTAAAGTTCCCTCTGTAAAAGCCGCAGTCCTCCCTCTCCCTTGGCTCTTCCATTACCGTCAACCATACCTTGTAATCCAGTGAATGGAATTTCTGCAGTGAACTTCCACTATCAAAATCTGTAGGTGCCTCTTTAAGGGACAACAACAGCTATTTAAATCTACTACTGCACTTAATATCTCTCCACCACAGCCTGCATGCTCCCAGTACATAGCCTAATCCGCAATGGGATTGCTAAAAAACAATTTAAATGGGTGGACCTCACAAAATCTCATCTATTCACACTATGTGAAGCTGGTAATGAGCTATAAAATAACAACAGAAAATGCTGGAAATACTCAGCAGGCCAGGCAGCATCCGTGGAGAGAGAAACAGAGTTAACGTTTCAGGTCTGGGACCCTTCATCAGAATCAGAATGAGATATACTTGCCCACTTCTAGATGCACTAGTCAGAAAATCAGCCCTTTGCAGGATGTCAATGATAGTCTCTGGAGTGGACACTACAACACTTACGATGGGTAATCTCTTTTTTCAGCACTTGCCTTTTCTTTCAGTTTAAATTTGCAAAACCCAGTTTGCAGCAGAGCAGTGTGTGATGAACCACTATCCTTTCACCCCCTCAACCTAGGTTTAAAACCAGCTTAAGCAGATGGCATCCTGTGTGTCTTACTATACTTTCATGGGGCAATGAGAATGTCAGTGTAAAAGGCAATTGCAGTCTATTTGAGAGAATGGATAAACTGCAAACTCAAAGAATTGAAAGATTCATTTATTTATCTGTGCAAAGCAACAGTTCTTTATGCTGCCAGTGGATGTCAGTAATGCACCAATGAGAGTATCTGGCAAATAGCCAGTAGAATGTCAAATCGATTGACACCTACAGAATGTTGGAAAACTGTACCTTTTTGCTATGTAAGCTTTGGCAATATGGTTCTCTGTAAACTTTCATGCCAATAAAGCATTTGAATTGGAATTGGAAGAAACAGTTTCACTTCTTACATTTTGCAAAATTTACAAGAAATACAAAAAGAGATTATTTAAATATGTGTCTAAGTATATCCCAACAAATATCGATCTTTCATTCTTCACTGTAACTGGCTACACTGTTAATTTTCTGACATTAGATTAACACATCTGTAGTTAACCGATTTAGCCTTCTCGCCTTCTTGAACAAAGGTGCTACATTGGCTACTCACCTGTTCCACAGAACAATTTGTGTATTTATGGAGGATTGAAAAATTGTGGCCAGAGCCTGTGTTAGCTTCTTTCTGACTTCTTTCAACAGCCCAGAGTAATGTCATCAGAACCTAGTGACACGTCCACCTTGAGTTCTGCTAATTTTGTTAGAACCAATTCCTTTTCTAGTTATCTCTAACCATTGTTCCATATCCTCCTCTAGTACACCTACATTCTCACTTCCACCATCATTTGTAAACATTAAGGCAAAATATTTATTTAATATCTCCAGCATACCTTCATCCTCCACAATTAGACTCCTTCCATCATCCCTGAGTGGTTCTTTAACTATTCTTTTACTTTTTATACACTTAGAAAACCCTTTACTATTTTCTTCTGAATGATCTGCTTTTTTCATATTCCCTTTTAGCCCTTCAAATCTCCCTTTTCGCCTCCCCACTACACTTCTTTATTCCTCCTGATTTTCTTTAGTATTGTTGGTCCTAATTCTATCATGAGCCTTCTTTTTAACTTTCAATTTTGTTTTAATCTTTCTATTTATCCATTTATTCACCCCTTTTGGTCTGAGCAACATATTTATTTTGTAGTCTATCCATCTCATAGTTGAAGATTTCCCACTGATGATCTGTTGACTTATTTGCGGACTTTTCTGCCTTATTAATTTGGGCCAGATCTTTACTTATCTTGCTGAACTTTGTCTGCTTCCAGTCCAGCACCCTTAACTTTTTCCTTTTCATTATCCTTTTGTCCTAATTAACCTAATTATGTTCTGGTCACTACTTCCTAATTGTTCTCCTGCTGAGGTTCTCCTCCAGCCCTACAGCCTTCCGAGAACTCTGTGTACCTCCAACTCTGGCCTCATATCCATCTCCCACTTCCATCACCCCACCATTGCCAGCCATTCCGTTAGCTGTTTAGGCCTTAAGCTCTGAAATCCCCTCCCTAAACCTCTATCTCTCTTTCCTTCTTTAAGACCCTTCTTAAAACTTTCTTCTCACTGGCCTCTTTCTTTGGCTCGGTGCCAATTTTTGACTGATTATGCTCCTGTGAAGCACCTTGGGCATTTTACTATGCTGAAGGTACTATATAAATGCAAGTTGTTGTTGAGGTTAAACTCTATCCTCTTCTGGCCTTTCATACTCCATAGGCCTCTCACAACTTAAGACTGCTCTCTTGCTATTCAGTTCAAATTCATCCTGTCTTAACTTGCACACTAGCACAAGTGCCACAGGGAAAAAAACTAGTCAATCAGAGGAACAGTTAATCACCCCTCTTTGGTAACCAATTATTTACCTATTGCAGCCTCAAACAAAACCATAGTTAAGGCACCAATACATACTAAGGGTTGAATTTTGCCTAATGGGGAGCTTTTGGAGGTGGGACTCCCACTTGTCGATTTTAGTCCCGCCTCCATCAACTTCTGGCCAACCCACACTATTTTCCCTTGATTGACCTTGTTAAGCCCGCCCAGAGGGCTTAGCAGGCCAGTTAAGGGGAAGCCGGTTACAGAGAACGTCAGCGTATGACGTTTCATCTGTCAAAAAATTTTGACAGATGAATTGTCATTGTTTGACAGCTCTGTGAAGCTGTCAAACACTGACATTCTATGTTGTTTGATGAGTTCTTGTATTCAAGACTCATCTAACCTCTTGTGAGCAGAAATTAGATGGTTGTTGTATCGGAGAATGCAGCAGCCATCTGTCATCTCTGCCGGTGAGATGCTAGACTCCCCGCATCCCCAAAGTTTGAAGCCTGCAGGAAGAAACAAAGGTAAGTAAACATTTTCTATCACTTTCCAGTCACCTCACATACTTACCTCTCCACACTTGCACCCATCACTTACCTTCACAGTGCACTTTTGCACCCCTCCGACCCCCGCAGACCCACTACTCGCCTCGCTGACACTGGTGGGGTTCGCAGCCTTCGGGAAGCCTGCACTTCTGTGGGTAAAATGGGGATAATCCTCTTATCTGTCTGTTAACTACCTGTAATTCTCTTCCCGCCTCCAGGAGACAGGATCTGGTGCAGGTCGGCCACCTGCCTCCTGGGAAGATGGGGTGGAGGCGGGTTGGGGGCGGGATGGGCAACCGCCCCCAGATTCTGCCATTTTCCCGGCAGTCCCGCCTCCAAGCCCGCCTCCCCAGGGCTGGCAAGATCGCGCCCTATATGTTTAAAGAGTAACTAGTACTGAACCGGTAACAAAGTAAATTAAAACAAATGAATCTCAAAAGAATCATACAGCACAGAAGGAGGCTATTCGGCCCATTGTGCTTGTGCCGGCTCTTTGAAGGAACTATTCAATTAGTCCCACTCCCCTACTCTTTCCCCATTGCCCTGCAAATTTTTCCTTTTCAAGTATATATCAATTCCCTTTTAAAAGTTACTATTGAATCCACTTCCACCACCCTTTCAGGCAGTGCATTCCAGATCATAACAACTCACCGTGTAAAAAAAATTCTCCTCATCTCCCCTCTGTTTTTCTTTGCTAATTATCTTAACTCTGTGGTTACTGACCCTCCTGCCAGTGTAAACAGTTTCTCCTTACTTTATTCTATCAAAAAGCCCTCAAAATTTTGAACACCTCTATTAAATCTCCCCTTAACCTCCTCTGCTCTAAGTAGAACAATCCCAGCTTCTCCAATCTCTCCACATAACTGGTCCCTCATCCCTGTAATGATCATTATTTTCTAAAAGCTTACCCTTTTGCTTCCCTATCTTCCCTGAAGACATATCTAAAAGTATGACACAAGTTTTTTTTAAGAAACATTGCTAAATAATGATAGTACGTCCCAAGAGTCGGAAATTAAAAGGTTAATGTCTGCTTTATGCAAAAGCAAGAATAAACTGATAGGTAGTTCACACTTAAGATTTTCCCAGTAAGGTGTTAAAACGTCAGCTAGACATGAAAGTGTGGTTTTGTTTTCAAACATTATGACATGGTGTTTGAGGATCAGTTCACATGAAAACAATTAGATAAAGGACAATTTAATGTTTTGAATCAGACACAATCACTATTCCTATATTTACCTAATTGACTCGAACATTCAGAAATTTAAATGCCGAAACGTAGTCAGACTTTACTTCAAGACAAATTTTGGATGATGCTAAAGGGCTGAAAGCAGAATTTCTACTGCTGGCTCAATGGATAATGTGTGGTGTAGTATTGAGCCATAAAAAGCACTAAAGACCCAGGTTCATTCCTTAGTTTGTTATGAATTAACTGATCTCAACCCAGAGTGATGGTGGAGGTTCTAACATATGCCTCAGCACTCAAGAGAAGAAAATCTGACCATGCCCGTTGGTCCTGATCACTACATGGTGATCTTTGTCGGAGATGCATGTTGGTTGAGATCAGTTAAAGTTATCATTATCACCACTCCTCATCAAACCCACCCTCAACCCATCTGTCCTTGCAAACTACTGCCACATCTTCAACTTCCTTTTCCTCTCCAAAGTTCTTGAACGTGCTGTTACTTCCCAAATTCATACCCATCTTCCTTGCAACTCCATGTTTGAATCTCTCCAATCAAGTTTTCATCTCTGTCACAACACTGAAATGGCCCTAACCTAAGTCACAAATGACATCCTGTGTGACTATGACCATGGTACATTATCCCTTCTAATCCTCTCAAGCTCCCTGCAGCCTTTGACATGATTAACCACACCATCCTCCTCCAACGCCTTTCCTCCATTGTCCAATTCAGGGATTGCCCTCACTTGGTTCCATTCTTACCTATCCAATGTTTGGCAAACCATCTCTGGCAATGGCCTCTTCCCTTCCCAACAGCATGACCTGCAGAATCCCCTAAGGATCTATCCTTGGCAGTCTCTTCCTCATCTACATGCTGACACTGGGCGGCATCATTCACAGACAGGGGGTTGGCTTCCACATGTGCGCTGATGACACCCAGGTCTACCTCTCCACCACCTCTCTCAATCCCTCTACTGCCTCTATGTTGTCAGACTGCTTGTCCAATAACCAGTCCTGGACGAGTCGCAATTTCCTCTGGTTAAACACTGAGCAGACTAAAGGCCTCATTTCAGCCCCTGCCATTGACTCCATCCCCCTCCCCAGCCATTGTTTCAGGCTGAATGAGACGGTTTACAATCCTGGCATCCTATTCAACTCCGAGCTGAGCTTCCGACCCCATATACTCTCCAAAAAAGACCGCCTACTTCCATCTCTGTAATATCAGCCATCTCTGTCCCTGCCTCAGCCCACTGTTGCCGAAACCCTCATCCATGCATTTGTTGTCTTCAGACTCAACAATTCCAATGCTCTCCCATCGTCCACCCTCCATGAAAAATCAGCCAGGGTTCCCATTTCTTATCTATATCCAATGATCTTTTTTGTGAAGTAGGAGTGTGTGGATATTGGGTGTGGAAAATATCAGACTCAAGTATCATACCCCCACTGTTGAATAGTTTGTCAAGACTTACTGTTTAAGTTCACTTATGAAGAATGGTTAATTGTACAAGATATTAAAGACTCACCAGCAACAGTGGAACTAAGCCTGGGCATGAGTCAGTGCCTTTAAGAAAGATTGGGAGAAATTTGGAAGGGGAAAAAACCCATAAAAACATATAATTTCTTGGCTTCTACTTGCTCCCAATGGGACCAAAATTGAGCAGAGTGACTAGAATAGAATTAAGAGTATCATTCCCTGTGTTTTATTTTCCCTTTTTTCTACAGACAGCACATGGAAGAACAAAAAAAATGGAGATGACAAACAAAATGAAAATATAGAAACAATAAAAGCAGACATAGCAAGAGAAATTATAAAGCAGGTATATGAGGGCAAATGAAGATGAAAGAAAAAGCAGCAAAATGTACACAAGTCAAAGGATAACAGAATAAGAGAAAAAGCAAATGGCAATAAATAAAAGATTGTCATAATGAATGTAAAAGAAAACATGAGAAAATGTTGGTGACATCAGAGAGGAGATTATTTTGGGTGCTGCATAACAACTTACACTGGTCTGTGCACTGGAATATATTCTCTGTGGGTGAGGCAATGCAAACTAAGGGGAAATTCCACTTCTTAATTTACAGTCACTGAGCACTCCAGGCTAGGTCTGCCAGACTTGCCTGTGGCTGAAATACACCACCCCCAGAAAGAGAAACTCGAAGATATTTGAAAGAATCAAGGACATTGGAGTAGAATTTCTGTAGGTGTTCTCCCGACAGCCCCCCGTTGTAACTATGGCAGAAGATCAGCAGAAACCATAGAGAAACAGCATAAACTACAGTTTACACCGTTTCTCCAGGGTTTCTGCCAGCGTTAGGGTGACAGATCAAGAAAACCTATGTGGAAATTACTGGTGACTCTCTTTTTTCTTGGTACTAATTGTGGTCAGCCATTGAGAACATACAAGCATCTAGGATTATACTACCATTTGCCTTTTACCTGTAAAAAGACTTTCATTTATATAGTGCCTTTCACGATCTCAGGACACCCACAGCCAATGAAATATTTTTGAAGTGTAGTCACTGTTGCAATGTAGGAAACGTGGCAGACAATTGGTGCACAGCAAGGTCCCACAAACAGCAATGTGATAATACCCAGATAATCTGTTTTAGTAATGTTGGTTGAGGAATAAATATTGGCCAGAACACTGGGGAGAACTCTCTTGCACTTCTTTGAAATTGTGCCATGGGATCATTTACATCCACCGAAGATGGCACCTGAGAGGGCCTATGTTTAACGTCTCATCCCAAAAACTGTAGGTGCTGAAATTGCTATCATGCTGTTGCATATAATTAGGGGTTCTCCCGAACAACTACCATAAGTTCAGTGGAAGATCCACGGAAATCCCAGAGAAAGGGTGTAAACAGCGATTGTTTTTGGAGGAGATGAATCAACTTGAATTACGAGAAACATTTGACCCTAGACATGTGATAATGAAGTAGGATGTGCTTATAATACAAATTAAGCTTCTTTCATCTTTTAGCTTGGTAGAGGCTTCTTTAAACTTAGTCACAAGACCTATTAAAACTCATTTCCCCAAATTTCCTGGGGGAGCTACTCCTGCCCCTTACAAAGCAAATGATACCCGGGGGGCGATTCTGAGGGGGGGGGGGGGGGAAATCGCTACGCTGGGGGATCCTGCTTTCTCATTTCAGTTGGAACATTGCATAGTACTACAAGCCAATACGCCAATTGAGATTTGATTCACCATATGGCCCCATTGGGGGAAACCAGACTAGGGAAGCAGCCTGGACCCTGAAGGCCGGCCAGTTTTTTTTTACATAATCAAGACTGACCCCCTTACACAGGGCTAGAGGGAACACTCCATGGGGTCGGAGGGGTGCCCTGACACTCACCCCGCAACCTCCACAAGGTGGCCAGGTGCCGGTGTTTCCAGAAGCATGGAACAGGCGGACTCTGGTGATAGTTCCATCTGGCTTTCTAACATTTTTTTAATATTCGTTTATGGGATGTGGGTGCCACTGGCAAGGTCAGCATTTATTGCCCATCCCTACTTGCCCTTGAGAAGGTGGTGGTGAGCCACTTTCTTGAACTGCTGCAGTCCGTATGGTGAAGGTACTCCCACAGTGCTGTTAGGCAGGGAGTTCCAGGATTTTGATCCAGCGACGATGAAGGAACGGTGATATACTTCCAAGTCAGGATGGTGTGTGACTTGGAGGGGAACTAGGAGATGGTGGTTTTCCCATGCGCCTGCTGCCCTTGTCCTTCTAGGTGGTAGAGATCGCGGGTTTGGGAGGTGCTGCCGAAGAAGCCTTGGCGAGTTGCTGCAGTGCATCTTGTAAATGGTACATACTGCAACCACGGTACGCCAATGATGGAAGGAGTGAATGTTTAAGGTGGTGGATGGGGTGCCAATCAAGTGGGCTGCTTTGTCTTGGATGGTGTCGAGCTTTTTGAGTGTTGTTGGAGCTGCACTCATCCAGGCAAGTGGAGAGTATTCCATCAAACTTCTGACTCGTGCCTTGTAGATGGTGGAAAGGCTTTGGGGAGTCAGGAGGTGAGACACTTGCCGCAGAATACCCAGCCTCTGACCTGCTCTTGTTGCCACATTATATATGTGGCTTGTCCAGTTAAGTTTCTGGTCAATGGTGGTGGGGGATTTGGTGATGCTAATGCCATTGAATGTCAAGGGGCGGGGGTTAGACATTCCTTGTTGGAGATAGTCATTGCCAGGCACTTGTGTGGCGTGAATGTTACCTGCCATTTATCAGCCCAAGCCTGAATGTCATCCAGGTCTTGCTGCATGCGGGCATGGACTGCTTCATTATCTGAGGAGTTGCGAATGGCACTGAACACTGTGCAGTCATAGAAACATAGAAGATAGGAGCAGGAGTAGGCCATTCGGCCCCTCGAGCCTGTTCAGCCATTTAATGAGATCATGGCTGATCATCCAAATTCAGTACCCTGTCCCTGCTTTCTCCCCATATCCCTTGATCCCTTTAGCCTTAAGAAATATATCTAACTCCTTCTTGAATATATTTAATGAATTGGCCTCAACTGCCTTCTGTGGTAGAGAATTCCACAGGTTCACCACTCTCTGGGTGAAGAAATTCCTCCTCATCTCTGTCCTAAATGGCTTACCCCTTATCCTTAGACTGTGACCCCTGGTTCTGGACTCCCCCGCCATCAGGAACATCCTTCCTGCATTTAGTCTGTCTAGTCCTGTTAGAATTTTATACGTTTCAATGAGATCCCCTCTCATTCTTCTAAACTCTTGCGAATACAAGCCCAATCGACCCAAACTCTCTTCATACGTCATTCCTGCCATCCCAGGTATCAGTCTGGTGAATCTTCGCTGCACTCCCTCCATGGCAAGAACATCCTTCCTCAGATAAAGCAACCAAAACTGCACACAATATTCAAGGTGTGGTCTCACCAAGGCCCTGTACAACTGCAGCAAGACATCCTTGCTCCTGTACTCGAATCCTCTCGCTATGAAGGCCAAAATACTATTTGCCTTCTTAACCACCTGCTGCATCTGCATGCTTACCTTCAGCGACTGGTGCACCAGGACACCCAGGTCTCGTTGCACTTCCCCTTTTCCCAATCTATTGCCGTTCCGATAATAATCTGCCTTCCTGTTTTTGCCACCAAAGTGGATAGCCTCGCATTTATCCGCATTATACTGCATCTGCCATGCATCTGCCCAATCACCCAACCTGTCCAAATCATACTGGAGTTTCTCTGCATCCTCCTCACAGCACACACGCCCACCCAGCTTTGTGTCATCTGCAAACATCCCCACTTCTGACCTTATGATGGAGGGAAGTTCATTGATGAAGCAGCTGAAGATGGTTGGGCCTAGGACACTGCCCTGAGGAACTCCTGCAACGATGTCCTGGGGCTGTGATGATTGACCTTCAACCACCACAACCATTTCCTTTGTGCTAGGTATGACTCCAGCCAGTGGAGAGTTTTCCCCCCCAATTCCCATTGACTTCAGTTTTACTAGGGCTCCTTGATGCCACACTCAGTCAAATGCTGCCTTGATGTCAAGGGCAGTCACTCTCACCTCACCTCTGGAATCAGCTCTTTTGTCCATGTTTGGACCAAAGCTGTAATGAGGTCTGGAGATGACTGGTCCTGGCAGAACCCAAACTGGGCATCAGTGAGCAGGTTATTGGCGAGTAAGTGTTGCTTGATAGCACTGTCGACAACACCTTCCATCACTTTGCTGATGACTGAGAGTAGACTGATGGGCCGGTAATTGGCCGGATTGGATTTGTCCTGCTTTGTGGATAGGACATACCTGGGCAGTTTTCCACATTGTGGGATAGATGCCAGTGTTGTAGCTGTACTGGAACAGCTTGGCTAGAGGCGCGGCTAGTTCTAGAGCACAAGTCTTCAGCACGACAGCCGGGATGTTGTTGGGGCCCATAGTCTTTGCTGTATCCATTGTGCTCCACCGTTTCTTGATATCACGTGGACTGAACAGCTGGAAGGAGACAAGCCATATTCAGACAACCCCATACTGCATGATGTGTTCAGTCATCTTTATGACAGCCAGTTATTTTTGAATCTATTGAAATCCAGGAAGCCCCTGCAACTGTTTTCAGTGGTATTTCATGAGCTGAGGCTTCTCAACAAGCTGAATTGAGCCAAGTGGAATAGAATGAATTGAATGATTGGAACCTTCAGATAAAGAGAGGTTAGGCCAGCTCGTTCCCACAGTTAGAAAAAATAAACTGCGTATACAACATTCACCTACAAAACAATAGCTTAGCATATTTTTTTATTGAAGGAGTTGGTTAGTACAGTATTTACTATAACTATATATGTACTAGTTGATCTTCTATGGCACTGCACAAAGAGAGTCAAGCTAAAGACACTATTCAGGTCAAGCAGGATTAGGGGGCAGTGGGATAATTAGATCAAGGTGATAAAGGGAGGAAAGGCAGGGAGAGTGGAAAAGGCAGATGACAGAGGAAGGCAAACAGAAAGGGACCTGGGAGGGGTAAAGAGTAGGGAGGGTGGGGGTGACGTGGGTGTTGTTGTCACAAAGTGATAATAAAAGGAATGTATTAAAAAATGGAGGCACTGTTGAAGACACTGATAGAGACCTCAAAATGTAAACAGTTTCTAGAAAAGCCACATGATAAAATGCTCTGCCTCGTAAAGTGGTATCAGTTAACTCTGATCATAAGTTTTGCTGCACTGAATCAGCTGCTGAAAAAGATTTTCAGAAATGTTGTTCGAATAAACTTAAATGGTGTCATTACTGTTAATTCCTACTCCCCCACTGTACAGCTAGCTGGATGAATACTAACATGGAACCAATTAACTTTGCTAAGTACATAAGTTTATGACCTAGTGGTGTCTGGAATGGAAAAAACTCACACTTATCAGATTACATTGAAATTGCAATACAGAAACAGGCAGTTCAGCCCAATCAGTCCAGTTTGTCATTTATTCTTCACACGAGCAGTAGACCTAATCCAGCTCTGTTCCCATATCCCTTTATTCTGACAAATGGTCATTGACTTGAAATGTTAACTCAGCTTCTCTCTCCACAGATGCTTCCTGACCGGCTGAGTATTTCCAGCATTTTCTGTTTTTATTTCAGATTTCCAGCATCCGCAGTATTTTGCTGTTGTCCCTTTATTCCCTGTTCCTTCAACCACCTATCTAACCTGTTCTTAAATGTTGACTATGGTATCTGCTTCAATCACTAACTCTGGTCGTGAATTCCACAATCTCACAACCCTCTATAGTTCTCCTGCTTTCTGTCCTATATTTCTTACATTTAACCTGTTTCCACTTGTTCTATATCCTACAACCACTGGAACGAGTCTGTTTCTATCTAGTCTGCCCCATCCCTACATAATTATATAAACATCGCTATCAAATCACCCTGCAATCTTCTCTGTTCTGATGAATACAGCCCATTTTCACCCCTCCCAGATGACCTTCATGAAGCTCATTGAGCACTCTCTCCCTTAACTTGGGTGGAATTACCACTCGGGATCCACACATCACTGTCCCTTGGCATACTGACAGCTGTTCTCTTCTGGATGAGAATGCTGGCAACAGTGAGTCACCATGTGTTGGCCATCCCCTCACCGTCAAATCATATACCCGAGACAGTGTCGGATCATTGCGGGTCTCCTTCTCTATATCTGCGTTAGCTACTGGCAATCGTTCAATTATCGACGAATAAAATATCTCGATAGGGTCCACTGCTGATGCTTCCTCCACAGTAGGCAGTGGCTGGCGTGATAGCCCATCAGCGTTTCCATGCTGTTTCGTGCCTTTATATTCTATTTCATACTGGTTCGCCCCTAGAAAAAGGGACCATCTTTGTAACCGTTGTGCAGTCATCACCGGAACGCCCTTCTTTGGATTAAAGATGGAGACAAGTGGTTGGTGGTCAGTCAGCAAGGTGAACTTCTGCCCATGCAGATAGTGGTTGAATTTTTTTACTCCCCATACTAGGCTGAGGGCCTCCCTGTCGATCTGGGCGTAGTTGTGCTCGGCTGAGGTTAGTGACCGAGACGCAAAGGCTACTGGCCTCTCCAACCCGTCTGGGAATTTGTGCGACAGCACTGCTCCAATACCATAGGGTGATGCATCACATGCCAACCGAATTGGTAGTGCTGGGTTGAAATGGGCCAACACCTCTTTTGATGTGATCAATTCTTTGCACTTCTGGAAAGCTCGTTTACATTCGTCATTCCACTTCCATGGTACCCCCGTTTGCAGTAGGGTGTTCAGTGGGTGTAATACTGTAGACAAATTTGGTAAGAACTTATGGTAGTAGTTCACCAGCCCGAGGAACGACCTCAGTTGTGACACATTTTCCGGTGCTAGAGCCTTGACTACTGCCTCAATCTTTTATGGGGACTTATGTAACCCCTCTTTATCAATAAAGCGGCCACAATACGAGATCTGCTTCTGGAAAAACTCGCACTTGTGGCGATTAGCTCGTAGCCCATATTCCTTTAATCTAGTGAGCACCTTCTCCAGGTTAGCGAGGTGATCACTGTCATTTTCGCCCGTGACCAGGATGTCGTCCAAATAACACTGGGTCCCTGGAATCCCTTGCAGGACTTGATCCATCGCCCTTTGCCAAATAGCCGGAGCCGATGCTACCCCGAACACCAGCCGGTTGTATTGGTAGAGACCTTTATGAGTGTTGATCGTGAGGTATTGTTTCGAGGCTTCTTCTACCTCCATTTGCAAGTATGCCTGGGCCAGATCAATTTTGGTGAAGCGTTTACCTCCAGATAGCGAGGCGAAAATATCCTCAATCCGTGGAAGCGGATATTGTACCGTGTGAAGGATTGGGTTCACTGTCACCTTAAAATCCCCACAGATGCGGACCTTCTTTGGTTCCCCAGGCGTATTACTCAACGACCTCTTCATTACAGGAATGATGGGTGTAGCCCACTCGCTCCAGTCTACTTTGGACAGTACTCCTGAACGTTCCAACCCTTCCAGCTCTGCTTCAATGGCTGGTCGGATTGCATAAGGCACCGGTCTGGCCTTAAAAAACTTTGGGCTTGCATTTTCCTCTATTTTAATCATTGCTGTTATGCCTTTTAGTGTTCCGAGTCCCTCCTGGAACACTTCTTGTGCGTCAGTTAGCATTTTTGACAGTCGTCCAGGTGTGACGTCGTCATCCTTTTTGGCCTCAAGCTTCAGTGCCTGTATGGAATGCCAATCTAATTGTATCTTCCGGATCCATTCACGTCCTAGTAGTGGTGGTCCTCCATCTGGCAATACATATAGGTCCATTTTAGGTATTTCCTGGCCTTTGTATATCACTTTCACCCTTATTTTTCCTTTGGGGTAGACTTTTTGCCCCATGTACATCTTCAAGACAATCTCTGTAGCTTTCAAGGGTATATGTGAAAATAGCCGCTTGTAGTCCCTTTGGTTTATGACTGTTAGGGCTGATCCTGTGTCCAATTCCATTTTCACTTGGACTCCGTCTATCTTGAGTGTAATCCAGATAGTCTGGTGATCCTCCATTTTGGTTACTTTATGTAGTTTCAGACAACCCAGCTCCTTGCTTCCGGAGTCTGTATCACTTTTCTGTTCCTCTGAACTACTGTCCATCACCTTATGTACCTTTTTGTACTTCTCCTGTGGAGATTTCTTGCTGTTGGTTTTCTTCCCTGACCTGCAGACTCTTGCTATGTGTCCTGCTTTTCCACACTGTCTGCACACTTGGTCCTTGAACCAACAATCCTTCTGGTCGTGTGTTGTTCTGCCGCAGCGATAACACTTCCCTGCTCCATATGACATTTCATTGGTGCCATATTCTTGCGGTCTCCGTTGTATCTCTGCAGCGCCCCTTGCGGCTGCTTCGTGTGATACTGCCATGCTGAAAGCCTTGTCCAGCGTAAGATCCTTTTCGGATAGAAGCCATTTCTGGGTTCCTTCACTTTGAAGCCCACACACAAACTTGTCCCTTAACGTATCTTCTAGTCCCAATCCAAACTGGCAGTGTTTCGGTAGCTTGCGCAGTTCCGTTAAGTACTCAGCATTACTTTCGTCTTTATGCTGGTTCCTTTTGTGGAACTTAAATCTTTCTGCTATCAGCAGCAGTGTGGGGTTTAAGTGGTCCTGTAGGATTTCCACTATGCTTTCGAAATTCTTATCCACGGGCTTCTCTGGGGTTATTAGGTTTCGCAGTAAGCCATAAGTTTTTGCACCCATGGAATTTAACAAAACCAGTGCTTTCCTAGCATCTGGCACTTCATTCGCCCTGCAGTACACCTCAATGCGTTCCACATATGTCGCCCAATCTTCGACTTCATTGTCGAACGCAGTGATACTGCCACTCTTCGGCATCCCTGGGTGTGATTTAACTGTCTAAAATGGCATCTCCCGCGCTCTCCCTGCTTCTCCGCTGGCACAAAATGGCGTCTCCCGCGCTTTCCTTTCTTCCCGCGCTCGCCCTTCTTCTCCGCTGCGGCTTCTAAAATGGCGTCTCCCACGCTCTCCCTTCTTCTCCGCGGCTCAATGGCGTCTCCCGCGCTCTATCTTCTTCTCCCCGCAGACGCTGTTCAGCCCTTTGAGCCCTGGCTATGCTCTGCGCGTTCTCCTGTGTGCCTCTCCCATTGCCGCCGCTCGGTCCTGAACCCGGCTGCTGCTTTACCCTCTCTCTCTCTCTGTTTTGTTTTTCCTCGACGCCGCTCGGTTTTCAACCCCCGGCTGCGCCCTGTGCGCTTCACCCTCTCTCTTACCCCGTCGACGCTGCTCAGCTTTTTCTATGCCGTCGGTCGGCTCCAGCCGCCGCTGTCCGGGAAGGGTCTGCGCTGTACCTGTTGCCAGTCTGTTGCTGGATCGTCGTGGCTGGGGAACCAAGCCCGGCTCTCAACAGCCTCCCCTGCGATGTTCACTCTCTGCTGGATGACTGGGCGGTTGCTCGTGGTCGACGCCCGTGCTTCTGGCCTCGACTTTCTTCCACCGCCCTCCCGGAGCGAATCCTTGAAGGGAAATGCAGAGTTGCAGGTAGATTTGAATCGACCTCGTTGCCGCTGTTGAATCCGTGATTCTTAAAGTATGATATTTTCCAATAACTACACGGAGGCTGTAACTTAACAATCAACAGGTGTTTACTGGAGGAGGGTAGTCTAAAGACTGACAGTACAGAGGCATGCTCAAGGCTTATATACAGGTGTGGTCACTGCCGGTACTACAGTATACAGGAGCTGTAAAAGTAGTTCTCTCTTAAAGGTACATACACTACACTGTTCACTTTAGAGATTCTCTCTTCATACATCCTCATCGCTTTCCTTATCTCTTAACCTCTTTCCGTATTTACTCATTAGTTAGTAGTGTATCTGTGATCTGGGGTAACTTACCTCAACTTTTCTTCCTTGTGCAAAAATACCTTACCTGCATTCTGCATTTCCCGACAGATGAAGATTGGGAACGCACTGTGTGGAATCGCCAAGCGTGCACTGAAATGAAACCATTGGTGTTTCTGCAATTTCAATGACTGTAAATGCATATTCCTAAGTGTTAGTGAACTTACAAACTACTCAATGACTGCTGTCCTCTTACCCTTTTGGAGGGATTGAGGGGCGGATTGAAGGGCGGGCGGGGTAGATGGGGGTTCTTTTCGTACCTGCTGCAGTGACGATCTCAAACCGCGAGCACACAGCTGCAGTGTGAGAGAATGGGAGCGGGTTTGCACGGTGTTGTCGCTGCTGTGCTGTGCTACCCCCTTTGTGACGTGGGCAGCTCGAGAGCGAAAGCGGGACCCGGGGAGGCGTGCACGCGAGCTCGGTCCTTTGACAGCGCGCGTCAGGATATGGAATAGAATCGCAACCAACGCGGCGCGCGCCGTGCGGCCAATGACGGAAATGCCGAGCGTCACGGGCTGCACGAATGTGACAAACACTTTGCACCTCACTGATACAAAAAGCCCAGCGTGCGGGCTAACCCACGCACTCTCACATACTGAGAGAGCGCGGAAAGGCACAGCTCCCTCAAACATACACACTGGGACTGGCAAGAAGGTAAGTGGAGTGTGTAGTAGACGCGGGTGGAAACATTGTGCTTTAATTGGATATAAGTGTCCTTTTGTCTTTTTTTTATGATTTGGGTGTTTATTAGTTGTGTCCCTCTAAAAAGGGGGCACTTTTGATAGATTGCTTTTTATTTGGGTTAATGACACTGTGGCAACCCAGTGTCGCCCTTAAAGGTTTCAATTAAAAGAGTAGAAGATAAGTGGAAACTTCACCACTTTTATTTGTTCCGATTTCCCCCACCTGTTGGAGATACATTAGCTTTGGTTCCTTGCTCCAATAAGGGAGAAATAGGTATTTGGAAACCATTAAATTAATACCCATATTAACTTACTGGTGAAATATTTCAAAGCAGATGAGCAGGCGCTAGTTGCTATCAGGACTTAATGCCCGAATTTAAGAAATTGGAAAATTGCTCAGAATATAAATTGGGTATAAATTGCGATTTTGCTGGGGGAAATAACGCATAAGCGTATGGAATAGCTCTTTTTGTGTGTGCGAATATGCATATAGGCAAACTTTTGTCTTGCATCAGTATGCCGTGCTGAGAGGTGTGTGTGTAACTGTACCACATACACCGTGGAACAATCGGCTGTACGACAGACCCCGTTCTTCCTTTCTCTAGTAATTTGCTCCACTTGCCCGTCTCCCTATTTTGAATGATTAAACTTACTTGTCTGTATTTGGAGCAGCACGTTACATTTGAAACTGCCAGTGAGCCCACTCTTGTCATTAAGAAGTAATAATAGGATAGATAAGATTTATTCGGAATATTTGCTGAATGCGGTGTGTGACGTGATTGTCACGGGGAAAGCCCTTGAGTGACTACATTCTTCAACCGTATGATGGCAATGACTCAATTGGGTCAACTTTCTGTTTGTTTAGCGATTTTAGCTATAGAGTGTGGAAACACGTGGAAATCCAAAATAAAATCAGAAAATGCTGGAAAGGCACAGCAGATAAACATAGAAACATAGAAGATAGGAGCAGGAGTAGGCCATTCGGCCCCTGGAGCCTGCTCCGCCATTCAATGCGATCATGGCTGATCATCCAAATTCAGTACCCGGTCCCTGCTTTCTCCCCATACCCCTTGATCCCTTTAGCCTTAAGAAATATATCCAACTCCTTCTTGAATATATTTAATGAATTGGCCTCTACTGCCTTCTGTGGTAGAGAATTCCACAGGTTCACCACTCTGGGTGAAGAAATTCCTCCTCATTTCTGTCCTAAATGGCCTACCCCTTTATCCTTAGACTGTGGCCCCTGGTTCTGGACTCCCCGACCATCAGGAACATCCTTCCTGCATCTAGTCTGTCCAGTCCTGTCAGAATTTTATAAGTTTCAATGAGATCCCCTCTCATTCTTCTAAACGCCAGCGAGTATAAGCCCAATCGACCCAATCTCTCCTCATACATCATTCCTGCCATCCCAGGTATCAGCCTGGTGAATCTTTGCTGAACTCCTTCCATGGCAAGAACATCCTTCCTCAGATAAGGCGACCAGAACTGCACACAATACTCAAGATGTGGTCTCACCAAGGCCCTGTACAACTGCAGCAAGACATCCTTGTTCCTGTACTCAAACCCTCTCGCTACGAATGTTCCTGTACTCAAACCCTCTCGCTACGAATGTTCCTGTACTCAAACCCTCTCGCTACGAAAACTTTTTCCTCCTGTTGCATCTGGTCCTTTTGTCAATCACCTTAAATCTGTGCCCTCTTGTTACTGACCCTTCTGCCACTGGAAAGTTTCTTCTTATTTACTCTATCAAAACCCTTCATAATTTTGAACACCTCTATCAAATCCCCTCTTAACCTTCAGGAGAGCAACCCCAGCTTCTCCAGTCTCTCTACACAACTGAAGTCTCTCATCCCTGGTACCATTCTAGTAAATCTCTTCTGCACCCTCTCCAAGGCCTTTACATCCTTCCTAAGGTGTGGTGCCCAGAATTGAACACAATACTCCAGCTGAGGCTTAACCAGCGTTTTATAAAGGTTTAGCATAACTTCCTTGTTTTTGTATTCTATTCCTCTTACTAAAGCCAAAGATCCCATATGCTTTTTTAACAGCCTTCTCAACTTATCCTGCCACCTTCAAAGATTTGTGTACTTACACCCCCAGGTCTCTCTGTTCCTGCACCCCCTTCAAAATTGTTCCATTTAGTTGATATTGCCTCTCCTCATTCTTCCTAACAAAACGTATCACTTCACACTTCTGTGCGTTAAAATTCATCTGCCACGTGTCTCCCCATTTCACCAGTCTGTCTATGTCCTCCTGAAGTCTGTTACTATCCTCCTCATTGTTTACTACATTTCCAAGTTTCATATCCTCTGCAAACTTTGAAATTATGCCCCATATACCCAAGTCCAGGTCATAAATATATATCAAAAAGAGCAATGGTCCTCATCCCAACCCCTATACATGCCACATATACCTCTAGTTCCTGCCACTCTAACTGATTGCTCCTTAGTTTTTTTTCTATTCGTCTTCTCTAACTTTGTTTCCCTCAAAACTGTAGAACTCCTTACCTCTCTGTCTTCCTGTTTTTTTTAGACCTTTAGAATCTATGTTTGGCTTCAAATAACTGCTACTTACTGATTTATCTCTTTTTCTCTCCGACCCCTTTTTAACCTTTTTAAGCTTGTTCCTGCACTTAGACTCCTCAGTCAAAAAAAAAACCTACTTTGGAAGAGACGCTGAGCAGAGACAAGATGCCTCTCTCCATCTGTCAGCATTTAAAAAAAGAAAAGACCGGTCAATATTTCAGGTGTCGACCCTTCACCAGAAATGAAAATTTAAAGATACAACTGAGAAAAAAGCACAAAGAAATCCCTCTTCCCTCACCCTTTTTGTCTGTTAAAGGATTCATTGAACTTCCAGTCTCTGACAGGATCTGTAGCTGAAACGCAAACCTATCTTTCCTCTTACAGATGCTGATGAGCTTGCTGTCCATTTACAGTATTTTCTGTTTTTTTATGCAAGGGACACTAAATGAATTCATAAATAACAAAAGAAATTATCATTATGCATTTTTTCCCTGCCCCACAACATAAACAAGGATTAATGTGGTGGGTTAGACATCATGGTGAGTACAGTGTCAATCTCCCATTGCAGGTGTCAACATCACAAATACTTTTACCTAAGCACCACTGTACTCAGAATTTCAGCCCAAATATTGCAGGGTGTGGAGCTATTAGATTTCTGTTCATACTTTCATTGCCACATTAGGCTGTACACCATTGAAATGTGATTTCCATCCAAATCCCTTGAACTAAGAAAATATTGACTGATGCTATTCAGACTATGGCTCATGTCAGGCAATAAATATGACAGGACTAACTGGAAACTGGCTGAGTTAGCAAGAAATGGAGAGAAGTAACACTGGAGGAAATTGAGAGAAACAGCCCAGGTATGTATGTGTTGAACGACTGCTGAAGTACGTATCGATGGGGGACCGTGAGGCAGCTTCATTGAGTCATCAATGCAAAATCAAGAAATGTGAAAGTACCTCAAGTTTGGAAGTGTCAATAATTCAACTGCACAAATGGGGACAGGAAGGAGTATAAGGATTCCAGAGGCATTGATCTGCTTAGTTTGTCAGAAAAAGTATCTGCAGTAGTGCTCCTAACTAATATATTTGGATGGAAGGCCGTGACTTCAGAAAAGGATGTGGATGTGCTGATGAGATCTTTATGCTGAGACAGAGAAATGCTAAGAGTATGAAAAAGATCTGTGGATGTGTTTCATAGGGCTTGATTTTTCTCTAGTTTCTCTCCTATCTCCCCTCATGCTCTCTCCAAGCTTATCTTGCCCATGAGACCCACCTGCCGCTCTCTTGACCATATTCCCACTTAACTTCTGACCACCCAACTTCCCTTCCTGGCTCCATGTTAGCTGATATTGTAAATGTTTCCCTCTCCTCAGCTAGTGTGCCCCTCCCTTTCAAATCTGCTATCATCACCTCCTCCTCAACAAAACCATCCTGTGTCTTTGCAAACTATCACCCCAGCTCCAACCTCCCTTCCTTACCTCTGTAGGGATCTATCCCTGGCACCAATGTTCCCTCTAATTTATTTTTTGTGCACGGTCCCTTTAAATTTGTTGCACGGTATCTTCCAGCGGGGACAACTTGTGAGCAGCCTACGCGGCACCTCCCGATTGATGTGCAGCTGCGCACCCGCTCACCTGAGGGAGAATATTCCTTGGCACCCTCCTATTTGCCACCTGCATGGTGCCCCTGGGTGACATCATCTGAAGACACGACGTCAAGTTCCACATGTACGCTGACAATACCCAGTTCTACAACAACCTCTCTTAATCCATCAACAGCCTCTGTGCTGTCAGACTGCTTGTCCATGAGCCGAAATGTCTCCAGTTAAACATTGGGAAGACCAAAGCAATTGTCTTGAGCTCCTGCCACAAACTCCATTCCCTAGCCACGATTCATCACATTCCATCCCTGGCCACTGTCTCAGGCTGAACTAGACTGTTTGCAACCTCGGCGTCCTATTTGACCCTAAGCTGAGCTTCTGACCCCATATCCTGTCCATCACATAGAAACATAGAAGATCGGAGCAGGAGTAGGCCATTCGGCCCCTTGAGCCTGCTCCACCATTCAATGCGATCATGGCTGATCATTCAGGTTCAGCACCCGGTCCCTGCTTTCTCCCCATACCCCTTGATTCCTTTAGTCTTAAGAAATATATCCAACTCCTTCTTGAATATATTTAATGAATTGGCCTCTACTGCCTTCTGTGGTAGAGAATTCCACAGGTTCACCACTCTCTGGGTGAAGAAATTCCTCCTCATTTCTGTCCTAAAAGGCCTACCCCTTATCCTTAGACTGTGACCCCTGGTTCTGGACTCCCCGACCATCGGGAACATCCTCCCTGCATCTAGTCTGTCCAGTCCTGCCAGAAATTTATAAGTTTCAATGGGATCCCCTCTCATTCTTCTAAACTCCAGCGAGTACAAGCCCAATCGTCCCAATCTCTCCTCATGCGTCATTCCTGCCATCCCAGGTATCAGCCTGGTGAATCTTCGCTGAACTTCTTCCATGGTAAGCATACCCTTCCTCAGATAAGGCAACCAAAACTGCACACAATACTGAAGATGTGGTCTCACCAAGGCCCTGTACAACTGCAGCAAGACATCCTTGTTCCTGTACTCAAACCCTCTCGCTACGAAGGCCTTTTTAACCGCCTGCTGCACTTGCATGCTTACCTTCAGCGACTGGTGCACAACGACACCCTGGTCTCGTTGCACTTCCCCTTCTCCCAATCTATAGCCATTCAGATAATAATTTGCCTTCCTGTTTTTGCCACCAAAGTGGATAACCTCACATTTATCCACGTTATATTGCATCTGCCATGCTTCTGCCCAATCGCCCAACCTGTCCAAATCATCCTGTAGTTTCTCGGCATCCTCCTCACAGCACACACGCCCACCCAGCTTTGTGTCGTCTGCAAATTTGGAGATATTACATCTAGTTCCCTTGTCTAGATCATTAATATATATTGTAAATAGCTGGGGTCCAAGGACCGATCCCTGTGGTACCCCACTAGTCACTGCCTGCCACTCAGAAAAAGAGCCGTTTATTCCAACTCTTTGCTTTCTATCTGCCAACCAGTTCTCTATCCAAGTCAATACCTTGCCCCCAATCCCATGTGCCTTAACTTTACACGCTAATCTCTTATGCGGGACCTTATCGAAAGCCTTCTGAAATTCCAAATACACCACATCCACTGGTTCTCCCTTATCTATTTTACTAGTCACATCCTCAAAAAATTCCAGTAGATTAGTCAAGCACGATTTACCTTTTGTAAATCCATGTTGACTTTGTCCGATCCTGTCACTGTTTTCCAAGTGCTTTGCTATTACATCTTTTATAATGGACTCTAGCATTTTCCCCACTACCGATGTCAGGATTACCGGTCTGTAATTCCCCGTTTTCTCTCTACCACCTTTTTTGCATAGTGGGGTAACATTAGCTACCCTCCAATCCATGGGTACTGTTCCAGATTCCATCGAATGTTGGAAGATGATCAGCAATGCATCTACTATTTCTAGGGCCACTTCCTTAAGTACCCTAGGATGTAGATTATCAGGCCCTGGGGATTTATCGGCCTTCAATCCCATCAATTTCCCTAACACCATTTCCCTACAAATACTGATTTCTTTCAGTTCCTCCCTTTCATCAGACCCTATGTTCCCCGGCATCTCTGGGAGGTTATTTGTGTCCTCCTTTGTGAAGACAGAACCAAAATATGTATTTAATTGGTCTGCCATTTCTTTGTTCCCCATTATAAATTCCCCTGATTCTGACTGCAAGGGACCTACGCTTGACTTCACCAATCTTTTTCTCTTCACATATCTATAAAAGCTTTTACAGTCAGTTTTTATGTTCTCTGCAAGCTTACTCTCATATTCTATTTTCCCTTTCTTAATTAATCCCTTTGTCCTCCTTTGTTGAATCCTAAACTGCTCCCAATCCTCTGGATTACTGCTTTTTTTGGCCAATTTATATGTCCTCTCCTTGGATCTTATGCTATCCCTAATTTCCCTCGTTAGCCACGGTTGAGTCACCTTTTTTGTTTTATTTTTATGCCAAACTGGGATGAACAAATTCTGTAGTTCATCCATGCGGTCTTTGAATGTTTGCCATTGCCTATCCACCGTCAACCCTTTGAGTGACATTCCCCAATCAATCCTACCCAACTCGCGCCTCAGACAGTTTCCTGTATTTAAATTCAGGACCCTAGTCTCTGAGTCAACTACTTCATTCTCCATCTTAATGAAGAATTCGATCATATTATGATCACTCCGACCCAAGGGGCCTCGTACAACAAGATTGCTAATTAATCCTTTCTCATTACATAATAACCAGTCTAAGGTGGCCTCTGGTTGGTTCCTCGACATATTGGTCCAGGAAACCATCCCGTAAACACTCCAGGAATTCCTCCTCCACAGTATTGTTACCAATTTGGTTAGCCCAATATATATATATATTATAGATTAAAGTCACCCATGATGACTGCTGTGCCCTTATTGCACGTTTCTCTAATTTCCCTTTTAATGCCATCCCCAACCTTCGCATTACTGTTTGGCGGTCTATATACCACTCCCACTAACGTGGGAATGACTACCTATTTCCATCTCTAGTATCACCCATCTGCTCCCCTGCCTTAGCCCATCTGTTGCTGAATCCCTCATCCATGCTGTTTTTATCTCCCAGAATCAACTACAGGAAACTTTGGTTTATCCGGAGGTTATATGTCCGGAATACTCGATCTAACGGCAAAAATCAGGAGCCGTTTTCTACAAGTTTTTTTAGTTCTCGTTGCTTTTTTTTCCTCAGTCAGGCACTGCAAGGTCTGTAGCTATAGCAACAGCTTCAGCTGGAGACGCTTGCAGCTGCAGCCGACTGTTTAGAAGCTGTTGCTAAGCAACAGTGTTTGTTGTCAGATACGGAGATGAAAACCTCCGTATGCTTCAACATTAACTTTGTATGTCCGGCAGTTTTGATAGATTGGCAACAGCTCGGTCCCGTCAGTGTTGGATATCACAAAGTTTCCTGTATTCAAATGCTCTGGCCAGCCTCCCATCATCCTCCCTCCATAAACTTGACCCCATCCAAAGCTCTGCTGCTTGTATCCTAACTTGCACCAAGTTCTGTTCATCCATCACCCCTATGCTCACTGACCTGCATTAATTTCCAGTCCAGCAACATCTGGATTTTAAAATTCTCATGCTTGTGTTCAAGTCCCTCCATGGCCTCGCCTCTCCCAATCTCTGTAATCTCCACTAGCCCTAAAACCCTCAAAGAACTCTGCGTTCCCCCAACTCTGACCTTTTTTGAATCCACCACTCTTTGCCTCAGCATTTATGGCTGCTCCTTCAACCGTTTAGGCGCTAAGCTCTGGAATTCTCTTCCTAAACCTCTCCGCCTCTCTCTCCTTAAGACGCTCCTTAAATCCTACCTCTTTGACAAAGCATTTGGTCGCCTCTCCTAATGTTTCCAGCTTTCGCTCTGTGTCATTTTTTGTCTGATTATGCTCCTGTGAAGGGCCTTGGGATGTTTTCTGGACGGTGCTGTATAAATGGAAGTTGTTTTTGATTCATTCATAGGCAATGGGTGGAAAATCAAGCTAAACTTTAAGGCATGCAACTCCTTGTGCTGAGATGTATGTTGAATTTACTGGAACTTTATAAAGTAGCTTGGAATTTATTGTGGGGCAATCATTTGAGTAAGCAGTGGTACTGTTCTGCACTTTGGAGGCTATTGCAAAGGAAGTTAGGGCATGGTGCTGATACCAAAAGTGCAGCACAACATTAGTTGACAGATCAGGATTCTAACTGCAAACTGCCCAATGCCAGAAGGTGACTGGAAACATTTACGGTATAACCATGTAAACTCGACTGGTCATTTGTCACTAAAAATCAATAGAGTGCTGCAATTATTCAACCATGTTGCATTGCAGCATGTTACTTCGCTCACTTTTTTGACAGCTGTTAGTAACATGCTTGTTTCTCAAACCATACAGGTAGTGACAGTGTACAGAACAAGAAACATTAAATATGTAAGTCATCTGTTGTGAAGTAGTTGCAACTATCAAAAAATATATAGGTGTATACCACGTATTATTCACAGTAGAAATTCACCCGTCATGAATAGCAACCTTGAGGCAAGATTGGAGCAGCACAAGCATTTGTTTTAACAGAAATACTTGTAAAGTGCTGAATAATATGGTAGAGTTGATGGGTACCCAGTGTCAGGATCATATAAAATAAGCTTCTAGATCAGATCAGGCTAATTGTAAAGAAGATTAGCTCTTTTTTATTTTCTTTTACATTGCCGCCCCCCTGAGGTCCAACATCTCCCATCCCAACCATGTACCATGACCAAGTGTGTGAGCAGGCAACTTGCTCGAAGGCTCTCGGTCTAGTCCCTGCCTGCCCGGCATTAGGTTGACTTGCCCATTGAATTTTCCAGCTTCTGCTTCCCACTGCTCCCCGATGTCTGATTTGTAACTTTCCCATGCTCAACAATTCAGGTGAAAATTACATAAAAGGAGCAGAACACCTATCAAATGCATAAAGTAAATGAAAGTTGCACAAAAATTAGCACTTCATTCAGTACTTCACAGCTATCAATATCAGCCTTTGTGCTCTCAGGAAATTAAAATGGAGACCATCCCTCCTAAACAACTTGCCTTATCCAGCGAACACATCCCAATTATCAGTGAAGTAAAGCTGCTGCTTTTTGCAAAGGTCCTGAAGCCAGATGTTGAATCCTACGATTTGGCTATGGCTGGGGTGCAATCACCCCTTACAGCAGGTAGGTACTGCAGGGAATTCAGGACCAGAGTGATCTCCTGGACTAGTTTCAATCACCTAGATGGGCCAGAGAGGAATTTCCCAGATTTTTTTTCCCTCAAATTGGCCTGGGTTTATTATCTTTTTTGCCCCTCCCAGGAGATTACATGGTTTTGGGTGGGGTGGAGTGTATATATTGTGATACATGAGGTATCGCAGTTGTGTGGGACAGGCTTGATGGACCAGAGGGTCTTTACCTGTCTGTCATTGTTTGTATGTTTATATTTATTATGACTGAAGTTTATGATGAAAATAGTGAGAAATTAGTGCACTCACTTAACCAAATGGGGTTAAACTTTCATCTTAGTGTCCCTGGTGTTGAGCTTCATGCAGCATGAATACATATCAGGAATTTGGGCACATCCACTATTATTTTCCATTCAATCATTTTCAGATCTAGTTATATACCATTTTCAGAGTAAGGCACATGAACAATCAAAATGCATGATTCTGGCTCTAAAAGACCAAGACAGGCCCAGCTTAGAAATGTCACAGCATTTGCTTTTGTGGTCGCATTATATTTTGCATTTTGTGGTGAAGTACCTGTAACACTTTCTCCTATGTTGACACTTTTTTCCCCTTGTGAAACATTTTAAAGTTTGTCATATGTTCTACCTTGACATGTTGATGACCTTCCCTCTGCTAAGGTGTATAGTGACCAGTAATTGTTTTGTTGATAAGTACTGTAGCTGAATTTGCAGCAAATAACAAGCTTTCTAATGCAATTTTACACAACTAACAGTGTACTACATCTAGTAGAAACAATAGCTGCTGATTGTATTCCTTGGCTGAGAAAATGTTCCTAACCACAACTTTACAACTAATATTAATTCAGCCAAAGGCATCGTGTGTGTGTGGGTGTATTTATGTACGTGGGTGTACATGCATGAGAAGCAGTAGAAAACAGGAAAAAGGAAAGGTACGTTCTGACTTTTATAAATTGTTTTAGCAGCAAATCAAAATCTCTTTGAAATAATTCTTCATGGTGTTCGATAAAATGTAATTAATTATTTCTTTCATTCCCAATAATTAGATTTGTTCTGGTGCTGAACGTTTTTGTTTTCCAAACTTTTTGACAGAATGTCCCAATGGCATCAGCTGCATCAGCTGGATACACAGCTCCTGGAAAAAGTGGACCAGTTGTATGATGATACCTTTCCCATGGAGGTCCGTCAGTTCCTAGCACATTGGCTGGAACACCAGGACTGGTGAGATTCTAGTTAAATTCATCTGTCTTTGATACATATTTTATTTTGGGATATCGATTTATATACATAATACATGCTAACTGAATTTCTTAGAAAACGTTGTTATTTATCCTTACTTGGCTTTATTCTTGGCAGTTGCAAAAAACATCAAAATCACGACACCTAAAGATTAATAAAAAGCAAAAGAATTCAAATGCTGGAAATCTGAAACAAATACAGAAAATGATGCACAGAAGCTCAAACAACATCTGTGGAGAGAACGGATCGTTGACATTTTGGACTGGGCCCTACTTCAGAACTGAAAAATGAAAGTTTAACAAGCACTTTAATAGAATCATTAAGAAAAAAGGAAGGGGGTAAAAAAAAAAAGAGAAAGTAGCAGTGCAATCACCTGTTGCTTGCTTAAAAGAAAAACAGGACCTCTTTAGTTCTGAGCAAGGGTCCATATCCAAAATTTATTTAGGTATATTTTAACTTTTGGGAACCAACCAATGGAGCGGCCGGCTGCTCATTTGAATCTGACTGGTAAGCCACGGACTTTAAATGGATATCCTGAGGCAGCACGCCGGATTTGGGCTACAGGAATGTCACTCCAGTACCAATGGGCAGAATTAAAATCAACCCTGTAGTCATTGTAATGTAAGGAAACACAGCAGTCAATTTGTACACAACAAGGTCCTACAAACAACAATGACTTAAATAGCACGATAATCTGTTTTAATCATCTTGGTTGAGGGATAAATTTTGGCCAGCACACCAGAACTCCCATGTTCCTCTTTGAATAGTGCCACGGGATCTTTTACGTGCACCTGACGACAGGGTAGACGGGGCCTCGGTTTAACATCTCATCTGAAAGATGGCACCTCCAACAGTGCAGCACTCCCTCAGATCTACACTGAAAGAAAGACTTGCATTTATATGGTGCCTTCAACGACCACCAGACACCCTAAAGCACTTTACAGCCAATGAAGTACTTTTTGAAGTGTAGTTACTATTGTAATGTAGAAGTATTGGCCTTCAAGTGCTCAAGTCTCTGGAGTGAGGCTTGAGCCCACAACCTTCTGACTCAGAGGCAAGGGTCCTATCATTGAGCCAAAGCTGGAAGAAACATTGAAGTTGAAGCAAAGAATGTGTGAATAGCTAAGGCAATGAGAGGTGCAATTGAAAAGGTGAAAAGTAAGAGACATTGAAAATACAGAAAGCCGGCAGAACAGGTTTGAAATTAAAGCAGAAGAAAGCTGGGTAACATAATGTGATAGATTTTCAACTTGCCCCCAGGGTGTAAAACTAACATTTTTGATCCACCACTCATTTATTGAAACCACCCAAGTTTAATTTCCATTGATTTCAATAAAAATGAAAATCATGCAGTTTCTACAATGGGCTGCTATAACAGTATCACGCCTGGGCAAAAAGTTGAAAATCTACCCTAATGGGTCCATGAGCATTGAAAAGAGAAAAAAAGCAGGCCAACACCAGGGGAACAGATTTCCCTGTCAGCACTCTGCTGCGATCCACCCCAAACATCAAACTGCCTCCCCTCCCTCCAGACACTGACAGACCCATCCTACATCACCAGCACCCCTGGCACAATTGAAATGGAGGATATAGCGAAGGTCTGAAGTTACTAAAGTCAGTGTTCAGGCCAGAGGGCTGCAGATTGTCCAAGAGAAAAAGAAGATAATGTTGCTGGAATTGACATTGAGCTTCATTGCAAAGGTACAAGAGGCCAAAGATGGAGAATTAAAGTGACAATCCACAAGGAGCTCAGGGTCACATTTGTGGACAGAACAGAGATGTTTGGCAAAGTAGTCATCTAATTTGTGCTTGGTCTCCCCACTATAGAGGAGACTGCACTATCAGCAGTGAACACAGTATACTAGATTACAGGACGTACATGTAAATTGCTGTCTCACATAGTGTTTGGTTGCCTGGACAGTGGTATGGGAAGAGTTAAATGGATAGGTGTTGCATCTCCCGTAATTGTATGGAAAGATGGCAGGTCAGCTGGAAGGTGGGATGGTGGAAGAATGAGCCAGGATGTCACGGAGGAACCAATCACTCCAGAAGGCAGGGAGGGGAGAGGGTACGATGTGTTTGGTGTCAGGATCATGCTGTAAGTGCTGGAAATGACAGTAGGTGGTCTGATGAATATGGAGGCTGTAAGGTGAGGACAAGAGAGACTGCCACAGTTGTGAGAGCAGAGCAAGGAAATGAGAGCAGTAGTACAGGAAATAGATCTTGTCGATCACCAGAAAGTTTAAAGCTTGTTTCATTTTGTTTTAAGAAAACATTCAGTGCACAACTTACAGAATGTTTGGTACAAATAGTATGCTAACATTCATACAGCTTACTTCTATTTTTAGTTACTAGCAATTTAAAATGTTAAAAGGAATTACAAAACATAAAGTTAATCTTTTAAAAATATTGGCTAGGTATGATGGCACCTCCAATGTTAAATAGAGTTGTCCTTTTGTCATAGCAATAACATTGTGGTGGAGGCAGACATTCTGTTTGATCTTGTTCTGGGGCTAAGAAAAGAGCACAAGTTATTAAGTGAGGAAACAGTTGAACAGCAATGCTCATTTACCACTTAATTTCGTCTGTTGTTTATGCTATTGATGGTGGAGGCAAGAGCAACCTTGCCATGGGAGGTAAGGTGTATTCCCTGGACTTGCATAAGAACATAAGAAATAGGAGCAGGAGTAGGCCATTCAGCCCTTCGAGCCTGCTCCACCATTCAATCAGATCATGGCTGATCTTCTACCTCAACTTCACTTTCCTGCACTATTCCCATATCCCTTGATTCCCTTAATATCCAAAAATCTATCGATCTTTACCTTGAATATACTCAACGACTGAGCATCCACAGCCCTCTGGGGTAGAAAATTCCAAAGATTCACCACTCTCTGAGTGAAGACATTTCTCCTCATCTCAGTCCTAAATAGGAGACCCCTTATTCTGAGACCGTGTTCCAGACTCCCCAGCCAGGGGAAACATCCTCCCTGCATCTACCCTGTCAAGCCCTGTAAGTATTTTGTATGTTTCAATGAGATTACCTCTCATTCTTCTGAACTCCTAAGAATATAGGCCTAGTCTACTCAATCTCTCCTCCATAGGACAATCCCCCCGATTCCCAGGAATCAGTCTGGTGAACCTTCATTGCACTCCCTCTATGGCAAGTATATCCTTCCTTAGGTAAGAAGACCAAAACTGTACACAATACTCCAGCTGTGGTCTCACCAAGGCCCTGTGTAATTGCAGTAAGACGTCTTTACTCTTGTACTCAAATCCTTATGTAATAAAAGCCAACATACCATTTGCTTTCCTAATTGCTTGCTGTTCCTGCATATTAATTTTCAGCGATTCGTGCACAATGACACCCAGGTCCTTCTGAACACCAACATTTTCCAATCTCTCACCATTTAAAAAATACAGGAAACTTTGTGCTATCCGGCACCGACGGGACCGAGCTGTTGCCGTTCCCTCAAAACTGCCGGACACACCAGCGTTAATGTTGAAGCATACGGAGCTTTTCATCTCTGTATCTGACAACAAACACTGTTGCTTAGCAACAGCTTCTAAACAGTCGGCCCGTACCTTGGCAGCGTCTCTCTGAAGCTGTTGCTAAGCTACAGAGACTTTGCAGAGCCTGACTGTTGAAAAAAAAGCCACAAGAAGAAAAAACCTAACAAAACAGCTCCTGATTTTTGCTGGTGGCTCGAGCTTGCCGGACATTTAGCCTTCGGATAACACACAGTTTCCTGTACTCTGATTTTTCTATTTTTCCTACCAAAGTGAATAACTTCACATTTCTCCACATCATATATTCCATTTGCCATGTTATTGCCCACTCACTTATCCTGTCTATATCCCCTTGCAGCCTCTCTGCATCCTCTTCACAACTTACATTCCCACCTAGCTTTGTATCATCAGCAAACTTGGATATATTACATTTGGTCCCCTCATCCAAATCACTGATATAGATTGTGAATAGCTGAGGCCCAAGCACTGATTATTGCGGTACCCCACTAGTTACAGCCTGCCAACCCGAAAATGATCCGTTTATTCCTACTCTTTGTTTTCTGTCCATTAACCAATCTTCAATCCATGTTAGTACATTACCCTCAATCTCATGAGCCCTAATTTTGTTTAATAACCTCTTATGTGGCACCTTATCGAATGTCTTCTAAAAATCCAAATATGCTACATCCACAGGTTCCCCCTTATCTATCCTGCTAGTTACAACCTCAAAAAAAACTCCAACAGATTTGTCAAATATAATTTCCCTTTCATAAATCCATGTTGACTCTGCCCAATCCTATTATTATTTTCTAAGTGCCCTGTTACCACATCCTTAATAATAGATTCTAGCATTTTCCCTACTACTGATGTCAAGCTAACTGGTCCCTGTTTTCTCTCTTCCCTCCTTTCTTAAATAGTGGGGTTACATTTGCTACTTTCCAATCTGTGGGAACCATTCGAGAATCTATGGAATTTTGGAAGATGACAACCAATGCATCCACTATCTCTATAGCCACCTCTTTTAAAACCCTAGGATCTAGGCCATCAGGTCCAGGGGATTTATCGGCTTTCAGTCCCATTAATTTCTCCAGTACTATTTCCTTACTAATACTAATTTATTTCAGTTCTTCATTTTCACTAGACCCTTCTCCATTATTTCCAGAATGTTTTTTGCGTCTTCTTCCATGAAGACTGACACAAAGTTTAATTTCTCTGCCATTTCCTTATTCCCCATTATAATTTCTCCTGTCTCGGCCTGTAAAGGACCCGTGTTTACTTTCACTAATCTTTTCATTTTTACATACCTATAGAAGCTTACAGTCTGTTTTTATGTCTCTCGCTAGTTTACTCTCATATTCTATTTTTGGTTTCTTTAGCAATTTCTTGGTCCTCCTTTGCTGAATTCTAAAATCCTCCCAATCCTCCGGCTTACTATTCTTTTGGCAACATTATAGGCCTCTTCCTTTAAAGTAATACTGTCTTTAATTTCTCTTGGTAGCCACAGGTGGACCATTTTTCCCATGGTGTTTTTATTCCTTAAGGGAATGTATATTCGTTGCGAATGATGAACTATTGCTTTTCTACGGTCATATCTTTTAATCCAGTTTCCCAACCTACCTTAGCCAACTCTCCTCTCATACCTACGTAGTTTGCTTTGTTCAGATTTAGGACCCTAGTTTCAGACTTAACACTAAATCACTTCTGGTATTCTGACAATAAGTCAGGGCTGCGGCTGGTATTGAACAAAGTCAGACAAATTCCAAGGAAAGCTGAAAAAAGCCACAATCCACTGAATACACAACTGACCAGGCCACCTACCGAACACCACTCGCAGCTGGAAAACAAAGCTGCTGGAATGTATAAGGCCTTTTTAGTCGATAGTTGCAGAGTGCGCAGGTAAACTTCTGGGATTTATTTTAGTTTTTAAAAATTTGGTTGTGAATGATGTCAATAGCGAAGAATTCAAACTACTAAAATAATCACAACCAATTTAATTTAAAACTGAAAAGCTTTAAATAGTTTCATTCTGTTCATCCTGCCATCCCCTTTCCTGCATTGTCTGTTCTTTCCCAGGCTCTATCAGTCTCTTATTGCATTATTTTATCTATAAATTTTTTCTACCTAATCATAGAATAGTACAGCTCAGAAGGAGGCCATTCAGCCCATCGAGTCTGTGCTGGCTCTTTCGAAGAGCAATCCAATTAGCCTCATTCCCCCTCTTTCCCTATATCCCTGTAATTGTTTCTCCTTCAAATATTTATCCAGTTCCCTTTTGAAGGTTACTATTAAATCTGTATTCACCACACTATCAGGCAGTGTATTCCAAATCCTAACCACTCGTTGTGTAAAAGGTTTTTCCTCATGTCATCTCTGGTTCTCTTGCCAATCACCTTAAATCTGTGCCCTCTGGTTATCGGCCTTCAGCCAATGGAAACGGTTTCTCTTTATTTACTCTATCTAAACCCTTTATGATTTAAAACGCCTCTATCAAATCTCCTCTTAACTTTCTCTGTTCTGAGGAGAACAACCCCAGCTTCTCCAGTCAATCCATGTAACTCTAATCCCTCATCCCTGGAACCATTCTAGTAAATCTCTTCTGCACCCTCTCCAAAGCCTTCACGTCCTTCCTAAAGTGTGGTGCCCAGAATTGGACACAATACTCCAGCTGGTGCCGAACTAGTGTTTTACATAGGTTTAGCATAACTTCCTGGCTTTTGTACTCTGCCCCTATTTATAAAGCCCAGGATCCCATATGCCTTGTTAACTGCTTTGTTAACCTGTCCTGCCACCTTCAAAGATTTGTACACAAGCACCCCCAGGTCTCTCTGCTCTTGCACTCCCTTTAAAATTGTATCATTTAGCTTGTGACGTAAGAAAACTACTAGGCACTTGGTCTAAGCGTTAAACAAAGCTTTAATCAACTGTTTTACAACATGGAGGTCTAGTTGTGTCCTTCACTAGTTCCTGTTAAGAATGTCCCTGCGCAAGCTGGGCCCGTGCCCGAGTATTTATACTCTCCCTGGACAGCGCCACCCGCAGGCCACTCAGCATCACTTCACAAGTCTTTCTTTCATGAATGACCGATTCATGTCAGCTTGTATTGTCTCTCCTCATTCTTCCTACCAAAATGAATCACCTCACACTTTTCTGTGTTGAATTTCACCTGCCGTGTGTCTGCCCATTCCACCAGCCTCTCTATGTCCTCTTGAAGTCTATCACTATCCTCCTCACTGTTTGCTACACTTCCAAGTTTCGTGTCATCTGCAGATTTTGAAATTGTGTCCTGTACCCCCAAGTCTAAGTCATTAATCTATATCAAAAACAGCAGTGGTCCTAGTACTGAACCTTGGGGAACTCCACTGTATACTTCCTTCCAATGTTCCCCCTAAGGTGCGCGGCCTGGCACCAATTGGGAAGTCCCGCGCAGGCCGCTCACCAACTGCTGCTGCTGGAAAAGATACCACGCAGCAAATTTAAAGGGACTGCGCACCAAAAAAAAATTAGAGGGAACATTGCCTCCCTCCAGTCTGAAAAACACCACAACTCTCTGTATTCTATCCCTTAGTCAATTTTGTATTCATGCTGCTACTGCCCCTTTTATCCCATGGGCTTCAATTTTGTTAACAAACCTCATATGTGGTACTTTTATCAAACGCCTTTTGAAAGTCCATATACACAACATCAACCACACTATTCTCATCATCCTCTCTGTTACCTCATCAAAAACTCAATCAAGTTCGGCAAACATGATTTGCCCTTAACACATCCGTGCTGGCTCTCCTTTATTGGTCCATGCTTGTCCAAGTGGCTGTTAATTTTCTCCTGGATTATTGTTTCTAAAAGCTTCCCCAGCACTGACGTTAAACTGACTGGCCTGTAATTGGCAGATTTATCCTTCTCCCCTTTTTTGAGCAAGGGTGTAACATTTGTAATCCTCCAGTCCTTTGGCACCATCCCTGTAGAGGACTGGGGGATTGTGGCCAGCACCTCAACAATTTCTACCCTTGCTTCCCTCAGCAACCTAAGATGCATCCCATCTGGACTGGGTGACTTATCTACTTTAAGTACTGCCAGTTTTTCTAGTACCTCCTCTTTAGCTATTTTTATCTCATCTAGTATCTCAGCAACCTCCTCATTTACCATAGCTTTGGCAAAGTCCTCTTCCTTGGTAAGTACGATGCAAAGTACACATTTAATATCTCAGCCATGTCTTCTGCCTCCACCAATATATCTCCATTTTGGTCCCTAATTGGCCCCGCCGCTCCTCTGACACCCCTTTTACTGTTAATATGCCTATAGAAAACCTTTTGGATTCCCTTTTATGTTAGTCACCCATCTATTCTCGTACTGCCTCTTTGTCCCTCTTATTTCCTTTTTAATTTCTCCTCTGTACTTTTTATATTCAGCTTAATTCCTCCTTGTATTTTCAAGCTGACATGTCATACGCCCCCTTTTTCTGCTTCATCCTACTCGCCAACGACTTCGTCATCCAGAGAGCTTTGTCTCTGGTTGCCCGCCCTTTCCTCCTTGTGGAAATGTACCCGAACCATCTCCTCTTGAAAGACAGCCCATTGCTCCATTACATTTCTGCCTGCCAGCCTGTGACTCCAATTTACCTGGGCCAGATCTCCCCTCAATTCACTGAAATTAGCCCTCCTCCAGTTAAGCATTTTCATTCTAGATTGTTCCTTGTTCTTCTCCATAACTAATCTAAACCTTACGATACTATAATCACTATTCCCGAGGTGCTCCCTGACTGTGACTATCTCCACTTGACCCATTTCATTCCCCAGGATCAGATCCAGCAATGCCTCATTCCTCATTGGGCAGGAAACATACTGATCAAGAAAATTCTCCTGAACACATTTCAGGAAATTCCTCCCCTTAACATAATCACTGCCCCATTCAATATTGGGGTAGTTAAAGTCTCCCATTATCACTACTCTATAGTTCTTACACCTCTCTGTAATTTGCCTGCAAATCTGCTCCTCTATCTCCTTCCCACTATTTGGTGGCCCATAAACTACACTAAGTAATGTAATAGCTCCTTTATGGTTTCTTACCTCCAACCAAATAGATTTTTTCTTTGACCTCTCAAGGACATTCTCTCTTTCTAGCACTGTAATATTTTCCTTAATCAAAACTGCTACCCCTCTTTTTTTTCCTTCCCTATCTTTCCTGAATACTTTGTACTCGGGAATATTAAGCATCCAATCCTACCCTTTTTTGAGCCAAGTCTCAGTTAGCACCACTGTATCATTTTTCCATATAGAAACATAGAAGATAGGAGCAGGAGTAGGCCATTCGGCCCCTCGAGCCTGCTCCGCCATTCAATGCGATCATGGCTGATCATCCAAATTCAGTACCCGGTCCCTGCTTTCTCCCCATACCCCTGGATCCCTTTAGCCTTAAGAAATATATCCAACTCCTTCTTGAATATATTTAAGAATTGGCTTCGACTGCCTTCTGTGGTAGAGAATTCCACAGGTTCACCACTCTCTGGGTGAAGAAATTCCTCCTCATTTCTGTCCTAAACGGCTTACCCCTTATCCTTAAACTGTGACCCCTGGTTCTGGACTCCCCGACCATCGGGAACATCCTTCCTGCATCTAGTCTGTCCAGTCCTGTCAGAATTTTATAAGTTTCAATGAGATCCCCTCTCATTCTTCTAAACTCCAGCGAGTACAAGCCCAATCGACCCAACCTCTCCTCATACGTCATTCCTGCCATCCCAGGTATCAGCCTGGTGAATCTTCGCTGCACTCCTTCCATGGCAAGAACATCCTTCCTCAGATAAGGCGACCAAAACTGCATACAATACTCAAGATGTGGTCTCACCAAGGCCCTGTACAACTGCAGCAAGACATCCTTGTTCCTGTGCTCAAACCCTCTCGCTACAAAGGCCAACATACCATTTGCCTTCTTAACCACCTGCTGCACCTGCATGCTTACCTTCAGCGACTGGTGCACAAGAACACCCAGGTCTTGTTGCACTTCTCCTTCTCCCAATCTATTGCCATTCAGATAATAATCTGCCTTCCTGTTTTTGCCACCAAAGTGGATAACCTCACATTTATCCACATTATACTGCATCTGCCATGCTTCTGCCCAATCACCCAACCTGTCCAAATCACCCTGGAGTTTCTCGGCATCCTCCTCACAGCACACACGCCCACCCAGCTTTGTGTCGTCTGCAAATTTGGAAATATTACATCTTGTTCCCTTGTCTAAATCATTAATATATACGTGGCTATTTGTGCCTACAGCTCACCAACCTTATTAACCACACTTTGTGCATTTACACACATGTAATCCAAACCTAACTTAGACCTCTTTGTATTCTCTACAATCCCACCTAATTATCTATCATTTCTAACTCTTAACTGTCTCTCCCAGTCCTCAAATCTAGATTTTCCTACCCTTTTCTAACTTTGAAACGAAATTGTTAGGAGCAGCTTTCAAAATACTGGGTATGCATTGGCTGAAAACTGTTTCTAAATATAATTTTTCCAGCCAATCAAATGCTAAGAATGTTAAGATTGATATCACGTCATATAGGCAAATATCAATAATACAAGTTTGCTCATTCGTGGACCTTCGGGCCCAACATTATGCTGGAAAAGTTAACTTTATTTCTGATTTCCTTATTTCTGTGCCTTTTTTAACTGTAACTTTTTTTTTTAAATTCCATTTATTTTGGTTTTGATTTTTATAAGCTTCCATCTTTTAATTGTGGCCTAAAAAGAACTTCCTGTGCCATCTATGTTTATTACCATGTATGCAACAGGTGTCAGTGCAAGTTAAAAATTAGCTTGAAAATTTTCTTCAGTGTAAATAATGTAGATTAATGTGAGAAATGTTGGCATTCATTATGGCTACTCACTACCTTCCTTGATGTTTGCCGCTGATGGGTGCTTGCTTTGTTTGTAATCTGTTTCCCTTACAACTTGGTAGTGCTACTGCATAATGGCTTAACAATTGCAATATCCCACATGGCAAGTTCTTTGTGCCATCATTAAAACAGTAAGTGAGTACCAGAAGCTCCACCATCAAAAAAATAACTTGAACTTTTCTTGTGCCGTAAGCGAAAACTGGCTGGTGAGATACTCCAGGCCCATCAGGGGCAGTGACCGATTAGAGATGGCTTATAAGATTTTACAGAGGCTTGGAACAGGTGACTTAGCAACCTTTTTAACTAGGAATTGGTACATGGAATGGAATGAAAGGAGAGGAGAAAATAAAACTACTTTCAACGGTAAAATTCAGTTGCCATGAACTGTGTGTATTTAACTCCGTCTTTACGAAACATGAACACTAATATAAACAATTTCACTTTATACATTAAAAAATAGTTTTGTTATTGACCAATTGCAAACTCGCTGCTTATCTGGTAATTTTAGCGTAGAAATTTTGATATTGCTGTCAGAAGCGTCTACTATTTGTTCTAGCAGCTCTAAATTTTATTCTAATTTCTGAAACTATATTAGGATTGCTAAAAAAATAAATACTATACCTGTAACCCCGCACATTAATTTTAAGATTTATGGACCAAAAATAGACCATAAACAGATCAAAGGAGAAATCGGGGACTTGCAACTGATTATTAATGATGATGGGACTGTGTAGTACAGGCAGTTTTTCTTTGTAATTTACTATCCTATACCAGACCAGGAAACACTTATTACTGACACTAAGTGAAAAAGTGTTCTATTCTCGAGCACAGTCACCCTTTACCTTGACAAACATCACAATTTGTTAAAGGCAAAAAAATGTTGGGTAGCAAATGGAGACCTAAAGAGAAGAAAAAGAAAAAAATAACCTATGAAGAGAAGGATAGGCCCACTGTATTTTCACCTTATTTTCTTCTCTTATCCCTCGTCTAGTGAAGGCCCTGACTTAATTTGAGGTACAGTCCCATGGGAGCTGGTAGCCCTACTATGCCTTACCTATGTGGTTACTTGTCATATGTGAGCCAAAACACTTAGGCCCCGGGCCTGGGGTGGAGGTTGGTGCGGTGGCGGGCAGTTAAAATAAGAGCAACGGCTTACCCTCTGTCATCCAGCTGCCTTCCCACCAGGTCACAATATTAACCTGATCTTTCAAGCAGGATAACCACAGGAAGACAGTGAGGTCCTACTTTAAATTTACAGATCAGGTCCCAGTGATATAATCAGGACCCAACTGCAATTTTAGTCTGTGGCCTGAGCGGGGGAGCAGTGGTGGCTTGCTCACCAGACCGGAGCCTTGTTGTCAGTAGGGTATTTGATGGTGCGAGAGTTCAAAGCCAAGCTTGTTCCTGTTGTCACTCAACACCCACACACTCACACTTCCCAGCATATTTAAAGAAAAAATGCCTAAACTTTCCAGGTACTTGGTTCTGGAGACCAGATACACCTACAGAGAGACTGCAGAATTAGGTTTGTTCATATCTTTGTTTTCTGAATCATCATAGGATTTTCCATTGTGGAACAGAACCATACTTTACTTCATTAACAATGTTCATAACATGACATTTTTGAAAACCCTTTTAGATTTAAGATAGGATACTCTGACTCACATTTAATGCTTTGGTCATTGTTTTTAACAGGGATCTTGCCTCGAATAATGATTCTCTGGCCACCCTCCTGTTCCATAATTTATTAAAACAAATAGATGACCAGTACAGCCGTTTCTTCCTAGAAAAAAACTTTCTACTTCAGCACAATCTGAAAAGAATTAAACAAAACCTTCAGGTAAGGTTTTAACACTGCTTCTTGACTGGTCCAAATTCTTGCTTCCATGTTGAAACTTAATGAGTGTAACTAAGGATAATTTGGATTGAGGGTTCATTTATGAGTTGGAAATTGATGTTTCTTACTTTTAGCAGTTGTTGACATTCCGCATAATCTAGTAAATATTGATGTTGAATATGCAGGAAATACACTGTTACATAGGTTACCTAAAAGTAGTGCCTCTGCCAATCTAATTTTGGAGAACACATGAGAACTTAAGTGTTAGAGGTTATAAAATGGCTATTGCATTAAATATAACTGTCAATAATGTCACAGATTTGTTGACCGTTGTTAAAAAGAAAAGTCCTGAAAAGGGTTGTGGGTTAGGCACTACTATACAAAATATTAACCTAGAAAAGAAACTCTCTTTATACTCTCCAGATTGAGATCTAACTTGGAGACTCGTACTGTATATTCCCACTTGGTGCATTCATCATAATTGGTGTATTGCTCGACGCTATTTACATAAAGATGTAAATGCCTATTATTATTTTATATAATGTTGCTTAATTCTATTTAATTATTACATTTAACCTACTTCTACATGTAACATCGCGTGCCATTGTAATATTGCTAGTTTTGTTCTCATCACGGTGTGTTATCAAATCTTAAACTGTCATTATAACTCTGATATTTTTCAGTATTTGTATATATGGTTGGGGAATTTTGCTTCCTAATTTGGTACTAACCATGCTCCTTCCACAACCATCGCAACCTTATTTGGTCTCAACTTTAACCTGCAAATCTGTCCTATTGCCCACCCTTCGTATGTTGTGTCCCAGTCAGTTCCAACCACATTCACGGGACATTTTAATCCTCGCTCCACTCAGTTCCACTTAATATGTAATATGTACTAAATCCTAAAGTCTCTAAGGAGGTTATTTTCTGCCTATCAGTAATTTTGACAAGAGTTTTGCCTTGTAAAGTTTAGCTTGAGCAACATTAACACTGCTTCTCCTTTCTAATATTAAATTTTAAACAGTAGTAAAACATTTATGCCAGTAAATCAAAACCGCAATTAAGACAATTATTGGGTGAACAGATCCAAATGATCAGTGGGCTGATAAATGGGAGGTTCTGGGAGACAAGCAGTGGACTGATAAATGGGGGACGTGTTTATTTGCAACACCAAAAGCACTGATTGGTCCCCTTGGATGACAAGTCCTGATTGTTGATTGTCCCCTTGGAGGACAAGACACACCCAGCAGTTACTCTGGAATGTGTAAATAGATCCTCCCTGCCTACATAATCAGTTGCTTTGCAAAGTGTAATTTGAGCCATTCTGACTGCCTACTCCAGACAGAACAGAGCTCACTTGGAACAGAGAGGGCTCACCCTCGCAGGGTAAGACCTTCTCCCACCCACAAACAAGTTCCTGCCCCCACCCACCAAGTTCCTGACCTCTCTCCTCCCCCCCCCCCCCAATTTTCTGACATTCTCCCCCTGCCCAAGTGCCTGACCTCTTCCCTTCTCCCCGCCAACCTCCCAACCCAGCCCAAGTTTCTGACTACCTCCCTCACCCCACCCGTGTTCCTGACCTTCTCCCCTTGCCCAAGTTCCTGACCTTCTCCCTCACACCCCAGCTTCCTGACCTCCTCCCCCCTCCCACCGGATTCATGACCTTCTCCCCCCAACAAGCTCCTGACCTTTCCCCACCCCCACCATAGATTTGGGGTGGGGGGGGATTAGGAAAGCAGTGTAAAAGGAATTGAGGCTCTCTAGGGAGACAATACCACCATTGCTCAAGCCACAGATGACAGCAGGATATACATTCAGCCAGGCACCAAGACAATATGAACCATCATGCAGCATTAGGTGTCCTTAAGCAGCAATTTCAATATTTGTTGTTTATTGTAAATGTGCTTGTGAATTTTTCCTTACCATTATGTCTAGAAAATCATAAATGTATTCTAAAATATCATGCTTGCAATTCCACTAGAAATATTGAACAGAAGAAAATTTCACGAATGCAGTTATGATATTGCTAACAGAGCGACTAGAGAAATTCTTGCCCCAATGTTGTTTTATGGCTAGATATACCACAACAGTTTAATAGTGCACTGGGTTAAAAACCGCATGACTGGTGTAAGAGTTTTTCCTCTTTAAAACCATACTGGTTCTGGCAAAGTTCCAAACATAGTATTGCCTGATTGTAAATGTTTCAGCTGCATAAGCATGCAACACAAATGGTCAGTAACCTCCTGTGGACTGACTGAATATTGTCATCTGTAGTGACATTTCATTTGTACTACACTGTAGCATTATGAAATGAATGCTGGGTAGGTACCTCAGTAATTCAGCACTTTGATGTACGAATGTGCTGCATCAAAGAGTAACAGGACCCAAGTTCACATTGTGCAGACTCCTATGTGGTGGAGTTTTCCATCCAAGTCGAGTCATCAGAAGGTGCTGAGCAACTGTGAGGCACTTCACTGCTACAAGAAGGGAGAAATTAGAGAGTTAGTAAACCACAACTGCTGTCACGTCCCTCTTAATGGCTGGTTAGAGTGTAGCTTTGACAAAAGCCTGGGAGCATGTTACCTAATAGTATCACCGGCATCTAAAGCTGGGGGAGAAAGTATCGATTAAACAAATGAAAGGAGAAAAAACAATTACGATGGTTAGAGTTCCCTCAAAATAAGTTCACCTTTAGACTATTTACATCTGTTTTTAATAGCAAAATACTGCGGATGCTGGAAATCTGAAATAAAAACAGAAAATGCTGGAAATACTCAGCAGGCCAGGCAGCATCCGTGGAGAGAGAAACAGAGTTAACGTTTCAGGTCTGGGACCCTTCATCAGAACTGGAAAAAGCTGGAAATGTAACAGATATTAAGCAGGTGCAGAGACAGGGGGGAGGGGAGGAAGGAATTGAAAGAACATGCTGTGAAAATGTTGCAAATGGGAATGGCAAAGTCATACTGCATGAAAAATGGGGGCAGGGATTATTATCTGAAATTGTTGAACTCAATGTTGAGTCCAGCAGGCTGTAAAGTGCCCAATCGAAAGATGAGGTGCTGTTCCTCGAGCTTACGTTGAGCTTCATTAGAACAATGTAATAGGCCGAGGACAGAGAGATCAGAGTGGGAGTGAAGTGGAGAACTAAAGTGACAGGCAACCGGAAGCTCAGGGTCACCCTTACGGACTGAACGGAGGCGTTCCGCAAAGCGGTCACCCAATCTACGTTTGGTCTCCCCAATGTAGAGGAGACTGCATCGTGAGCAGCGAATACAGTATATTAAATTGCAAGAAGTACAAGTAAATCGCTATTTCACCTGGAAGGGGTGTTTGGGGCCCCGGACAGTCATATACAACAACAGCTGGTATTTATAAATCGCCTTTAACATAGTGAAACGTCCATAGGCGCTTTACTGGAGCGTAATCAGACAAAAATGCCATTGTCTTGATTTCCCAGTTGTCACTGAGTTAGCTCATCTCAACCAGATTGGTTGTAGGGGTGCTACAGTTCATCTCGGTGCCCCAAAATTAGGAAGGGAATAATTGTCAGCCTTTCCTTTCCTGATTGCTGCATATGTGCAGATGAATGAGATCAGGATCAGACTCAGCTGTGAAGTCTTTGTGATTTAAAAAAAACCCTGCTGAAATTCACTGTCTAGACTCATGAAGAATGCCCACCTGAGTGAGGTACTAGAGGGCAACCATTTCTGTGAAACTACCCCAGCAAGGAGTGAATGCCTTCTGGAGAGGAGGAAGGAAGAAAATTGGTAGAAAAAGGAGCAAAAAAAATAAATGAAATTAAGTAGAAGCATCACCACATGAAAACAGGAGGAAAAAGTTAATACTCATTTAGCACTGTATCTATCAGGGTTAATAGTTACACCTAACTGAACATGCTCGCCAGAAGAGGGAGACCTGAGGACCATTCTAAATTTGTCCTCGGGGCTCATTGGAATAAATCCAGTGAGCTAAGGGCATCAATCAGGTGCATTAACGCAGCTCGCCAGTCGAGCCCTTCAAATTGCTTGGACACTGAGACGACTGGCAGGTAAATCCGGGAGGGGGAGGCAAATGCAAGGGGGGCCGAGCACTGGTCGACAGCAGCCTGTTGGATTAACGTGGAAAGCAGGAGGAATATTTATCTGCTGGTTTCTTTGGCAGCCTCCAGTGGTCTCTGTAAAGCTTTAAAACACGAGTCCGAGCTTGTGCAGTGCAAGCTTCGATTAGTCTTAAATTAATTTCCTGAAAATGGGGGCAGGATCCTCATTTCAAAATTGAAATGAAGCTACGCTCATTTCAGGCAGGCGCCTAAATAGAAGGCGCTGATGAATTTAGCGGTGGCCTGAACACACATGCAAATCTGGTGCTAAATTTGTCATTGACACGCCTGTAAAACGACACAACAATGTTGAATTTAGGCCCCAGTGTTTTTACTAAGACAATCTGACTTTCATAACAGTTGTGATCAAAAATATAGACCAAACAAATGAAATTTTCTTTTGAAAATAATGTTTTCTTTGTTAATATGCATAGTTAAGGATTAGGTGACTTTAGGACTGTTTGTCAGACCAATAGAGAGAAACTCTTTGGGAATGGAAAATATTGTGTGGTTAACAACATCCTGTTAAGTTTTATTATGTAAATTAAGAATAGGGCACAGAGGAAACTATATTGCTCAACACATGACATTTGTCAACCATTACTATATTCTTGAAGAGTCCAAAGACTTTGTTGTCTGCTGTTTCCCCAGGCAAGGTACAGGAAATGATGGTTAGCGCTGAATGTGCTCTTATTTTTAAGTACTCTAAATGTGATGGACGCGTGTTAAAAGATGCAAAGCTACTTTTTATATGGTCATACTTTTCATATACTCAGAATTGGGATCATAAAATAATTTTTCAATATGTTTTCTTGTTGAAGTATTTAATAGACCTTTCAATTATAAGCTGACTAATTTCATTGGACCAATCTACAATTTTTCACCTGTAGCTGCTTGATCTTCCTTAAACACCTTGGCCTTGTTTTCCAATGCAAAACCATTTTTTAAGCATCCAGTATAGTGGGTGGGGCACACGCGCCATTACCTACCTGGAAGTCCTTCGCCCGCCATATACTCCATAGGCATGCAGGGCACATGCCAGAACTATTTAAATCGCTGATTAAAATATTTAAATAATTGTTGTCGGACCCTTTTGTGGTATAGTGCCCTGCCATAGTGCCGGACTCACCACGTGATAAACTCGCCCAGTAACTCGTGGCGCTAACTGGCAGGAATGACACTCGAGTGGTATTATTTAAAGGGCTCATCCACTGCATACAGGTTTGTCATTTGAGGCTGCTGGTTGACTTCTGTGCAGTTTTAAGCCTGTTTTCTGACCAACTTGATTCTGAACGCTGCAAAGAAGATTTTGCTGGTGCTAGACTGTTTTTGGCTGCTTCATAAATAGTTTGACTGCAATCATGAGTGGTCTGGCAGGGCTAGCATTGGGGCAGGAGGAGGAGGGGGAGCAGCAAGGAAGACGGAAGGGAGCAAATGCAGCTGGGACAAGAGAGAGGAGGAGGGTATTGCGCAGGGGGCCACACCCACGACCGGTCTTCAGGGAGCATTTCTCCTACATGACCTTCTCTGGGAAGCAATGTCTTGAGTGCCTCCACGTCAGAAAGGAGGCTGTCACCGAGCTATGTCACCTACTGCAGCCACAACTTGAGCCTTGTACCATGGTATAGAGAGCATTGCATCTTCTAGAATGCTGGCCTCCTCTTCCTGAAGTGGTACAGGGGCTTCCACATTTTCTGCATCTGAAATGAAAAAGAGGGACAAGGATTAACTGGTGGTATGAAGGGAAAGCAAAGAAAGTACCCGGTGAAAGCATTTGCAGTTTGTCATAGAGTGTGTAGGGCGAGATAGAAGACCCTGCTCCTTCCCGTGATGGCCTACATATTTTCCTCCAGAGGTGAAAGTGTGTAGCGGCAGGCTCTGCCTCCTCCAGTAGCAGCCTCTTGCCTTGGATTGAGCGAGATCTGCTGCTGCAAGAAAGAAGAGATTGTTCGTGGGATCCTTGTGAGGTGTTTAGAGAATGTGCCTGTCATGGTAGGATAGCTCATCTGCAGTGTGTCAGATGTGAGGTACGGGGAAGTAAGGGTTGGAATAGTGATGAGTGTAGAGTCCCAGGGTTAGAATTCATAGATACATAGATACATAGAAGATAGGAGCAGGAGTAGGCCATTCGGCCCTTCGAGCCTGCTCCGCCATTCAATGAGATCATGGCTGATCATCCAAATTCAGTGCCCGGTCCCTGCCTTCTCCCCATATCCCTTGATCCCTTTAGCCTTAAGAAATATATCCAACTCTTTCTTGAATATACTTAATGAACTGGCCTCCACCGCCCTCTGTGGCAGAGAATTCCACAGGTTCACCACTCTCTGGGTGAAGAAATTCCTCCTCATTTCAGTCCTAAATGGCTTACCCCTTATCCTTAGACTATGACCCCTGGTTCTGGACTCCCCAGCCATCAGAAACATCCTTCCTGCATCTAGTCTGTCCAGGCCTGACAGAATTTTGTAGGTTTCGATGAGATCCCCTCTCAATCTTCTAAACTCCAGTGAGTATAAGCCCAATCGACACAATCTCTCCTCATACGTGATTCCTGCCATCCCAGGTATCAGCCTGGTGAATCTTCGCTGCACTCCTTCCATGGCAAGAACGTCCTTCCTCAGGTAAGGCGACCAAAACTGCACACAATACTCAAGGTGCGGTCTCACCAAGGCCCTGTACAACTGTAGCAAGACATCCTTGTTCTTGTACTCGAACCCCCTTGCTACGAAGGCCAAAATACCATTTGCCTTCTTAACCGCCTGCTGCACCTGCATGCTTACCTTCAGCGACTGGTGTACAAGAACACCCAGGTCTCTCTGCACTTCCCCTTCTCCCAATCTATTACCATTCAAATAATAATCTGCCTTCCTGTTTTTGCCACCAAAGTGGATAACCTCACATTTATCCACATTATAGTGCATTTGCCATGTTTCTGCCCAATCACCCAACCTGTCCAAATCGTGCTGGAGTTTCACGACATCCTCCTCACAGCATACCCTCCCCCCCAGCTTTGTGTCGTCTGCAAATTTGGAGATATTACATCCAATTCCCTCGTCCAGATCATTAATATATATTGTGAACAGCTGGGGTCCTAGGACCGATCCTTGCGGTACCCCACTAGTCACTGCCTGCCACTCGGAAAATGACCCGTTTATTCCAACCCTTTGCTTTCTGTCCGCCAACCAGTTCTCTATCCAAGTCAATACCTTGCCCCCAATCCCATGTGCCTTAATTTTGCACGCTAATCTCTTATGCGGGACCTTATCGAAAGCCTTCTGAAAGTCCAAATACACCACATCCACTGGTTCTCCCTTATCTATTTTACCAGTTACAGCCTCAAAAAATTCCAGTAGATTAGTCAAGCATGATTTACCTTTTGTAAATCCATGTTGACTTTGTCCGATCCTGTCACTGCTTTCCAAGTGCTCTGCTATTACGTCTTTTATAATAGACTCTAGCATTTTCCCCACTACCGATGTCAAACTATAATTCCCCGCCTTTTCTCTACCACCTTTTTTGAATAGTGGGGTAACATTAGCTACCCACCAATCCATGGGTACCGTTCCAGATATCGAGTTCTGGAAGATGACCAGCAATGCATCTACTATTTCTAGGGCTACTTTCTTAAGTACCCTGGGATGTAGATTATCAGGCCGTGGGGATTTATCGGCCTTCAGTTCCATCAATTTTCCTAACACCATTTCCCTACAAATACTGATTTCTTTCAGTTCCACCCTTTCACCAGACCCTATGTTCCCCGGCATCTCTGGGAGGTTATTTGTGTCCTCCATTGTGAAGACAGAACCAAAATATGTATTTAGTTGGTCTGCCATTTCTTTGTTCCCCATTATAAATTCCCCCGATTCTGACTGCAAGGGACCTACGCTTGACTTCACCAATCTTTTTCTTTTCACATATCTATAAAAGTTTTTACAGTCAGTTTTTATGTTCTCTGCAAGCTTACTCTCATATTCTATTTTCCCTTTCTTAATTAATCCCTTTGTCCTCCTTTGTTGAATCCTAAACTGCTCCCAATCCTCAGGATTATTGCTTTTTCTGGCCAATTTATATGCCCTCTCCTTGGACCTTATGCTATCCCTAATTTCCCTTGTTAGCCATGGTTGGGTCACATTTTTGTTTTATTTTTATGCCAAACTGAATCCCCATGTACAGTCCAAGGGTTGGAATCCCCATGTACAGTCCCAGGGTTGGAATCCCCATGTACAGTCCCAGGGTTGGAATCCCCATGTACAGTCCCAGGGTTGGAATTCCATTGTCGCGCCCCAGGGCTGGAATCCCCATGTACTGTCCCAGGGTTAGATTCCCCATGTACAGTCCCAGGGTGAGAATCCCCATGTACAGTCCCAGGGTTGGAATCCCCATGTACAGTCCCAGGGTTGGATTCCGCATGTACAGTCCCAGGGTTAGAATCCCCATGTACAGTCCCAGGGTTAGAAGCCCCATGTACAGTCACAGGGTTAGGATCCCCATATACAGGCCCAGGGTTGCAATCCCCAAGTACAGTCCCAAGGTTGGAATCCCCATGTACAGTCCCAGATTTGCAATCCCCGTGTACAGTCCCAGGTTTGGAATCCCCATGTACAGTCCCAGGGATGGAACCCCCATGCACAGTCCCAGGGTTAGAATCCCCATGCACAGTCCCAGGGATGGAATCCCCATCTACAGCCCCAGGGTTAGAATCCCCATGTACAGTCCCAGGGGTAGAATCCCCATGTACAGTCCCAGGGTTGGAATCCCCATGCACAGTCCCAGGGTTGGAATCCCCATGCAGAGTCCCAGGGTTGGAATCCCCATGCACAGTCCCAGGGTTAGAATCCCCATGCACAGTCCCAGGGTTGGAATCCCCTTGTCGAGCCCCAGGGCTGGACTCGCCATGTACTTTCCCAGGGTTGGCATCCCTATGTACATTCACAGGGTTAGCATCCCCATGTACAGTCCCAGGGATGGAACCCCACATACAGCTCAAGGGTTGGAATCTCCATGTACAGTCCCAGGGTTTGAATCCCCATGTATTGTCCCAGGGTTGGAATCCCCATATACAGTCCCAGCATTAGAATTCCCGTGTAAAGTCCCAGGGTTGGAAACCTCATGTACAGTCCCAGGGGTAGAATTCCCATGTACAGCCCCAGGGTTGGAATCCCCATGTACAGTCCCAGGTTTACAAACCCCATATGCAGTCGCAGGGTTGGATTTCCCATGTACTGTCCCAGGGTTGGAATCCCGATGCACAGTCCCAGGGTTAGGATCCCCATGTACAGTCCCAGGGTTAGAATCCCCATGTACAGTCCCAGGGCTGAAATCCCCATGTACAGTCCCAGGGCTGAAATCCCCATGTACAGTCCCAGGGCTGGAATCCCCATGTACAGTCCCAGGGCTGGAATCCCCATGTACAGTCCCAGGGCTGGAATCCCCATGTACAGTTGCAGGGTTAGAATCCTCATGTACAGTCCCAGTGTTGCAATCCCCATGTACAGTCCCAGGGTTGGAATCCCCATGTACAGTCCTAGGGTTGGTACCCCCATGTACAATCCCAGTGTTAGAATCCCCATGTACAGTCCCAGGGGTAGAATCCCCATGTACAGTCCCAGGGTTAGAATCCCCATGAACAGTCCCAGGGTCGGAATCCCCATGTACACTCACAGGTTCAGAATCTCCATCTACTGTCTCAGGGTTGAAATCCCCATGTACAGTCCCAGGGTTAGAATCCCCTTGTCGAGCCCCAGGGCTGAAATCGCCAATTACTTTCCCAGGGTTGGAATCCCCATGTATAGTCCCAGGGTTGGAAAACCCATGTACAGTCCCAGGGGTAGAATTCCCATGTACAGTCCCAGGGTTGGAATCCCCTTGTCGAGCCCCAGAGCTGGAATCGCCAAGTACTTTCCCAGGGTTGGAATCCCCATGTACAGTCCCAGGGTTAGAATCCCCATGTACAGTCCCAGGGTTGGAAAACCCATGTACAGTCCCAGGGGTAGAATCCACATGTACTGTCCCAGGGTTGGAATCCCCATGTACAGTCCCAGGGTTAGAATCCCCATGTACAGTCCCAGGGTTGGAAAACCCATGTACAGTCCCAGGGGTAGAATCCACATGTACTGTCCCAGGGTTGGAATCCCCATGTACAGTCCCAGGGCTAGAATCCCATGTACAGTCCCAGGGCTAGAATCCCCATGTACAATCCCAGGGTTGGAATCCTCATGTACGGTCCCAGGGTTGGAATCCCCATATACAGTTGCACATTTGGAACCCCCATGTACAGTCCCACGGTTAGAATCCCCATGTACAGTCCCAGGGTTGGAATCCCCATATACAGTCCCAGTGTTAGAATCTGCATGTACAGTCCTAGGGTTAGTACCACCATGTACAGTCCCAAGGTTGCAATCCCCATGTACAGTCCCAGGGTTGCAATCCCCATGTACAGTCCCAGGTTTGGAATCCCCATGTACAGTCCCAGGTTTGGAATCCCCATGTACAGTCCCAGGGTTGCAATCCCATGTACAGTCCCAGGATTGGAATCCCCATGTACAGTCCCATGGTTAGAAACCCCATGTACAGTCCCAGGGGTAGTATCCCCATGTACAGTCCCAGGGATGGAACCCCCTTGTCGAGCCCAAGGGCTGGACTCGCCATGTACTTTCCCAGGGTTGGAATCCCTATGTACATTCACAGGGCTAGCATCCCCATGTACAGTCGCAGGGATAGAACCCCACATACAGTTCAAGGGTTGGAATCTCCATGTACAGTCCCAGGGTTTGAATTCACATGTACTGTCCCAGGGTTGGAATCCCCATATACAGTCCCAGCGTTAGAATTCCCGTGTAAAGTCCCAGGGTTGGAAACCTCATGTACAGTCCCAGGGGTAGAATTCCCATGTACAGCCCCAGGGTTGGAATCCCATGAACAGTCCCAGGGTTAGAATCCCCACATACTGTCTCAGGGTTGAAATCCCCATGCACAGTACCAGGGTTGGAATCCCCTTGTCGAGCCCCAGGGCTGGAATCGCCAATTACTTTCCCAGGGTTGGAATCCCCATGTACAGTCCCAGGGTTAGAATCCCCATGTACAGTCCCAGGGTTGGAAAACCCATGTACAGCCCCAGGGGTAGAATTCCCATGTACAGCCCCAGAGTTGGAATCCCAATGTACAGTCCCAGGTTTACAAACCCCATATGCAGTCGCAGAGTTGGATTTCCCATGTACTGTCCCAGGGTTGGAATCCCGATGTACAGTCCCAGTGTCAGGATCCCCATGTACAGTCCCAGGGTAAGAATCCCCATGTACAGTCCCAGGGTAAGAATCCCCATGTACAGTCCCAGGGCAGAAATCCCCATGTACAGTCCCAGGGTTGAAATCCCCATGTACAGTCCCAGGGTTGGAATCTCCATGTACTGTCCCAGGGTTGAAATCCACATGCACAGTCCCAGGGTTGAAATCCACATGCACAGTCCCAGGGTTAGAATCCCCATGTACATCCCAGGGTTGGAATCCCCTTGTCGAGCCCCAGAGCTGGAACCGCCAAGTACTTTCCCAGGGTTGGAAAACCCATGTACAGTCACAGGATTGGAATCCCCATGTACAGCCCCAGGGTTGGGATCCCCATGTACAGTCCCAGGGTTAGAATCCCCATGTACATTCCCAGGGTTGCAATCCCCATGTACAGTCACAAGATTGGAATCCCCATGTACAGTCACAGGATTGGAATCCCCATGTACAGTCCCAGGGTTGGGATCCCCATGTACAGTCCTAGGGTTAGAATCCCCATCTACAGTCCCAGGGTTAGAATCCCCATGTACAGTCCCAGTGTTGCAATCCCCAAGTACAGTCCCAGGGTTGGAATCCCCATGTACAGTCCCAGGTTTGGAATCCCCATGTACACTCCCAGGTTTGCAATCCCATGTACAGTCCCAGGATTGGAATCCCCATGTACAGTCCCATGGTTAGAAACCCCATGTACAGTCCCAGGGGTAGTATCCCCATGTACAGTCCCAGGGTTAGAATCCCCATCTACAGTCCCAGGGTTGGAACCCCCATCTACAGTCCCAGGGTTAGAATCCCCATCTACAGTCCCAGGGTTAGAATCTCCATGCACAGTCCCAGGGGTAGAATCCCCATGCACAGTCCCAGGGTTGGAATCCCCATGCACAGTCCCAGGGTTGGAATCCCCATGCACAGTCCCAGGTTTAGAATCCCCATGCACAGTCCCAGGGTTGGAATCCCCTTGTCTAGCCCAAGGGCTGGACTCGCCATTTACTTTCCCAGGGTTGGCATCCCTGTGTACATTCACAGGGTTAGCATCCCCATGCACAGTCCCAGGGATGGAACCCCCATGCACAGTCCCAGGGATGGAACCCCCATGCACAGTCCCAGGGTTAGAATCCCCATGCACAGTCCCAGGGTTAGAATCCCCTTGTCGAGCCCCAGGGCTGGACTCGCCATGTACTTTCCCAGGGTTGGAATCCCTATGTACATTCACAGGGCTAGCATCCCCATGTACAGTCGCAGGGATAGAACCCCACATACAGTTCAAGGGTTGGAATCTCCATGTACAGTCCCAGGGTTTGAATTCACATGTACTGTCCCAAGGCTGGAATCCCCATATACAGTCCCAGCGTTAGAATTCCCGTGTAAAGGCCCAGGGTTGGAAACCTCATGTACAGTCCCAGGGGTAGAATTCCCATGTACAGCCCCAGGGTTAGAATCCCCATATACTGTCCCAGGGCTGGAATCCCCATGTACAGTCCCAGGTTTGCAATACCCAAGCACAGCCCCAGGGTTGGAATCCCCATGTACAGTCCCAGGGTTGGAATTCCCATGTACAGTCCCAGGGTTGGAATCCCCTTGTCGAGCCCCAGAGCTGGAACCGCCAAGTACTTTCCCAGGGTTGGAATCCCCATCTACAGTCCCAGGGTTAGAATCCCCATGTACAGTCCCAGTGTTGCAATCCCCAAGTACAGTCCCAGGGTTAGAATCCCCATGTACATTCCCAGGGTTGCAATCCCCATGTACAGTCCCAGGATTGGAATCCCCATGTACAGTCCCAGGGTTGGGATCCCCATCTACAGTCCTAGGGTTAGAATCCCCATCTACAGTCCCAGGGTTAGAATCCCCATGTACAGTCCCAGTGTTGCAATCCCCAAGTACAGTCCCAGGGTTGGAATCCCCATTTACAGTCCCAGGGTTGGAATCCCCATGTGCAGTCCCAGGGTTGGAATCCCCATGTACAGTCCCAGGGTTAGAATCCCCATGTACAGTCCCAGCGTTGGAATCCCCATGTACAGTCCCAGGGGTAGAATCCCCATGTACAGTCCCAGGGTTAGAATTCCACTAAACAAGCGTGCGGGCCGCCGGCCGCACAATGGGGCGGTCCCACTGAAGTTCTGGATGGGGGCGCGCAAAGGGCGTTGCACAAGGATATGACGTCATTTTCTGCGCGCGCAGGTGAGCGCGCGCTAAACTTTGCGCCAGCGCTAAATGTCTACTTAATTTGGGGCGAGGCGCAGATCGCGCTGCGCCCGGACGCTACACGCATAGCGCCCGAAATTCACTTCTCTTAAGGCGCTAACGGCTGGCGCAAGCAACTGAATTTCTAGGCCCATGTCTTCAAAATTCTTTTCCGCTGGTTTCTCTGGGGTTACTAGGTTTCGCAGTAAGCCATACGTTTTTGCACCCATTGAATTCAACAATACCAGCGCTTTCTTGTCATCTGGCACTTCATTCGCCTTGCGGTATACTTCAACGCGTTCGACATATGTCGTCCAATCTTCAACTTCATTGTCGAACGCTGTGATACTGCCACTCTTCGGCATTTTTTTTTCTTGGGTGTGGTTAGACTGGCTCAAAATGGCGTCTCCCGCGCTCTCCCTTCTTCTCCGCTGCGGCTCAAAATGGCGTCTCCCGCGCTCTCCCTTCTTAATGGCGTCTCCCGCGCTCTCCCTTCTTCGCTGCAGCTCAAAATGGCGTCTCCCGCGCTCTCCCTTCTTCTCCGCTGCGGCTTGGCCCTTGAACACCGGCTGCGCTCTGCGCGTTTTCCTGCACGCCTCTCTCTGCCGCTGCTCGGCCCTTGAACACCGGCTGCGCTCTGTGCGCTCTACCCTCTCTCTTCTCCCTTCGACGCCACTCGGTCCTGAACACCGGCTGCGCCCTGTGCGCTCTACCCTCTCTCTTCCGTCGACGCTGCTCGGCCTTTTCTGTGCCGTCGGTCGGCTCTAGCCACCGCTGTCCGGGAAGGGTCTGCGCCGTACCTGCTGCCAGCCCGTTTAGCTGGACCACCGTGACTGGAGAACCAAGCCCAGCTCTCAACAGCCTCCCCTGCGATGCTCAAATCTCCGCTGGATGGTCGACGCCCGTGCTTCTGGACTCGGCCTTCTTCTTTCACTGTTCTCCAGGAGCGAATCCCTGGGAGGTGATGCAGAGTTGCAGGTAGGTTTGAATCGTCTCGTCGCCACTGTTTGATCCGTGTATCTTGATGTTGTATTTCCTTCAATAATGAGACAAGAGACTGCAGGGAACAATCAACAGGTGTTTACTGGATGAGGGTTACTCTAAAACTAACTATACAGATCCCTATTCAGGGTTTATATACAGGTGTGGTCACTGCCGGTACGACAGTATACAGGAGCTGTAAAACGTAGTTCTCCCCTTAAAGGTACATACACTACAATTATTGTAGTTGGGATGCCACAAGTATGGTGGATGATGCTACATAAAAACAGAGGCAGAAATATTTGAAAATGAGTTTGTAGCACAGAAGTAGGATGATTATTTGTTCGTGCCAGTACAATTCCAGTAGCCTTTATGCATAGACCAAGATTGTTGACTCAGCGAAGCCAACCCAGCTTTCTGCCAATCAGAATAATTCTATGTTTTAATGGTTAACTATACATGACTGCCCCATCTCTCGCCGTTAAATCACCATTCACCCTTTTCCTTTGCTGCAGTATGCCTGAATATAAGATTAGCAATATGGGAGAACTGTGCTTAGTGACTGGATAGCAGCAAAGAAGTCTTATCAGAACAGAAGAGCTGTTTATTGTGTTTCTCAGGACCCTATTTATGTGTAATCAACACAGAGAAAGTAAATTAAATGAAGCAAAGATAAATGAGAACAGTCGGAGGGATTAATGAAAAACAGTAATCACTAGTGTGAGAAGTTTTAAAATAAAGTAAAGAAATAATGTAATGTAAACAGTTTCTCCTTATTTACTCTATCAAAATCCCTCATAATTTTGAACACCTCTATTAAAATCTCTGTTTAACCTTCTCTGCTGTAAGAAGAACAATCCCAGCTTCTCCAGTCTCTCCACATAACTGAAGTCCCTCATTTTATTTCTGGTTAAATGGGAAGAATCGTAGCCCCAGTGGTAGGTCTACCCCTCTAGCTCCCAAAAAACAAACCTAGTTTGGCTGGTCGGTCATCAGCAGTGGTCTGGAGTACTGCAGACCTACCTGGTCCAGAGAGGAGGGACTTCAGTTATGTGGAGAAAGTTGCACCCTCTACGAATATTAAACCATTGAAAAGTCCATTTCTAAAATGTTCCACCACTTTCTACTCGCGTATGCATTTTTGTTATAATTAGTGAAGATGGGAATTTCACCCCCACAGTTTGTAAAGTCTGTGTGAAAGTTGGGGAACTTTCTAACTCCTTCTCTCCACCTACTCGTCCAGTTAGCTGTTCATCATTCACTTTTAACTTCAGCTCTGGATTTCTGTAAAATAATTAAAAATACATTGCAGTAAATGACATCATAATTAGTTTGGTGCTTTTTACCAAATTCTGTGTTTTTAAGTTATAATTTCAGAGCAAGACACATTTGTGTAGGAGACTGTTTTACTTGTAAGTAAGCACTTGCCAATTAAACTCCTCCCACTCACGGGCCACATGCAGTATGGAAGTCTGATTTAGAAATTTCCAGTGAAGGCAGAAAATTTTGGGGTTAAATTCCATTACTTCATCTCCAGATCTGAATATGTTGTTTGCCACTCACTGTTAACAGCGGGAGAACAACATAGGGAACAGAATCTCGAACAGCAGTGTTGTACATGATGATGCTGCTATTGTTGCAGATGAGTGATGTAGTGGATGTCACCGGAACAGTTTGCTGCACCATTTATTATGTGATAAATCATAGGTACCTGAAAAGAATGATCCATTTACAATGTCAGCTAGGACAATGGCCAGGAAGGGAAGTTGAGTGCTCAGCAGTTTAGTGGGAATGGGGTCAAGGGAGCAGGTTGTGGGTCTCATAAACAAGATGAGCTTAAAGGGGGCTTATGGGGAGATGGGAGAGAAACTAAAAAAAGCTGTGGGTTCAGGAGGAGCCAGGAGGGGAGCTTTGGTGGGCAAAAGGAAGGGGCGGGGGGGGGGTGGGTGGTGGGGGGCAGCTGAATGGATAGTCTCACACTTAGTGACAAAGTCCATGAGCTCCTCGCACTTGTTGGAAGTGAGGGTGGAAGAAGCCGGGGAGAGGAATACAGTTGGTAGTGGAGGAAAGAAGCTGGGGGTTATCTTATGTTTCCAGAATGATCCTGGAGTAGCGGGTGGTTTTGGCAGAGGGAAATAAAGCCTGGTCCATCCAGATCTATTGATGTGAGAAGTCACACAACACCAGGGTTATAGTCCAACAGCTTTATTTGAAATCACAAGCTTTTGGAGCGCTGCTCCTTCGTCACCTTCGTCAATGCGATCATGGCTGATCATCCAATTTCAGTACCCGGTCCCTGCTTTCTCCCCATACCCCTTGATCCCTTTAGCCTTAAGAAATATATCCAACTCCTTCTTGAATATATTTAATGAATTGGCCTCTACTGCCTTCTGTGGTAGAGAATTCCACAGGTTCACCACTCTCTGGGTGAAGAAATTCCTCCTCATTTCTGTCCTAAATGGCCTACCCCTTATCCTTAGACTGTGACCCCTGGTTCTGGACTCCCCGACCATCGGCAACATCCTTCCTGCATCTAGTCTGTCCAGTCCTGTCAGAATTTTATAAGTTTCAATGAGATCCCCTCTCATTCTTCTAAACTCCAGCGAGTACAAGCCCAATCGTCCCAATCTCTCCTCATGCGTCATTCCTGCCATCCCAGGTATCAGCCTGGTGAATCTTCGCTGAACTCCTTCCATGGCAAGAACATCCTTCCTCAGATAAGGCGACCAAAACTGCACACAATACTGAAGATGTGGTCTCACCAAGGCCCTGTACAACTGCAGCAAGACATCCTTGTTCCTGTACTCAAACCCTCTCACTACGAAGGCCAACATAGCATTTGCCTTCTTAACCGCCTGCTGCACCTGCATGCTTACCTTCAGTGACTGGTGCACAAGGACACCCAGGTCTCGTTGCACTTCCCCTTCTCCCAATCTATTGCCATTCAGATAATAAGTTGCCTTCCTGTTTTTGCCACCAAAGTGGATAACCTCACATTTATCCACATTATATTGCATCTGCCATGCTTTTGCCCAATCACCTAACCTGTCCAAATCATCCTGGAGTTTCTCAGCATCTTCCTCACAGCACACACGCTCACCCAGCTTTGTGTCGTCTGCAAATTTGGAGATATTACATCTAGTTCCCTTGTCTAGATCATTAATATATATTGTGAATACCTGGGGTCCAAGGACCGATCCCTGCGGTACCCCACTAGTCACTGCCTGCCACTCGGAAAAAGAGCCGTTTATTCCAACTCTTTGCTTTCTATCTGCCAACCAGTTCTCTATCCAAGTCAATACCTTGCCCCCAATCCCATGTGCCTTAACTTTACACGCTAATCTCTTATGTGGGACCTTATCAAAAGCCTTCTGAAAATCCAAATACACCACATCCACTGGTTCTCCCTTATCTATTTTACCAGTTACTTCCTCAAAAAATTCCAGTAGATTAGTCAAGCACAATTTACCTTTTGTAAATCCATGTTGACTTTCTCCGATCCTGTCACTGTTTTCCAAGTGCTCTGCTATTACATCTTTTATGATGGACTCTAGCATTTTCCCCACTACCGATGTCAGGCTTACCGGTCTGTAATTCCCCGTTTTCTCTCTACCACCTTTTTTGAATAGTGGGGTAACATTAGCTACCCTCCAATCCATGGGTACTGTTCCAGATTCCATCGAATGGTGGAAGATGATCAGCAATGCATCTACTATTTCTAGGGCCACTTCCTTAAGTACCCTAGGATGTAGATTATCCGGCCCTGGGGATTTATCGGCCTTCAATCCCATCAATTTCCCTAACACCATTTCCCTACAAATACTGATTTCTTTCATCAGACCCTATGTTCCCCGATATCTCTGGGAGGTTATTTGTGTCCTCCTTTGTGAAGACAGAACCAAAATATGTATTTAATTGGTCTGCACTCCTTGCAGTCGAGGGTGTGAAGGTGGGAACCATACCTGGGGTTCGACCAGGATGAGAGAGACTAAAGGTTTTGTTGGGCAAGATAATCAAGGGTGGAGGCGAGGGAGTGGTTGAGCAGATTAACCACCGCAGAAGTATTGTGGTGAATGGAGGCCCAAAAACTAAGCAGTTGGTAGTGTTAAAGTACAGTTGAAGCAGAGTATTCTCCAGGGGTGGACACAGAAAGTAGTAGGGTTGGCAGTGGGTAGGGGGATGTGAGTGGTGAGGGATACAAGGAAGTGGTTGGAGATAACGTTATCAGTGATCAAGACCATGGAAATGGAGAGGCCACAGGAGATGGCAAGGTCGAGGGGGTAGTCGTGAATATGGGTAGGAGAGTTTAGTGAGTTGCAGTGAATGGTGAGACATAATGGTACCCCCTGCAATGCTGTTGAGTGTGAAAGGAATGGCTTGGGCATTGTAGGGATGCTTTATGGTGTTAGTGTGGGGTGGCGCCAACCTGGCGCATCATGTGGCAGCCAGGGTGTACAGCGTCAAGTGAAGTAAATCAGGCCATCCTTGGCGTCCCAGGCAGCAATGTGGTTGGGTGTTGATGCCTTCTGTCCTATGCAGCTCAGAACTGACAGACCCAACATTTGGTAAAGGCGTGTGGCGGCAGGTTGACAGCGGGGTCCCAACCTGCTATAAAAAAAAAACCACTCTCTCACCCGACCCACTACCGATCGCGCCCGCTGACTCCCCGGAAAATTCCCACAAGTTTCTTAGACCTATCTTCAAGTCGTGCCTCCCTCAGCCTCCAGTGTGGATTTGAGGGCACAGTAAGTAACAAGGATTTTAAGGGAGAGGAAGAATATACCAGCATGGATTGACGATTGGTTAACGGACAGAAAACAGAGAGTAGGAGTAAACGGGTTATTTTTGGGTTGGCAGGCTTTTACTAGTGGGGTACTGCAACGATCAGTGCTTGGGCCTCAGCTATCCACAATCTACATCAATGATTTGGATGAGGGGATATCCAAGTTTGCTGATGATACAAAGCTAGGTGGGAATGTAAGTTGTGAGGAGGATGCAACGAGACTTCAAGGGGATATAGACAGGTTAAGTGAGTGGGCAAAAACATGGCAAATAGAATATAATGTGGAGTAATGTGAAATTGTCCACTTTGGTAGCAAAAATAGAAAATCAGAGTATTTTTTAAATGGTGAGAGATTGGGAAATGTTGGTGTTCAGAGGGACCTGGGTGTTCTTGTACACGAATCACTGAAAGTTAACATGCAGGTACAGCAAACAATTAGGAAAGCAAATGGTATGTTGGCCTTTATTACAAGAGGATTTGAGTATAAGAGTAAAGATGTCTTACTGCAATTATATAGGGCCCTGGTGAGACCACACCTGGAGTATTGTGTACAGTTTTGGTCTCCTTACCTAAGGAAGGATATACTTGCTGTAGAGGGAGTGCAACAAAGGTTCACCAGACTGATTCCTGGGATGGGGCGGATTGTCATATGAGGAGAAATTGAGTAGACTAGGCCTATATTCTCTAGAGTTTAGAAGAATGAGGGGTGATCTCACTGAAACATACAAAATTCTTACTGGGTTTGACAGGATAGATGCAGGGAGGATGTTTCCCCTGGCTGGGGAGTCTAGAACCAGGGGTCACAGTCTCAGAATAAGGGGTCGGCCATTTAGGACTGAGATGAGGAGAAATTTCTTCATTCAGAGGGTGGTGAATCTTTGGAATTCTCTACCCCAGAGGTCTGTGGAGGCTCAGTCGTTGAGTATGTTCAGAGATCAATAGATTTTCGAAGATTAAGGAAATCAAGGGATAGGGGGATAGTGCAGGAAAATGGAGTAGAGGTAGAAGATTAGCCATGATCTTGTTGAATGGCGGAGCGGACTCGAGGGGCCGAATGGCCTACTGCTGCTCCTATTTCTTATATTCTTAGGAGAGAGGAGTGAAACACGGTGATGTACCAGAGGAGGAGAAGTTACAAGAGGAGTAGGTTGAGTCCAAGGTGTGTTTTGGTGATGATGGCCTCACCGCCACTGTGGTGGTTTCAGTGGGGCAGGTGGTGGAAAGTATGGCCAGGTAGGGAGGCTTCAAACATTAAAAATTCTCAAGAAAAAGGGTGATGTGTAAAAATAAAAAGCGGTAGGACACGTTTGTAGTTTAAAATGATTAGTATATCTTTATTTCTCACACTGTCTAACTTTACTACAAAATCGAATTGTATTGGAGGCTCTCTTTGTCTTTCTCCTTGAGCACAGTGACAGTTACATTAGGGTAAATTATGAATGTTAATAATATGCAAGTTCATTGATGTGCAAGTGAAGTGGAAAAACTTTGCCATTTGACATTTTAAATAGTTATTTTTTTTAAGCCTTTTTTGTACCTGATTGGATAAGTCAAGTATTATCGACCACATTGGCCAGTAATGAGCTGAAATCCCAAAATAACCCTTGTTTCACTCCAGTTATGCTGTGTTCTTCTGAAATGTTTAAAAACCAGTTCTGTTCTTTGAGTGGAAGTTCCCTCAATTCACAAGGCCAGACCATTTGTGTGTGTGTATATAGCAAATAAGACCATTCCACCCAAATCCCTCTGAAATACCACTCAATACATCTTTCCAGTCTGAGAAACTTATTTTTGTCCTATCTTTTGCTTTCTACCCTCCAACATCACTCTATCCACAATGCCACATTAACTTTGCAATAAGTCTCTTCTGTGGTATCTTATCAAGTGTGAAGTTGTTATCAACAGGATTAATCAAGTACCAGATGAATCCGAATGACAACTGGTTTAAATCAAAATAAGTTCCTTTAACCTGTATAATTGATCTATACGGCTGCATTTAATGGTTGATTCCTGAATGCATGCTCCTGGCAGGGGACCGCACCTGCTGAAAGCACATATCGGAAAATCCCGGGTGCAATTCTCATGGTTTTTCCATCCATTAAAATTTAGGGTTTCTGTCTCAAGTTTAATACATCACTGTAGCTCCAGGGCAGCCATTTTCAAGACCTAGTCTACTTTACTCACATTTTATGCATTGGCTCCAATTCATTTCAAACCAAATTGTCTTAACTGTGTAACAATATCAAAGCAGTATCATTATTATTACATAGAATGACATAGAAATTGGTCATTCGGCCAAACTGGTCTATGCCCGTGTTTATGCTCCACACGAGCCTCCTCCCACCCTACTTTGTCTAATCACCTAATCCTATCCATACCCTTCCACTCCTTTCTCCCTTGTGTACTTATCTAGTCTCTCCTTAAATGCATCTATGCAATTCGCCTCAACTACTCATTGTGGTAGCGAGTCCTACATTCTAACTACTCTATTTGAACCCAATTTCCCACATTCCAGCAGAAGTCAATGGATAGCGATCGGGTACAACATCCGTGGCTGGGTTTCCCCAACCTTAATCCAAGGCTGCTGAAGCCAGCTGTTCCCCAACTATCAGCATCCCATGGCTGAGATGAACTGACTCAATTGTGTGCTTCTTACCCCTCTTACTTGCTGTACTTGTATGTTTCTATTTAAAACATTTCATCATCACATGAAAGAACACAATGGCCAGTAATGAGCTTAATGTTACATGTGGCCTGCTAGAAATAACCTTTTGTCAATCATTTCACGACAGTTATGTTGCTTGTCTCCGAAATTGTGTAAAAACACAAAGGCCAGTTCTCCGATGTTGTGCTTATTTCCAGAGTCCATTCTTCATGTCAGTTGAGAAAGCAGAGATTAAGTGGTTCACCCCTTGTATGTGCTCTTTTGAAGGTTCTGGGCAACCCTCTACAAACACAGTCTGGACAAATGCTTTTAGCATTAGATTTGTAAGGCTTTAGGATGAGACATTAAACTGAAGCCCTGTCTGCCCTCTCTGGTCGACCTAAAAGATCCCATGGCACTACTTCAAAGAACAGCAGGGGAGGTCAATATTTATTCCTCAACCAACATCACTAAAAAAAACAGATTATCTGGCCATTTATCTTGTTGCTGTTTGTGGGATAAAAGCAGAAAATGCTGGAAGTACTCAGCAGGTCAGGCAGCATCTGTGGAAAGAGAAACCGAGTTAACGTTTCAGGTCAATTACCTTTCGTCAGAACTGGAAAATGTTACAGATGTAACAGGTTTTAAGCCAGTACAGAGGCAGGGAAAGTGGGTATGGGAGGAAAGAACAAAAGGGAAGGTCTGTGATAGGGTGGAAGGCAGGAGAGATTGAATGACAAAAGGGATGATGGTGCAAGGCAAAAGGGGGTGGTAATGGGACAAGTAAAGAAACAAAAGATGGATCTAGAAGAGGTGTAAATGGGAATGGCAGAATCATCAACAGCTGCCGTCTGGAAAAAATGGGGGCAGAGGTTATGGTCTGAAATTGTTGAACTCAATGTTGAGTCCAGAAGGCTGTAAAGTGCCTAATCAAAAGATGAAGTGCTGTTCCTTCAGCTTACGTTGAGCTTCATTGGAACAGTGTAAGAGGCCAAAGACCAAGAGGTCAGAGTGGGAGTGGAGAGGAGAATTAAAGTGACAGGCGACCGAAAGCTCAGAGTCATGCTTGCGGACTGAACGGCGATGTTCTGCAAAGCGGTCACCCAATCTGCGTTTGGTCTCCCCAATGTAGAGGAGACCGCATCGTGAGCAGCGAATACAGTATACTAAATTGCAAGAAGTACAAGTAAATTGCTGTTTCACCTGGAAGCATTGTTTGGGGCCTTGGACGGTGGGACGTGAGGAGGTAAAAAGGCAGGTGTTGCATCTCCTGTGCTTGCACAGGAAGATGTCGTGGAAATGGGAGGGGTGTTGGGGGTGATTGAGAAGTGGACTCGGGTGTCGTGGAGGGAATGGTCCCTTTGGAATGCTGAAAGGGGAGGAGAGGGGAAGATGTGTTTGGTGGTGGGATCACACTGGAGGTGGCGGAAATGGCGGAGTATGATCCATTGAATGTGGAGGCTGGTAGGGTTCCCCTTTCCTCACCTTCCACCCCATCATGGTTCTGGGAGGGGAAGTGGTGAGAGCAGAAGTGCGGGAAATGGAACGGGCACAGTCGAGGGCCGTGTCAACCATGGTAGAGGGGAATCCTCGGTTGAGGAAAAAGGAAGACCTATCGGAAACACTGCTATGGAAGGTGGCATCATCAGAACAGATGCGATGGAGATGGAGACGGAGAAACTGGGAGAATAGAATAAAGTCCTTACAAAAAGTGGGGTGGGCAGAAGTGCAGTCAAGGTAGCTGTGGGAGTCTCTGGGCTTATAGTGGCTATTGGTCGATAGTCTATCGCCAGAAATGGAGACAGAGAAGTCAAGGAAGACAAGAGTCTGAGATGGACCATGTGAAGCTGAGGGAAGGATAGAAATAGGAAGCAAAGTTCATGAAATTTTCCAGAGCAGGAAACGGCACCGATACAGTCATGAATGTACTGGAAAAAGAGGTGAGGGATGGGCCTGAGTAGGACTGGAACAAAGAATGTTCCACATATCCCACGAAAAGGCAGGCATAGCTAGGGCTTATGTGGGTTCCTATGGCAACACCATTTACTTGGAGGAATGTGAGTGGAGTCAAAGGAGAAGATGTTCAATGTGAGAATTAGTTCAGCCAGGCAGAGGATGGGGACTGGTTGGGCCTCTTTTCCAGGAAGAAGCTGTTTGTGGGACCTTGCTATGTACAAATTGGCTGCCGCATTTCCGACATTACAACAGTGACTGCACTTCAAAATTACTTCATTAGCTGTGAAGTTCTTTGGGACATCTTCAGGTCGTGAAAGGCGCTCTATAAATGCAAGTCTTTTTTCTTTTTTAAGACGAATTGCAGCACTCTGCCCACTACACATTCCACATGGAGTGAAAGAAGGAGTAGATAGCGTGCAAGTAGATTCAAGAACCATAATGAGTGGGTGTGAAAGCATACAACAGTAAAAGAGGAGGGGGTGTTGCAATATTAATTAAGGAGACAATTACTGCTGTAAGGAGGGATGATATATTAACAGGTTCCTCTAATGAGGCCATATGGGTTGAACTTAAAAACAAAAAGGGGGCTAGCACTTTGCTGGGAGTGTACTATAGGCCCCCAAACAGCCAGGGGGAGATCGAGGAACAGATATGTAGGCAAATCTCAGAGAAGTGTGCAAATAATAGGGTAATTATAGTGGGGGATTTCAACTTCCCCAATATTAACTGGGATAGTCAGAGTGTGAAAGGCTTAGAGGGTGCAGAATTCTTAAAATGCATCCAGGAAAGCTTTTTGAGCCAGCATGTAGAAAGCCCTACAACAGAGGGGGCGGTACTGGACCCAATTCTAGGGAATGTGGCCGGGCAAGTGGTAGAAGTGTTAGTAGGTGAGCACTTTGGTGACAGTGACCATAATTCGGTGAGATTTAAGGTAGTCATGGAAAAGGACAAGGATGGACCGGAAGCAAAGGTTCTAAATTGGGGGAAGGCCAATTTTAATATGATAAGGCAGGATCTGGCCAATGTGGACTGGGATCAGCTACTTGAAGGAAAATCCACATCGGAGCAATGGGAGTCTTTCAGAACGGAAATTGAGAGAGTACAATGGCAACATGTTCCTGCAAAGGTCAAGGGTGGGACCAACAAGCCCAGGGAACCTTGGATGTCAAGGGATATATGAGAATGGATTAGGAAAAAAAGGGGGGCTTTTGGCAGATACAAAGGATTAAAGACAGAGGAAGCCCTAGAGGAGTATACAAAGTGCAGGGGGATACTTAAAAAAGAAATTAGGAGAGCAAAGAGGGGCCATGAAATAACACTGGCGAGCAAAATAAAGGAAAATCCTAAGTTGTTTTATAAGTGTGGTAAACCACTGTTTGTATTCCACTGTGTACATGCCTGGACATGCCTCGGCTGACTCCTCCCACAAGTCCTAGTATAAAGGTGACTGCTCCCCAGCCCTTTGTATTTCTGGACCGGTCGACCACTCGAGGCAGACCTTCATTCTTTTGTTAATAAAAGCCTTTAGTTACTCTCTTAACTCTCAGTCTTTTATGAGTAATTGATAGCGCATCAATTTTATTAACAAAATTTTTATAATGGAGAAGATCCTCACACCAGCATGCCTGGACTTAGATCATCGGGAGGCGGACTCATCCACCAAGTTTACTCACTGGCTTAAGTGTTTCGAAAAATTCCTGACCGCCTCCGCAGCAATCAAATCGGACGAGGACAAACTGGATGTCCTGACCTCCAAAGTGAACCACCGAGTGTACTCGGTCATCCAAGACGCGACCTCATACGCGGACGCTATCAAGCTCCTCAAGGACCAGTACATGTGCCCAGTGAACGAAGTGTACGCCAGGCACCTTCTGGGGAGTCGTAAACAACAACCTGGGGAATCGACCGTGGAATATCTTCAGGCACTGTCTGTGCTTGGCCGGGCCTGTGGTTGTAAGGATGTAAAGGCCGCCGTGTACACAGAGGAACTTATCCGGGACGCTTTTGTAGCGGGCCACAGATCCAATTACACCCGACAGCGACTGTTGGAGCAGAGTGACCTCGACCTCAACAAGGCCTCTGAACTCGCACTATCATTGGATGCAGCCTACCGGGGCATGGATGCCTACTCCTCTGCACCGTGGACGCCGCGGGGAATGACAGCCTGGGACACGGTAGGACCGCCTCATAGCGCCGTGCCACCCCAGCCACACCCCAGCAACGGCCCAACTACTGCAGCAGTGTCCCAAGGCCAGACAGCAGTGCCCCAAGGCCAGAAATGCTACTTCTGTGGCCAGGCAAAACACCCCAGAGCGCGCTGCCCGGCGAAAAACGCGATCTGCTCGGGCTGTGGGAAGAAGGGACACTACGCTAACGTCTGCAGGGCCAAAGCCACCCCGAACCCCAGCAGCGCCGCGTGTGGGCCATGCGGGCCACCATCTTGGGCCTCCCCGGCCATGTGCGAACCACCGGTACAGCAGCCATTTTGGACGCCTCCAGCCACATGGGGATCATGGACGCCGCCATCTTGGACGACAGCCGGAACGCAGCAGGCCCCCAACACCGCCTCATCTGATACCCGCAGCGACACACCGACCCCTACGCTGGCATCCGTTACACTGGACCAAGCGAGACCGCACCAGCTGGCCAGTTCCACAATGGACATTAAGGTAAATGGCCACGATACAATCTGCCTTTTTGACTCTGGGAGCACGGAGAGCTTCATCCACCCCGACACGGTGCAGCGTTGCTCTCTCCCAGTCCTGCCTGCGCACCAGCGGATTTCTATGGCCTCCGAGTCCCAGTCGGCGGACATCGGCGGCTACTGCGTAGTGACACTCGTAGTAGACGGGACCGTGTACGATCATTTTAAACTTCTGGTCCTGCCCGACCTCTGCGCTGCCGTCCTGCTGGGGTTAGATTTTCAGTGCCACCTTAAAAGTGTTACGATGGCGTATGGTGGACCCCTACCCCCACTCACAGTCCGCAGCCAGCAGCTCCCAAATTGCCCGCCGCGCACCAGGTGCAACCTCTCCACACTCAGAGTCACCCCCCCCCCCCCCCCACTGTTTGCTAACCTCACCCCCGACTGTAAGCCCATCGCCACAAAGAGCAGGCGATACAGTGCCGGGGACAGGGTTTTCATTAAAACCGAAGTGGAGCGGCTCCTGAAGGAAGGGATTATTGAGGGCAGCACCAGCCCCTGGCGAGCCCAGGTTGTGGTCGTTAAGACCGGCGAGAAGCAGCGCCTGGTCATCGACTACAGCCAGACAATAAATCGCTACACCCTGCTGGATGCCTACCCACTCCCCCGCATAGCTGATATGGTCAACCAGATCGCGCAGTACCGCGTCTTCTCGACCATTGACCTGAAATCAGCGTACCACCAGCTCCCTATCCGCCCTGAGGACCGCCAGTATACTGCCTTTGAGGCAAACGGCCACCTCTACCACTTCCTTAGGGTTCCCTTTGGCGTCACCAACGGGGTCTCCGTCTTCCAAAGGGAGATGGACCGGATGGTAGATCAAAATGCGTTGTAGGCCACTTTCCCATATCTGGACAATGTGACCATCTGCGGCCGTGACTTGCAGGACCATGACGCAAACCTCGAAAAATTCCTCCGCACCGCCCAACTCCTGAACCTGACATATAACAAGGAGAAGTGCATATTCCGCACAAACCGCCTCGCCATCCTTGGCTGTGTTGTGGAACACGGAGTCATCGTCCCCGACCCCGACCGGATGCGTCCCCTTATGGAACTCCCACTGCCCCACTGCCTCAAGGCCCTGAAGAGGTGCCTAGGGTTTTTCTCCTATTATGCCCAGTGGGTCCCCTACTATGCGGACAAGGCCCATCCGCTGATCAAGTCCACCTCTTTTCCCTTGACGGCAGAGGCCCGCTTAGCCTTCCACCGTATCAAGGAAGACATTGCCAAAGCCACCATGCACGCAGTGGACGAATCCATCCCCTTCCAGGTGGAAAGCGACGCGTCCGACTTTGCCCTGGCCGCTACCCTCAATCAGGTGGGGAGACCCGTGGCCTTCTTTTCACGAACCCTCCAAGGCCCGGAGACCAGACACTCCGCTGTTGAGACGGAGGCCCAGGCGATTGTGGAGGCTGTGCGTCATTGGAGGCACTACCTGGCCGGAAAACGATTTACCCTGCTCACTGACCAACGTTCAGTTGCTTTCATGTTTAACAACAAGCAGAGGGGCAAAATCAAAAATGACAAGATCTTGAGGTGGAGAATCGAACTTTCCACCTACAATTACGAGATCTTGTACCGGCCCGGGAAGCTCAATGAACCCCCGGATGCGCTATCGCGTGGCACCTGCGCCAGCGCGCAGATCGATAGACTGCGGGCCCTCCACAATGACCTCTGCCACCCGGGGGTCACCAGGTTCTTCCACTTCATCAAGGCCCGCAACCTGCCTTACTCCATTGAGGAGGTCAGGACCATGACCAGGAACTGCCAAGTCTGCGCTGAGTGCAAACCGCACTTTTATAGACCAGACAGGGCCCACCTGATAAAAGCCACTCGTCCCTTCGAGCGCCTGAGCGTTGATTTTAAAGGGCCTCTCCCCTCCTCCGACCGCAATGTGTACTTCCTCAATATTATTGATGAGTACTCCCGTTTCCCGTTCGCCATCCCCTGCCCGGACATGACCAGTGCCACGGTCATTAAATGTCTGAACGACCTCTTCACCCTGTTCGGTTTCCCCAGCTATATCCATAGCGACCGGGGCTCATCGTTTATGAGCGACGAACTCCGTCAGTACCTGCTAACTAGGGGTATTGCCACAAGCAGGACCACCAGTTACAACCCCCGGGGGAACGGACAGGTGGAAAGAGAAAATGCGACAGTTTGGAAGGCCGCCCTGCTAGCCTTAAAGTCTAGGGGCCTTCCAACCTCCCGCTGGCAGGATGTGCTCCCCGATGCGCTCCACTCTATTCGGTCACTGCTCTGCACTGCCACTAACGCCACCCCTCATGAGAAAATGTTTGTCTTCCCAAGGAAGTCCACATCGGGGACATCGCTACCCGCCATGGCTGATGTCCCCAGGGCCGGTCCTACTGAGAAGGCACGTGAGGACCCATAAAACGGACCCCCTGGTCGAGAGGGTCGACCTCCTCCACGCCAACCCCCAGTATGCTTACATTGCATACCCGGACGGGCGGGAGGACACAGTCTCCATAAGAGACCTTGCACCCTCGGGGGCCGCAGTAACCCACTACTCACTACCACCCCCCCCCCCCCCCACGATCCGATATCCAGCCCCAGCAGACGGCAGGCCTGGGCCCCGCGACCCGCTCGACATCTACGAGGATGACACGCCTGTGCCACAGCCCACGCAGGACTCGACGCCAGAAGCTCCACTACCCCTGCCGTCGCCACGCCGATCACAGCGGCAGACAAGACCTCCGGAGAGACTCCAATACACTAACTTTTAATACACTTCACCCCGCCGGACTCAATTTTAAACAAGGGGTGAATGTGGTAAACCACTGTTTCTATTCCACTGTGTACATGCCTGGACATGCCTCGGCTGACTCCTCCCACAAGTCCTAGTATAAAGGTGACTGCTCCCCAGCCCTTTGTATTTCTGGACCGGTCGACCACTCGAGGCAGACCTTCATTCTTTTGTTAATAAAAGCCTTTAGTTACTCTCTTAACTCTCAGTCTTTTATGAGTAATTGATAGCGCATCAATAAGTATATTAAGGGCAAGAGGATAACTAGGGAAAGAGTAGGGCCCATTAGGGACCAAAGTGGCAAACTGTGTGTAGAGCCAGAGGATGTAGGTGGGGTTTTAAATGAATTTTTTGCATCTGTGTTCACTATGGAGAAGGACGATGTGGGCATAGAAATCGGGCAGGGGGACTGTGATATACTTGAACATATTAGCATCGAGAGGGAGGAGGTACTAGCGATTTTAGCAGGCTTAAAAGTGGATAAATCCCCAGGCCCGGACGAGATGTATCCCAGGCTACTATGTGAGGCAAAGGAGGAGATTGCAGGGGCTCTGACACAAATTTTCAGAATCTCTCTGGCCACAGGGATGTGCCAGAGGACTGGAGAACAGCTAATGTAGTACCATTATTCAAGAAGGGTAGTAGGGATAAACCAGGGAATTACAGGCCAGTGAGCCTAACATCAGTGGTAGGGAAATTATTGGAAAAAATTCTGAGGGACAGAACTGGTCTCCACTTGGAGAGGCAGGGATTAATTAGGGATAGCCAGCATGGCTTTGTCAAGGGAAGATCATGTCTGACCAATTTGATTGAATTTTTCGAGGGGGTGACTAGGTGTGTGGATGAGGGTAGTGCAGTGGATGTGGTTTACATGGATTTCAGTAAGGCTTTCGATAAAGTCCCGCATAGGAGACTGGTCAGGAAGGTAAGAGCCCATGGGATCCAGGGTGCTTTGGCACATTGGATCCAAAACTGGCTTAGTGGCAGAAGGCAGAGGGTGATGGTGGAAGGTTGTTTTTGTGACTGGAAGCCTGTGTCCTGTAGGGTACCGCAGAGATCGGTGCTGGGTCCCTTGCTGTTTGTGGTCTACATTAATGATTTGGATGTGAATGTAAAAGGTATGATCAGTAATTTCGCAGATGAAACGAAAATTGGTGGGGTGGTAAATAGCGAGGCGGGAAGCCTCAGGCTACAGGACGATATAGATGGGTTGGTCAGATGGGTGGAACAGTGGCAAATGGAATTTAACCCTGAAAAGTGTGAGGTGATGCATTTTGGACGGACTAACAAGGCAAGGGAATACACAATGAATGGTAAGACCCTAGGAAAGACAGAGGATCAGAGGGACCTTGGTGTGCATGTACATAGATCCCTGAAGGCAGCAGAACAGGTGGATAAGGTGGTTAAAAAGGCATATGGGATACTTGCCTTCATTAGCCGAGGCATAGAATATAAGAGCAGGGAGGTTATGATGGAGCTGTACAAAACGCTGGTAAGGCCACAGCTGGAGTACTGTGTGCAGTTCTGGTCGCCACACTATAGGAAGGATGTGATTGCTTTGGAGAGGGTGCAGAGGAGATTTACCAGGATGTTACCTGGGCTGGAGCGCTTCAGCTATGAAGAAAGACTGGACAGGCTGGGGTTGTTTTCCTTGGAGCAGAGAAGGCTGAGGGGGGACCTGATTGAGGTATACAAAATTATGAGGGGCATAGATAGGGTGGATAGAAAGGAACTTTTCCCCTTAGTAGAGGGGTCAATAACAATGGGGCATAGATTAAAGGTAAGGGGCAGGAGGTTTAGAGGGGATTTGAGGAAAAACTTTTTCACCCGGAGGGTGGTTGGACTCTGGAACTCACTGCCTGAAAGGGTGGTAGAGGCAGGAACACTCACAACATTCAAGAAGCATTTGGATGAGCACTTGAAATGCCATTGCATACAAGGCTACAGACCAAATGCTGGAAAATGGGATTGGGCTTGATGGCCGGCGTGGACGCGATGGGCCGAAGGGCCTCTTTCTGTGCTGTATAACTCTATGACTCTATGAATGAAAGGAAGCCTCCGCCTTCATCTGGCACCAGGTTGGAGCTGCAACTTCTTTGACATGCTAATGATAGGATGTGAACATAAGAACATAAGAATTAGGAGCAGGAGTAGGCCATACGGCCCCTCGATCCTGCTCTGCCATTCTGCAAGATCATGGCTGATCTTCGACCGCAACTCCACTTTCCTTCCCTATCCCAATATCCTTTCATTCCTCTGGAGTCCAAAAATCTCTATCTCAGCCTTGAATGTGAGAATGAGTTCAGCCAGGCGGAGGATGGGGACTGGTTGGGCCTCTTTTCAAGGAAGAAGCTGTTTGTGGGACCTTGCTGTCCCACAATCGCTCAACCTTTGATGGTCGTGCCTCCTGTTACCTAGGCCCTAAGCTCTGGAATTCCCTGCCTAAACCTCTCCACCTCGCTATCTCTCTTTCCTCCTTTAAGATGTTCCTTAAAACAAGGTGGTGGAGTATGATCCGTTGCATGTGGAGGCTGGTGGGGTGGAAGGTGAGGACAAGGGGAACCCTATCATGGTTCTGAGAGGGAGGGGAAGTGGTGAAGTCACCTGCCCTAATTTCTCCTTATGTGGCTCGGTGTCAAATTTTTTGTCTTATAATACTCCTGTGCAGCAGCGCCTTGGGACGTTTTACTACGTTAAAGGTGCTATATAAATACGTTATTGTTGTTCAATATACTCAACGACTGAGCATCCACATCACTCTGGGGCAGAGAATTCCAAAGATTCACAACCCTCTGAGTGAAGAAATTCCTCCTCATCTCAGTCTTAAAAGGCCGCCCCCTTATCCTGAGACTATACCCCTTAGTTCTAGACTCTCCAGCCAGGGGAAACAATCACTCAGCATCTACCCTGTGAATTCCCTTCAGAATCTTATATGTTTCAATGAGATCACCTCTCATTCTTCTAAACTCCAGAGAGTATAGGCCCAATCTACTCAATCTCTCCTCATAGGTCAACCCTCCCATCCCAGGGATCAATGTAGTGAACCTTCATTGCACCGCCTCTAAGGCAAGTATATCCTTCCTTAAATAAGGAGACCAAAACTGTGCACAGTACTCCAGGTCTCATCAGAGCCCTGTACAAGTGTAGCAAGACTTCCTTATTCTTGTACTCCAACCCGCTAGCAATAAAGGCCAACATGCTATTTGCCTTCCTAATTGCTTGCTGTACCTGCATGCTACCTCTGTGTTTCTTGTACGAGGACACCCAAATCTCTCTGAACACCAACATTTAATAGTTTCTCACCATATAAAAAATATTCTGTTTTTCTATTCTTCCTACCAAAGTGAATAAACTCGCATTTCCCCACATTATACTCCATCTGCCACCTTATTGCCCATTCACTTAACCTGTCTCGATCCCTTTGCAGGCTCTTTGCATCGTTCTCACATCTTACTTTTCCACATAGCTTTGTATCATCAGCAAACTTGGATATATTGCATTCGGTCCTTCCATCAAAGTAATTAATATAGCTGAGGCCCAAGCACTAATCCTTTCGGCATCCCACTAGTTACAGCCTGCCAATCTGAAAATGACCCGTTTATCCCTACTCTCTGTTTTCTGTCTGTTAACCAATCCTTTATCCATGCTAATACCTTACCCCCAAACCCATGTGCCCTTATCTTGCTTAACAACCTTTTATGTGGCACCTTATCGAATGCCTTTTGGAAATCCAAATATACTACATCCACTGGTTTCACTATCTACCCTGCTAGTTACATCCTCATAAAACCATGTTGACTCTGCCTAATCATATTATGATTTTCTAAGTACCCTGTTACCACTTCCTTAATAATGGATTCCAGCATTTTCCTGACGACTGATGTCGCGCTAACTGGACTGCCGTTCCCGGTTTTCTCTCTCACTCCTTTCTTGAATAGCGGGGTTACATTTGCTACCTTTCAATCCACTGGGACTTTTACTGAATCTAGGGAATTTTGGAAGATCACAACCAATGCATCCACTATCCATGTGGCCACTCCTTTTAGAACCCTAGGATGTAGGCCATCAGGTCCAGGGGATTTGTCGGCTTTTAGTCCCATTAGTTTCGCAAGTACTTTTTCTCTACTGATATTAATTACTTTAAGTTCCTCGCTGTCATTAGCCGCTTGGTTTCCCACTATTTGTAGTATACTTTTTGTGTCTTCTACTGTGAAGACAGATACAAAATATTTGTTTAAAGCCTCTGCCATTTCCTTGTTCCCCAATATAATTTCTCCTGTCTCAGCCTCTAAGGGACCAACGCTTACTTTTGCTACTCTCTTCCTTTTTACATACTTGTAGAAGCTGAGATGTGAGGGGTGTGACCAGTGCTTTGCATGCTGTATTGCTGATATTGGCTGAATGCTTGGTGCAAGCATAGCCAGGGCATTCCTTTCCATTTAGTGACACCATTTATTGAACTTTACCTTGGCATTCTTCCTCAGTCCAGAGAACTTTTTGTGCATTTGCTCCCACAACCTATGGACATGGAGACTGCACTCACTCTGTTCACTGCCTCTTTCCATGACTGCTGCACATTTGCTCAATTAGGAGGGTTCTCCGTAGCCCTACATATGGTCATTTCCACCTTCAAGCTCTCTTCGGTGAAGGGGCCATTTTTGGAAGTCCTCCAGTCATGTTCCTAAACAGCAGTCAACCTCTCACTATCAGTTCTACCAGTCGATGTCTGATTTCAAATCAGTGATTATGAAGACTTATATGGCCCAGACTGTCTAATCTTTCTCCCTGCCCCAAGTTGAAATAAGTTGCATAGTGGTAAATAATGTGAAAAGGGAAGAAAACTAGGAAGAATAATACAGTATTCTTTCTCGGACCCCTCCTCCCCAATTCCAATAATACAGAGATGCAAAGATAAATAAAATCCTGCTGCCTGTTGCGTTAGTCACTGATTTTGAATATTTTGACACTACATAGCATTTCCTTTATGCTATAGGTGCAGTATCTGGGAAACCCTTTACATATGGCATCTGTTATTGCAAATTGTCTGAGGGAAGAGCGGAGGATTCTAACAACGGTAAACACACCTGAACAGGTACGCAATTTTTCTTAGATGCTTGTGCATCTCGTGAAGCATTCCATTGTTGTCTAGTAATATTAGTTTTTCATTAATGCCTCATTCTACATAACCACTGATCATTCACATGAGAAGTAAAACTGAAAATTACAGGGTGAAATTTGACTTTGGTGGTAGCACAAAATGGGCACTAGCGAAACGACAGCCTGTTTTACACCCGCCTGATTTTCTATTCCATTGAAGTCATTGGGCTGGATTTTATCAATGGAGGCGTGTAAGAGGCGGGACTACAACTTTTGGGGTTGTAGTCCCGCCTCCATCAAGTTGTGGCCAACCCACGCGATTTTCACTTGATTGACCTTGTTGTGCCGGCCCAGCGGGCTCAGCAGGCCAATTAAGGGCCACCCGGCAACAGGTGACGTCACAAATTGACATTTCATCTGTCAAGAGATTTTGACAGATGAAATATCAGCGTTTGACAGCTCTTTGAAGCTGTCAAACACTGACAATCTGTACGCTAAGTTAATTCCTTCCTCTCAGGCTGATTTAGAGATCTCTCCAGAACAGAAAGAATGCTGCAGATTTTGACAGCTCGCGGCCATTCTGCTTTCTGTGCCGGTGAGATGAGGGACTCCAGAGACCTGAAGGAAGGAAGGCTGCATTAGTAAGAAAAGGTAAGTAAAACTTATTTAAACACTTTACACACATCAAACACACTTACCTCTGCACTCATGCACCCATCACTCACCTGAACACCGGACACCTCGAACCCTCCAAGTCCTTCAGCCCGACGGTCCACCTCGCTAACTTGGCGTGATTTGGAGCACTTCAGGAATAAAAATAGGGATTAGGCTAAAAATTGCCTTTTAACTACCTGTTAACAGGCAGTTAATTGGCACTAATCACCTTCCCGCCTCGGGGAGGCGGCTCCCAGCACAGGTCGGGTACCCGCCTCCTGGGAAACGGGCATGGAGGCGGGTTGGGGGCGGGATGGGTTCGTGCCCCCCAATTTCGCAATTTTAACCCCCCACACGCCTCCAATCCCGCCTCAACGGCCCGATGAAAATTGAGCCAATTAAGTCTAGATTGGAATTTAATTCTAAATGCACTGATTTTATAGCTTTTTGAAGCATGTATTTTCAGAGCTAACAAACACCTTAGGCTATGAAATGCCTTCCCTCCCTCAGTTACTGTGGATAAGAACTTCCAGCCATAGTTGCTAACCTGCACAGTAGACAACTGGCACTAAGGTAGCCACTACTAAGAATTGGGCGGCTTTGCTCACTTTGAAGCCCAATTAATTTCCATCCAGATTTTTTTCAGTATTTCACGCAGTAAAACAAAAAGATATGACCTATTTATAAAGGCAAAGAAAACTATAACTCACCAGCAAATTTCATACCAATATTGCATTGTTAGTTCCACATAAGATTGGGAATCAATTTTAATTTTCTTTAATGAAATGCAATCACCTTCTGAAACAGATATTTTCAGGTCATTCAATTTATAATTGTAATAATTATTATTGGCAGCATGTCCCTACATATATCAGGTGATTATTAGGTCTGAAAATCTGATGACTTCACACACATTAACATTTTTATTTAACTACAATGATGTCCGAAAAGCTAATTGGCAATACAGTCAAACACTGTTGAATGTAGATCCAAAGTCCGTACAGTACAAGCTATTTATACTGGGCTGGTCTGCACATCGAGATTCTGACCATAAACCCATCAATTGTGTATTTGCTTACAGTTCCAGGCACATGTATAGGTGTTTCTGTACTTGAGCATCAGGATCAACTGTATTGCATATTAGCTGTAGTATCAATTGCAACATGTATCGGCTATCAGTTCAGCTGTTCTGCCTATCCTCTGTGGGATCAGCTATTGTGTGTTTCAGCTGCATCATGTTTCAGCTCCAGAATCAGCTGCTGTGCATGTCAGCTGTCGGATTATTTTTCCTGTACATCAGCTGCAGAATGTTTCAGATGTAGGATCAGCTGTTGGACATATCTGGGGCAGGACCAGGTGTAGCATGTGTCAACAGTATTATCAGCTGCAGTGTGTATCAGCTGCAGTGTCTGCTGCAGGATCACACACCTCCAGCTGATCCTACAGCCAATCCCAGATCACCAGGATTGGTTAAATGAAATCCCAAAGTGGAGCTCCTTGATAAATCAATTGTTTACAATGCCTTGTTAAAGCAGCATTAACTCTCTTGCTGGGTTTGAGATTTGGGATTTTGTCCACGCTAACTAGTTGTCCGTATACCCGTACTAGAGTTCACTATGGGTTTTTTCGATGTGAAGGGAGGAATTTATTTTTTGAAATAGAACACTAAAAATCCACTCTTACTAGTGGTTTTAGGGTCAAGTTTCATCTTATCAAGCAAAATTGTAGCATTAACAATTTGAGCCGAGGTAAGCATATGTTGTTTTTATTGATTGTGGTATTTTGTCCCTGAAATTTTTATCTGTTCTATGTACGTTAGGGGCACGAGGAAAAATTACTGCAGAACTCAATGATTTCGGAAAGACAAAGGGGTCTGGAACACCGAATGACTGCCATAAAGACCAATACACAGGTACGTTAGTTATTTATGAAGCCGTCAGTGTTTCATAGGAATCTATTTGTGCCATATTTTCCTCCGTTCATTTTATCAAAAAAGTGAATGTGTGTGAACTGTGGTGCACCAGTAGAAAATGGGGGTAATTATCTGAGTACATGCTGGCAGAGGGTGACCTCATCCGCGAGCAGTCTTGTTGTACGAGGCCCCTTGGGTCGGAGCGATCATAATATGATCGAATTCTGGAGAATGAAGTAGTTGACTCAGAGACTAGGGTCCTGAATTTAAATCAAGGAAACTACGATGGTCTGAGACGCGAATTGGGTAGGATTGATTGGGGAATGTCACTCACAGGGTTAACGGTGGATAGGCAATGGCAAACATTCAAAGACCGCATGGATGAATTACAGAATTTGTTCATCCCAGTTTGGCATAAAAATAAAACAAAAAAGATGACTCAACTGTGGCTAACGAGGGAAATTAGGGATAGCATAAGATCCAAGGAGAGGACATATAAATTGGCCAGAAAAAGCAGTAATCCAGAGGATTGGGAGCAATTTAGGATTCAACAAAGGAGGACAAAGGGATTAATTAAGAAAGGGAAAATAGAATATGAGAGTAAGATTGCAGGGAACATAAAAACTGACTGTAAAAGCTTTTATAGATATGTGAAGAGAAAAGGATTGGTGAAGTCAAGCGTAGGTCCCTTGCAGTCAGAATCAGGGGAATTTATAATGGGAAACAAATAAATGGCAGACCAATTAAATAAATATTTTGGTTCTGTCTTCACAAAGGAGGACACAACTAACCTCCTGGAAATGTTGGGGAACATAGGGTCTGATGAAAGGGAGGAACTAAAAGAAATCAGTATTTGTAGGGAAATGGTGTTGGGGAAATTGAAGGCCGATAAATCCCCAGGGCCTGATAATCTACATCCTAGGGTACTTAAGGAAGTGGCCCTAGAAATAGTAGATGCATTGCTGATCATCTTCCAACATTCGATGGAATCTGGAACAGTATCCATGGATTGGAGGGTAGCTAATGTTACCCCACTATTCAAAAAAGGTGGTAGAGAGAAAACGGGGAATTACAGACCGGTAAGCCTGACATCAGTAGTGGGGAAAATGCTAGAGTCCATTATAAAAGATGTAATAGCAGAGCATTTGGCAAACAGTGACAGGATCGGACAAAGTCAACATGGATTTACAAAAGGTAAATCGTGCTTGACTAATCTACTGGAATTTTTTGAGGATGTAACTAGTAAAATAGATAAGGGAGAACCAGTGGATGTGGTGTATTTGGACTTTCAGAAGGCTTTTGATAAGGTCCCACATAAGAGATTAGCGTGTAAAGTTAAGGCACATGGGATTGGGGGCGAGGTATTGACTTGGATAGAGAACTGGTTGGCAGATAGAAAGCAGAGAGTTGGAATAAACGGGTCTTTTTCCGAGTGGCAGGCAGTGACGAGTGGGGTACCGCAGGGATCGGTCCTTGGACCCCAGCTATTCACAATATATATTAATGATCTAGACAAGGGAACTAGATGTAATATCTCCAAATTTGCAGACGACACAAAGCTGGGTGGGCATGTGTGCTGTGAGGAGGATGCCGAGAAACTACAGGATGATTTGGACAGGTTGGGTGATTGGGCAGAAGCATGGCAGATGCAACATAACGTGGATAAATGCGAGGTTATCCACTTTGGTGGCAAAAACAGGAAGGCAGATTATTATCTGAATGGCAATAGATTGGGAGAAGGGGAAGTGCAACGAGACCTGGGTGTCCTTGTGCACCAGTCGCTGAAGGTAAGCATGCAGGTACAGCAGGCGGTTAAGAAGGCAAATGGTATGTTGGCCTTCATAGCGTGAGGGTTTGAGTACAAGAACAAGGATGTCTTGCTGCAGTTGTATAGGGCCTTAGTGAGACCACATGTTGAGTATTGTGTGCAGTTTTGGTCGCCTTATCTGAGGAAGGATATTCTTGCCATGGAAGGAGTTCAGCAAAGATTCACCAGGCTGATACCTGGGATGGCAGGAAT